>NW_023425482.1:23273775-23796275 GCF_014108245.1 Pipistrellus kuhlii
TATTAGGCACTGCCAGGCATCTAAAATGCATCAGTGGAGAATTAAATACACTTATCTCTTTGTCTCTTGGTGTCTTCTCCATGGACTCTGTGCTATCACATGACTTCCCCAAAATTGCCATCTCTGGCACATCTTATCTACACAGACTAGTGGGTGTTATCATTAGTAACTAGAAAATAGCCCAGCCACTGTGGCTCAGGGGTTGAGTTTCCCCCTATGAACCAGAAGGTCAGGGTTCAATTCCCAGTCAGGGTACATGACTAGGTTGCAGGCTCAATGCCATATAGGGGGCATGTAGGAGGCAGCTGATTATTGATTCTTTCACATTGATGTTTCTATCTTTCTCTCTGAAATCAATAAGGAATATTTTTAAAATAACTAGAAAAGGCAATTCTAACTATGTAACGAAGATTATGAGAGAAATGCAAAAACTTGCATTACATTTCTCAGTGCTGGGGTTACATGGGTAAATGCAAGCACTCAGATAACAACTCACTTTATCTTGCCAGGAAATTTACCCCTTGAGAGATAAAACTATTATAGTACATCAAAGTGAATATGATTTCCGTTGCATCTTCCTTTAGACTCTAGCAGGGAAGGAAGTTGGTGCCGTGAGGGGTGTTAATGTGCTCAGTGTATTGGGGATGTTCACCCTGACTAAAGTGAACCCTCCATGGTGTTCTGTAGCTAACCTACCCTCTCACAGGACACAGCTTTACTGATATTAAGTACAAACTTATGTAGACTGTTTCCAGTTGTGTCTCATGAAAAAAAAAAAAAGGTGCACATTTCATTCGTTAAACAATACAGTATCTTCATTTCTACTCATGAATATATTTTGTTTAATGAACGAGAAGGGGGAACAGGAGGGAAAAAATGTTGGTTGATTACTTTGCCCAGCTGGGTACACTCAGTACCTGTGGTTTTCCAGGTCCATTCTGATACTATATTGGGGGGATGTTTCAGTGGGACTTGGTGAAATCAACTTTAGACAGATGAGCAAATGCAGGTTGTTAAGTTTCAAGGGGGTCATCTGATAACAGAGGCTAAGTTAGTCCTGAGTCAAGTGTTTAGTTATATGGTGAAACCAGGTGTCCTATCTAAGGAAGGCACTGGAACAGGAGACAATCTGATGGGTGAGGCATCTAAGTTAAGGAAGATAGGTGAGACAGAGCTCTGTGGTAGGCAGTAGCCCTCCAAAGTCAGGAAATGACAGTGTTGATGATACTGTGTATATTTGGTGAATGGGTTTGCTTGTTTGCTTTCTTCTGCTGTATGTCTTTGGGTGTATGCATTATTTGGTGGTGAGGAAACAGGGAATAAGAGATACAGATAGGCCAGTAGGACCAAGGTTGAATTTTACTTTTTTCTTTTCTCTTTCGTTTTCATTCTCTCTCTCTCTCTCTCTCTCTCTCTCTCTCTCTCTCTCTCTCTCTCTCTCCCTCTCCCCCACCTCTCTCACCTCTCTCCTATCTATCTATCTCTTGCCAAAGATCACTGCAATATATCCAGATCCTATACATGAAATAATTAAAAGGTTAGATTTTGATCAAAACAGAACTTATGTTTGGGTATATTTCAATATTAGAAAAGAAGGATTCATCTGAAGTAATTTTATCTTAAAAGTAAAATAAAATGCTTCCTCCAAATATTTATAAATGGAATTATGTAAACAAAACATTTGGTGACTGTGTCTGTTTATCCATCTGCCCATCTAATCAGTTATCATGGTCATTACTACTGTAATCCATCTTTCCTTTCAAACAGTGTACTAAAGTCAATAAAGCAAGCATTTGCTAATATTAGAATACAGACAGGTGATATTTGTAAAAACACAGTCTTTGAACTTAGTTTCTTGTATTAACAATGTCATCTGGAAGGTACATGTGTGACAAAGAGCATTTATGACATCCATTTTGCTAGATATGCCTGTTGTAATATATTTTAATCAACTTCTGCCTTGAGGACATATCAACAATACTTCATATCACTAATGGAATAATTTGGTCCAAGAAAACAGGAGGGGAAATAAAATTATGTTACACTGGACAGTTTTGCTTAATTATTTCTCTGAATTCAAGATGATGGCATTTAAGAAATTAATCCTTAGGGCATTCCTTATGTAGGCACCTCAGTTTATGCAGATATTTTGGGGTACACCAGGTCCCTTGGGAAAATGTACATTTTCTGTGGAGGAAAATACCAATGCTTTTCTGCAGAGGAGACTTCATTTCTCTTCTCCATGCTAAGTACATAAGGACGATTTGGCAATCCTGTGAGTGAGTGTGTGTGTGTGTGTGTGTGTGTGTGTGTGTGTGTGTGTGATGGTTTCCATCTTTCAAGAAGCATAACGAAAAGAGACATTGTCATTAATGAAGTATATGTTGGAAAACAACCAAAAATATTATTATTGACTATTGTTTCCTTTCTGTTCTCTTTCTGTATATTAAAAAACAAAACATCCTGCTTCAAATAAATTGTTTAGTGCCACCACTCACATCACATAGAGTGGATAAAATCAATGTCCCTAAAAGTAAACTTACTTTAAGTCCTAAAGCAAAGAAGCAGAACCAGGTTTGGAATTCGCTTCCCCATATTTTTACCCCAACATCCAATGATTGCCATGCATTTTCCTCTGAGACTTGATCCACAATTGACAATGACATTCTATCCAAAAAATGTCTGAGGTGGCTGTTGGAGTCTCAGTGAGTCTGAAGTTGAATGATTCTATGGAAATGATGACAGTGTTTTAGTATTTTGTCATTTATAACCTAGTCAGGATCCAACAGGATTTTACACTTTCCAAATAAATCTTAATGCTGGCTGCTGAAGAACCAAAATGAAACTCGAGTAGTTTTATTTACTTTATCTTATCTTTGACTGCCATGCACAAAGTATATCTAACACCCCACTGACATCTGCACAGGAATCAGTTCTGTGGGAAATAGGTGGATTCATGGAGAAATAGTAATGCTAATAACAACAACAATAAGGTAATAATAACAATGCTACAAACAATAATAATTGTATTCGTTTGCTAGCCCTATCATAACCAAGTACCACTGAATGGATGATTTATACAATCGGAACTTATTGTCTCACTGTTCTGGGGGTTAGAAGTTCAAAATCAAGGTGTCCACAGGTTTGCTTTCTTTAGAAGGCTATGCATTTGTTGTATTTTTCTCATCTGGTTTCTGGTGGCTGTCAAAAATCTTTGGTATATTTGGCTTAGAGAAGCATTTCCCCAGTCAGTGCTTTCATCTTTTCATACTGTCTGACTATGTGTATGCATATCTATAAACTTACCACTTTTACAAGGATACCAATTGTATTGGATTAAGACCCACCTTAATAATCTCATTTTAATTTGATTACTTCTGTAAAGACCTTAGCTCTAAATAAAGTTACATTCTGAGTTTCTGGATGTTAGGACTTCAACACACACTTTTGAGGGACACAATTTAACCCATAACAATAATAATGGTGACTAAAATAAGAATTTTTTTTTCTCATCATGGCTAAGAATTCCTAAAAATTTACTACATAATGTACCAGATAATATGCTAAGCTACATTGAGCACACTTAATAATCACAAGAACTCTGAAAGTAATATATTAGTAGGCTAATTTTAATAAAAGGAGATCAAAAGGTTAATAACTACCAAAGTAGCAAGGTAATTGTTGGCAAATGGTTGAGAGTTTGCACTTTAGGGGATATTTGCAATATCTGGAGATATTGTTGTCTTGGGAAGCTATGCTACTGGTAGTATAGTGGGATGCTGCTAAACTTCTTACCCACCCAGAATGTCAGTGGAGCCCAGATTGACACATCTGAGTAAAGGGCACAATCCAGGTTTGCAGACAAGTCAGATGAACTCTAAGACCCATGTTCTCAGCCACTGAAGAGATGAGCTGGGAGAGTCCACAGTGGTGGCTTCTAACCTGACAGGAGCTGGTGCTCTGAGTTTGTACGTAAGTAGTCGGGAGAGCTAGTTGCTTGAAAAGGTGGATAGAGAGCCTTCTTTTTCTTAAAAACATCATTGCATGTTTTCTAACCCAATTTTCAATAGCTTCTTTTGTTATCTTAAGACAGAGGTAAAATAATTGTTCTGGCAATGTTGGAAAAATACAGAAGAGCAGAAAAGTAAAATGTACCCACTTAACTATGAAAAGCCAGCCATTGAATATATTTTAATATATGTTTTTCTAGGCTCATCCAATGTTGATTCTGATACGGCTTCAGTCATAGTGCATGCATAATATAATTTTTGTATTTCACTTTTACAGCTTTACATTAGTAGGTGGTATTTCCTTCTATGTGAAATGATTATTTTCAACTACTTTATGTAGTTTTTTATACTTAGATGACTATGTCTGTGTAATAAAAAGACATGGTTATTAGTTTGTATAATATTTTGTTCTTTAATTTTCTTTTTTGTCTTTCCATCTTTCTTTCTTTGTACATATTTATATACTTTATTTATTATTACAATATTAATGGCCCAGTGCACAAAATTTGTGCCCAGGGGTGGAGGGTACCGTTGGCCCAGCCTGCACCCTCTCCAATCTGGGACCCCTCAAGGGATGCCCGACTGACCTGCAGTCCCTCTCACAATCTGGAACTACTGGCACTTAATCACCCACTTGCCTGCCAGCCTGATAGCCCTCTAACTGTTCCTGTGCTGACCTGATTCATACCTAACTGCTCCCCTGCCATCATGATCATCCCCCACTGCCCTTCCCTGCTGGCCCGATTGCCCCCAGCTACCTTCCCATGATTTAGAGAAGCCAATCATTTTTTCTACTTTATGTATTTTCACATCTATATTTTGTGTCACCTTCTGTTCCCTCTTAGTGTAAGTCAGAAAAGATCCATGTGGCTTGTATGTACCCTGTTCACGTTACATATTTTACTATTTTCCTGTCAAATGCAGTCATTCTGGGTTGAGATCAATTTATTGTTTTTCCCATCATTTACTCATTTTGTATAATTTATCATAATAAATGTAATGCATGGTATTAGCCACATGCAGATTTGGTATTCTCTCCATCCTGAAACCTCACTGCACTAAGGGAAAAAGATGGTGAAATCACTATTTACCCAAACGCCAAAGGGTCAAATGAGGAGAAAAGAGCAAACTAATTTTTTCAACACGTGTGTCAGGGGAATACAGGTGGAGGAGTTGAAACCATCACAGAAGGGGGAAGTGAAGACATAGTGGCTTCTGGGAGGAAGGTTATTAAGAAATTGGGCAATTTGCCCTGCAGAACCCCCAAGGGGCTCATAATTTGGAGGAACCATGAAGAAGGTGTGAACACAGGGAGATTCTTTGTATATAGTATGACTTGTTTTATAGAGCAGTTGGCATCTCTCAGTTTCCCCTTCATCCCACTGACAGTTCCAGGAAATTGCCCCTCCCTCTCCCACTGACTCTCCTGGCCAGAAATAAGAAGCTTGCTATGTAGACATATTTAATCAAAATATCTAGAGAGGGACATACTGGTCAAAAAGTGAGGCTGAGATGAGGAAGATGTGGGGCAGGGAAAGAAAAGTGTAAAACTATTGGACTATAGTCTGTGTTATAGGTCATTTGCCTCATTAATCATCCTAGTCACAACATTTAGGAAGCATGGTCTATGCACTCCAAAGCAAGACCTTAGAGAGTGCTTCTGTAGAGAAATGGAAGGATCCCAATATGGGTCTCCATGTGTAGATCCTCCTGACAATGTGAGACTGATGTCTGTAAATGATAAACTGAGGGTCCCTGCCATTGATATCCCTCCCCATGCACAAGTTTTAGTATTCTATTGAATGGAAACCCAAGAATCACCAAATATTTGAGGAAATATTTTAACATGAGAGAGAATGATACAAACAAACAAACACTAATAAAATGTGATAATACAAAAAAATCTTTAAAATAATGAATGCTTCATACATCAAAAATTACACACACACACACACACACACACACACACACACACACACACACACGTGTATTTGGGCATCTGGAACTCATTTTTGTTTATTTAATGTCACCAATCTTGTACCAGTGCTCTATGGTCTATGACTGTTTAGGAATAAGTGTAGTCAGCTCTCGGCATTATCAGCTTATCCACTTTCTGGTGCTCAGTCGGGGGTAGGGTGAGCAGTGCCAGCTGGAACTCAGCACACAGAATGCATCCACTATCAATAAATTACTTTTCAGCCTCTCGGTGTCTGCCAGTGAAGTGCCCTACAGTAGTGGATTGAAATGAAGTGGAGAATAGAATTTGGCAATATCCTCTTTTCTAACAACAAAATGAAACTTGTTAATATCCCTCACAAATTCAGGGTTATTTGGTGCTAGACCTCACAAACAACTAAAATCGCATTCCTTCCATGTGCATTTCCTATCATTAAAAAGATATTCATTTGTTTTCAGATATGAAAAATGTCCCCTCATGCTTCACTTCCAGTCCTTTTTCATACTTGGAAGAGAAGACTTGGCATTGACTGGTGGCTTTAAGAAAAGCCAAATCTCAGGACCAAGTATGAGATAATAAGCTATGACTCCCATTTTGGTGTCATCTGGCCAGCCTGTTAAGTCACTCCACCTTATTGGACCTCAGTTTCTTCATCTACAAAAAAAATGGGTTGGGTGAACTAAATAGTTTTTCAAGGTGGAGCATTCTCCTAGTGCACTGAGATTATTTGTCCAGGGTCCCAATAAATAAATGACAATATCATAATAATGATAAAACTGGAAAGCTTAGGAAATTATTTACTTTAAAAAATAAAATAATTGGATTCAATTTTCTACTTTAAAATAACATTTTGTTTGAGATAAGAATAATAAGAGAACACCTCAAGTTGACTCACAAAAAAAATGGGACTCTATTATAACAGTATTTAGCTCTTAATTTCAGAGACCCTCAAGAGCCAGGATATGCTGCCATTGGGGATATAAGAACTTAAACATTGTCACTGACCAGACATTTTCTTCATCTCAAGCAATCTCTATGCTGTCTCTTCTTTCCAGAACCCAGCTCTTTTTCCTGCCTTGCACTTCATCAGTTCTCATGTGGCTGGCTCACCTTTTTATTCTTCATGGAACCTGAATGTTTCTGCACCTTAGTTCACAATCTCACTAGAAGGAAATATTTAGATACTGTTAAGCTAATGAAACTTTTTTATAGGGCCTTTAGGCTGGACTAGAAGAATTTAAGAGTCAATGATTAGACATTCTGATAGTTTCTTGATGAGTATATCTAGAATTAAAATTTCTGAAAAATTGTGTAAAATCTGAAATTTACCTGATCTAGGCCTGCAGTCAATAGAGTGATATTATTAGTTTTGTTCTTCCTGAGTTGTAATGATTACAGATTATTGTAGTAATGTATAATTTTCCATTTTTACCCAAATAGGTATTCCCTTTGGTGATTCTTATAAATGTGGTTATTTGTCATGCAAACAGAATAACTGAGAAAGCCCAAATGCAATGATCCCTACTCTTCCTTTGGCGTTGGGAATTTTACAAATCATGAGACAACTTCTACAGAAGGGCTATATCAAGTTGGTTTTTCCTTCAATTTAGCAGGTACCGTAAGTTGTACCAAGCATGGTGTTTGACACTAGTGACGCCCAGATGTGGGGGCTGAACTATTCTTTTTTGTTATTAATCCTCACCTGAGGATATTTTTCCATGGATTTTTAGAGAGAGTGGAGGGAGGGGGAGAGAAAGAGGGAAACATCCATGTGAGAGAGACACTTTGATTGGTTGCCTCCTGCACTCACCCCGACCAGGGCTGGGGACCAGACCATGTTTGCAATCAAGGTACCTATCCTTGACTAGAATCAAACCTGGTACCCTTTAATCAACAGGCCAATGCTTTAACCACTGAGCAAATCATCTAGGGTTGAGATATTCTTAAGAGGTCTACAACCCAATAGTAGAAATAGACAAAATAAACAACCTCCAAGTGTTATTGTAACTATAGTAATATGCTTTAATAATGGAGCTACTGAGAAACCTACTGAGAAACCTTTAGAGCACATGTGTCAAACACAAGGCCCGCAGGCCAAATCCGTCCCGCCAGGCCTTGCAATGTGGCCCGCACCGCGCTGTCATCACTGCACTCCACTGCGTTTCCATCACAATGACAGTTTATGACTGTTCAGTAAACCATTCGGCCTGCGATTTAGGCTGGATTTTAGATTTTGGCCCCTTCTCTGATTGAGTTTGACACCCCTACTTTAGAGAGTGGTTTCCTAAAGAAACAATGTGGGAGTTGTATCCCAATAAAGAAGGTGAGTTCTGCAGGGTAAACAGTGTAGGAGAATAAACACTGTGGATAGAAGCATGACAACATGAACAGGCATGACCATACACTTTTAGGAAAATGATGAAGTCAGTTTTGTCATTGCAAGGATGGTTTTGGGGGTCAGAGACAACAAATGGCCCCTAGGAGCCTTTAGATAATTGAATTAAGGAAATACCTTAAGAAGAACCCGACAAGAATGTCTGCTTTGGAAAGCCTTAATCTTCTGGCTATGGATTTTTTGTCAAAATGTAACTTCTTTTAATGAAACAGGAGCCCTTTATGTGTTCTTTCACCCCGGAACTAGTCAACATTACTGATGTATGGTAGTTGCCACAAATCCTGGTCAGCTTTGCTTTTTTGAGTTGGAGGTTAAGATACCCTGTGGTTGGTAGGAAGGAGTTGCTACCTGTAAACTCAAAACGAGCCCTAGCTGGTTTGGCTCAGTGAAAGCCAGTAAGAAGCTCTTGTGCTTGTGTGGGAAGTTAGGTGATAGCAGGCAAGGCCCAGTCTGGGAGGGGCCTCATTGAAATAAAGACTTGGTGCTTATTGACCCTTTGAAGCTCCCTTACTCAGACTGGACTGGAGATATGATGCTCACAGCAGCCCACAGTAGCAAATAACCTCAAAAAAGAGGGACTGTAGCTAAGACAGGTTTGGCTCAATGGATAGAGCGTCGGCTTGGGGACTGAAGGGTCCCGAGTTCGATTCTGGTCAAGGGCATGTACCTTGGTTGCGGGCATATCCCCAGTAGGGGGTGTGCAAGAGGCAGCTGATCGATGACTCTCTCTCATCGATGTTTCTAACTCTCTATTTCTCTCCCTTACTCTCTGTACAAAATCAACAAAATATATTAAAAAAAAGAGGGACTGTAAATATGTCTTTAAAAACATTTTTCTCCCATCTGCCCTTTCTTGCACACTGATGGGTAAATAGTAGGACTCCATAAATGCTTGTCAAATTGATGGTATTGGCAGCTCATTCACTTTATTCTAATTAAATTCCTCTCTCTAGGTGTAAAATGACTTTTCACTGAGCACATTTCCAATGGAATTTTTTAAACTAAGACAATGCAGCCACAGAATGAACTCAAATCGCATTTGGTTTGATGAGTGCATTTTATTATCTGCTGTTTGCTGGCAATTAGATAGCAAAAATCAGAAGCCTTTGTAAACAAAAGGCGGATTAAGGTAGGGAGGGCTCCTCAGCTACTTGCAAGGCTTCTCAAGGCCATTCAGATGAAAGGTTTGGTCTTGTTCTGCTTGTTTTGCTTTGTTGTGAAATATTCTCCAGAGTAGGGGTGTCGAACTCAATCAGAGAAGGGGCCAACATCTAAAATCCAGCCTAAATCGCGGGCCAAATGGTTTACTGAACAGTCATAAATTGTCATTGTGATGGAAACGCAGTGGAGTGCAGTGATGACAGCGCGGTGCGGGCCACATTGCAAGGCCTGGCGGGATGGATTTGGCCCGCGGGCCTTGTGTTTGACACATGTGCTCCAGAGCATATCTGTCCTCTCAAAGGAAGTTGGTAAAAGTGGCATTTGAGTATTTTAGAAGAAAGCCTCAGGACATATAAATAGACTCTCCTTTAGCCAGAGAAGAGCCAGCATTGGAAGATGTTCTTGCTTACAACCCACTTTTATCACCTCCTCAAAAGGTCTCCATTTCAGCTTAGCTGGTAAATCTCTGAAGCTCATATGTATTTTGTCACAGCTCTGTGTGAAATATTATGTAATTAAATCCTACATTACATCAGTCCGGCTGCATAATAAAGAGTCATCTGGTTAATTTTGGTTTCCAAATGTGCTTTATAACCAACTCAGAAAAAGTATTACATGTGATTCATGCCACAAATTGTTATGTAGGCATGTACTAGCATATTTATGGTATTATACTGCATGCCAAATGATGCAATAAATTCTAATATGACCATGCTAATTTCCCTTGTGTTGACAATGTGAAGTTCTAAGCATTATTCTTTAATCAGAACAAAACTAGTTCACTGAAGTCATAAAGTGAACTTCTCCCAAATATGCTTGCTTTCTTCCTTTTTCCCCCCTCTCAAATAAATTAGCTCATTAATTCTTCAACATGTCAGTAGACACGAAAAATGTATATAAAATATTGTGCATATGGATAGATAGATAGATAGATAGAAATTTCACAATTCAGTAACAAAAATGGGGGTTCAGGGAAATTCTGAAACAAATATTACTTAAGTGCTTAATTGTCTTTGATAATATTCCAAGTAAAATTATTAGAAAAATAATACAAGTAAACAAATGACCTGGGTATGGAGAGCCCATGGGATTTGGTATGGTATTTTTTCAGGCTGTTCAGAGCAAACAAACAACAAACAAACAAACAAATTAAACAGGGTGAGGGTATTAAAGAGTTATTTCACTGTAAAATGGAGGGGGGGAAGTGTTCTTAATTTTGTTCTTTTTCCAAAATTTAGATATGATCTAGAAGAGAAAAGTATTATTAATTGTGCTTATATTAGGTTCTAACTATTGGGCTATTTCCTTTAACTGCATTATTTATAAACTCACTGTGGTTGGCTTAATTTTTTTTTCTTTTTCATTTTCTTGTTTTCATCAGGAAAAAATAAACCAAAGCAAAACAAAAACCTAGTGTTAGGCCAAGCATCTACATTATGATACAGGTGTAACTCTTCAGTAGCTTCCCAGAAAATAGATGTCTAACAATCTCAGTGAACAGTGGACTAGATTCCAAGTTCATGATTAGACAGCCATTAAAGTTACCTAAATTATATGTATATGTTTATCAGCACCAAATTATCAGCTTATTTATTTCTTTAAGAGTCACAGAACTATTGTCAGCAGTTCCTGGAATATGCTGAAATGATGGCCCTAGGGATAGAGGCTTGAGTATTTGCAAGAGCTTTTCCAACTCATTAGGACTTCAGCCTACTGTCTATAGGGAAAAAGTAATGTGGATTATAATATGAATGGTCCCTCCTGGAGTTGTGCAATGCAATATAGCACTCTGCTTATAATTTTGTCAGTGCTGATCGCAAATCCATGCAAGAAAAACAAACAGTCCAAGTGAAAACACAGAACTTGTGATGCTAATAGAACCTCCAGGAAATATTTCTAATATGTATTTTGACAACTTTAAGGCCCTTCTCTACAGAAATTTTAGGTTCTCTGGGTTTAATGAACTACAAGCAAAGATCAGGGGCAGATGTATTGACTAGATTTGGTTGACTTGAAATAAAATCCTAAGATTAATCCACTTATTAAGTATATGTGTATACACATGTAAACATTGAAAAAAACTGTATACTTAACAATTGTGCACCTTATTATACAATATAAGCTACAGGCCTACACAAACATTTTCACAACAACTACATTAATAACAGCAACACATTTTTGCCATACTAGTACAAATAAATTATTTCTTTTCTATAAGTTTGGAAGTTTGAAAGTTTGAAAAAGTTAAACATTTCTAGGCATTATTTTAGTCACTAAAGGTACAATTGTGAAGGGGAAAAAAATAGATGAAATCCATCTACCTTTTCAGAGATCTCACATGCTGGGGGAAGGGGAGGGTTAGTGCAAATAAAAACAAAATAAACTAACAAACAAGTAAAAACAAACAAATACAGAGAACATACTGATAGCTGTCAGACGGGAAGGGGGTTGAGGGCTGGAGGAGAAAGATGAAGGGAATAAGCAAAACAAAAAATCATAGACACAGACAACAGTGTGAAGATTACCTGGGGGAATAAAGGTGGTAAGAGGAGGAAAAAGAGGGTATTGGGGGAAGGTGTAAATCGTAATGGAAGGAGTCTTGACTTTGGGTGGCGAACACACAATGCAATTTACAGATGAAGCATTATACATGAAATCACTATAATTTTATTAACCAATGTCACCCAATATAGTCAATAAAAATGTGCACTTTTATATAATACTAGAGGCCAGATGCACGAAATCAGGGCAGGGACATTCTGCCTCAGCCCAGCCTGCACCCTCTCACAATCTGGGACACCTTGCTCCTAACTACCTGCCTGCTCACTCCTTGTTGCTTGGCTCGCTGCTCCTTAGCGCTGCCATAGAGGTAGGAGAGGCTCCTGCCACCGCCACTGTGCTCACTAGCTGTGAGCCTGGCTTCTTGTTGAGCAGCACTCCCACTGTGGAAGCTCACTGATCACCAGAGGGCAGCTCCTGCATTGAGCACCTGCACTCTGGTGGTCAGTGCACGTCATAGTGACTGGTTCTTCTGGTTGTCTGATTGTTCCACCATGCAGTTGCTGGGCTTTTATATATATATAGATGATAAAATTTACATAAAGAAAAGTCCAGATAAAAAGAAAGCTCCTAAGAAGGACACCTAACACTACTGGGTGTAACAAGAAAGGCTTGATTTGGCCCCCAATCTATCCTCTGCCCTGCTCTTTCTGTCCTGCTCTTGATCAGTAAGAATGGCCTCTCCTGAACTCCCATGCTCCTTAACGTCTGCTGGTTTTGCCCATGGAAGGCAGCAGGCCAGAAAAAGGCAGAAAAGAACATTCGGGATGTGTCTCTGCCTTCTTTCCTGCTTTGTTGTGGCTCTGGAAGTGGCTTAGTTCCCCTCTGGATACTGTTGGGTGTTTCTTTCTGTGCCTGATTTATTTCACTTGGCATAATACTTTCTAGGTCCATTCATTTTGTCACAAGTGGCAAGATTTCATTCTTTTTATGACTAATAGTCCATTGCACCTATGTACAACATCTTCTTTATCCATCTATCTATTGATTGCTTCCATGTCTTGGCTGTTGTAAAAAACGCTCAGTGAACATAGGGGTGTGTATGTCTTTTTAAATTAGTGTTTAGGATTTCTTTGGATAAATACCCAGAAATGGAATTTTTGGGTTATATGGCAGTTTCATTTTTAATTTTTTGAGGAAACTCCATACTGTTTTTCACAGTGGCTGTGCCAGTCTGCTTTTCCACCAACAGTGCATGAGGGTTCTTTTTTCTCCACATCATCTCCAACACTGTTGTTTGTTGATTTATCTATGATAACCATTTTGACAGGCTTGAGGCAATATCTCATTGTGGTTTCAATTTGCATGTCCCTGATTATTAGTGATATTGAACATCTTTATATGTACTTGTTGACTACCTGTACATACATCCTGTTTGGAGAGATGCCTATTCATGTCCTTTGCCCATAAACTGTGTAGGGACTTTATAAATACTTAAAACTTTTGTGGAAAGTGGTATATAAAAGAATAGTGAGAATATAATACTTTTGTACAGAATAGCAAATACATCCTATGGGAGATATGTTGAATGTAAATTAGCTTAAGAGAAGCAAGGAAATTTTGGTACCCTAGAGTTATCTATAAAAGAGTTGAAATTATGTTAATACAGCAAAGTAGTTAAAAGCATGATCTGTAAAAATGGACAAAATTGAATTCAAAGCTGGACTTTGATGGTTGCTTCCTATGTAACCATGGTTATATTAATGAATCCTCCTTGTTGGGGACACAAGAGACTTGGTTGGAAAATTATAAGAGAATATTCTGAGAAAAGGAAAGAGTATGAAAGTCCATCTGCCTTGTCTATCGGAATTCTGATTTAGGGGAGACTTAGGGGAGTGTCGAAGGCAGTGCCCCTAATTACTCTGTGACCTTTCCAAACAAGTCTGCATGTGCAGACCCCAGGTATTTATTGGAATCCTCAATATTAATCTTTGGGTGCCCTTGCTTAAAGGACACTACAAGCACATGTGTCCTCCCAAGATTTCATCCCCTACTGATTGTATCTTAAAGGTAAACTTTATTTCAAACTATTACAATAAAAGGCTAATGAAGCAGGCAATAGAGGCTGCTTGGCTCCTTGAGCCAGGCAACCCCTTAGCCCTCTCTTTCACTGTGCAACTGTGTCAGAGTAATCTGTTCATCTGTCATTCAGGGGTTGCTGATCAGCCCCAGCACCTTCTAACCTCAGAGTTTTCCATTATCTGGAATAGGGCCCTAGCTTCAGAGTCTGATGATTAAATAAGTTTAGCAATGTAGTTGTTTAGTATCGAACCAGACTGTCAAGTGTAATTGCTATTATTTTTGCTAAAAATTAAGTGTTGATAAATAAATGCCAATAATATTATATATCTTAAGTAAATATCATAGATCTTAAGTAAATATCATTTAAAACCACATCAATACATAGAAATGTTTATGATAAATGTTAGGCAAGGAGCTAAATAATGTTGTATCAGGATTTCTCTCCTCTCCCTTTTTATAGTTGTCCATATATACAACTAAATCTCTTAAAGTAAGGATTGGAGATTTGGGGAGATATTTCTTTTATAATATAGTTAACATCATTATGCACCTTCTTTTGAACATTTTTTTAAGTAAAAAATTTGCCACCTTCTAAATGATACTTCATAATATAGGGTTGATTATAAAAAATCAGAATGTTGATTCTATAGTTCAGTTATGGCTGACAGGTAATTCTGGATGATTAAAACAATAAAGTGATACCATAAAAATGTTCAGAGTTGAAAAAAATGCCACATAATTCGCCTCATCTAAATCAGAAGTGCATTGCTTTCATTCAACGTTTGTATAATTTTAGTGGACTTCTACCATACAGTTTTCAATGAATTTTGTTCTCAGAAGAAACGCACAAAAGTGATTTGGAAATATATCAGAGTTGAAACAGAAAGCTTTAGTTTACAATATCGTACCTCACATTATGTCAAAGATAATTTCAAGTAGAACTCATGAAATATTTCAAATAGTTGCATTTGCAATGTTGGAGCTGAGGCCTTTGGTAATACAAGTAATATCACAACCTGAAAGATGCCTTTAACTCAGTCCAATTAAAGTAATTCAGTTGCTATACTGTGGCAACTTAAATCATGTTCTTATTTTGTTAATGTTGGCATTACTCAATAATCATAGTCATACAAATTCCATGATATTACCCAATAGTATTTTTTATTTTATTTTAAGATGTGTAGAGATGAAAGAAGGTGAAAATTTGAGCCCATAAGTTATTTTCACAGTAGATGAAATGGTACATGAAATATCTCCTGACTCTATCCTCATTTGTGATATTCGATGAATATGGATTAGCTACCCTCAAATCTAAGATAAATTATAAGAATAAATTCAGGGTGGATGTGTGGTGTGCAATCCATACTGATCTGCTTGCACGAAATGACCTCAAAATGGTGATGGAAGGAGACTTGGCTTGTGGTGGTAAATACACAATACAATATACAGATGATGTGTTGTAGAATTGTATACCTAAAACCTGTATAATTTTATTAACCAATGTCACCCCAATAAATTCAACAAAAAAAGAAACTGCTTTCAACTTTGTGTGGCTAGAGATAGTTCTTGCACCAGTGTTTTCCAACCCCAGTTATATAGAACCTGTCATTAGAGATATTGAGGAATGGATGAGAAAGCAATTAGTCTAGAATAGACTTCAGAAGAGACATTTATTTAAAAGCTCAAAGAAAAAAAATCTAATCTGTATAGTCTCACAGAATCATAATTTTATTAACAATTTAATGATTTCTCTTGTTTCTCTGATTGTCCTTGTTTACCCATCAGTTATTCCTATTGGACCATGAACACCATGGGGACAGATGCTATATTTTGAATTTCTACACAACCAATATCTGGTATTCAGTGGATAATAATGAATGTTTTGTTAAATTGAATATGTAATCTAAAGCATTGAAAAATATAGGACATGCTCTCATTCCACACATTTGATCTTTTTTATTAATAATCCTATGGGTCAAGATTTTCAAGATGATAAAACTTACATATAGAGATATTCCCAAGATGCAATGCAGAAGAAAAACCAGTCCTTGGCTATTTTAAAACATTTCTCGTAGAAAATTAAAGTCTAATGAATTTGTAAAAGTCAACATCAATATTTCTTTGGGTAAAATAAAAGACTAAAAGAGAATCAGTTTAAATTGTTTTACATAAGAAGACATAGCTAGCTAATGACATACATTAGCCTAATAGGTATAAACTATAGCTCTTTGCACTTGATACAGGCAACGAAAATCTAGCAGGATGTGATGTCTTTCACTAAATATGTAGGAATTGAAGGAGATCATTCTGTCAACTAATGAATCTACAGTCCCCAACAATGTGCACAATATTATAGCTAAATGCATATATACATTTGTATTTGTATTCATCAACATACATCAAATAATATATGTAGAAGCATAAATGAATTATTTCCTCACATAATGGTTTATTTTCAGTGTTAATTTGTTATTTTAAATTAAATTTATTGGAGTGACATTGGTTAATAGGGTTATATAGGTTTCAAGTGTACATTTCTATGACACATGGTCAATGTATTTCATTATGTACCCACCACCCAAAGTCAAATTGTCTGTCACCAAACATTTGGCCCCCTTTATGCTATATTATCCCTCCCAATCCTTTCCCTCTGGTAACCACCACACCATCGTCTGTGTTTATGAGTTTCAGTTTTATATTCCACATAAGAGTGAAATTAGCCAAAACTAGTTTGGCTCAGTGGATACAGAGTTGATCTGCGTACTGAAAGGTCCCAGGTTTGATTCTAGTCAAGGGCATGTACACTGGTTGCAGGCACATCCCAAGTGGGGGGTGTACAGGAGGCAGCTGGTCAATGTTTCTAGCTCTCCATTCCTCTACCCTCCTCTCTGTAAAAAATCAATAAAATATATATATTTTTAAAAGAGTAAAATCATAGGTTCTTAACTTTTTTTGACCAACTTATATTCTTAGCATAATATTCTCAAGGTTGCTGCAAATGACAGTATTTCATCTTTTCTTATAGCTGAGTAGTATTAAATTGTATTCTCTCATTTTCAAGAATAACTTGAAAGACCCAGATCCCTTTGAGACTCTATAATTTCTTTGACCATATAAAGATGGAAAATGTCTTGATTTCAGTCTATCATATATATATATATATATATATATATATATATATATATATATATATATATATATATATATATTGCTAGCCTGAGTCAGGCTAGCAGTATTTTGTTAAGTTTTCATCCCAGTGTCATTATCCCTTTTAATTACATTCCAATGACAATGATTGAAAGGGACTGGCTGCTGATGTCTGGGAATTCCTTTTCTTAACTTTAAATTATCTAACAACAGATCCAATTCTTCCTGTTATTATATTTTGTTGCCTCTATTTTTTGTCCTTTTAAAATTATTTTTCATAAAGAAGTCTTAATCATATTTAAAAATATAAATAAGACTATGCCATTACCTGGCATTAAGTAATAAAAATCTCAATATCTATTGAACATAAAATAATATCGAAACTCCTTATCAAGCCAACAAGTTTTTGTATAATCTTGAAACCATGAAACTCAAATTTGAGCCATTTTTTCTTCTTTCACTAAATTTTAGTTTTTTAATTTTCCTTTCAATTTTTAAAATAACACTATTTTTTGTTTGTTTTAAATACTTTGTGCCTACTCTTTATTTATCTCAAAATTTCATGGTCCTTTTATTTTATAACACTTTCATTGATGTTTTTTATTGCTCTTTTTTCAGGTCTTTCAAATTAAATCTATCCTAGTAGCATTCTCTAATTAATCTCCAGCAGGTAGTATTTTATTTATTATTATCATAGTATTCATTTTTCACTGTCTAATTGCATGAATGTTAGTTGACATTTTTTTCTTCACTAAATATTATTTCCTGTGGGGTCAGGGGTGATCTACTCAGCTTATATTAGCATATATATATATATATATATATATATATATATTAATATATTTTATTGATTTTTTTACAGAGAGGAAGAGAGAGGGATAGAGAGTTAGAAACATCAATGAGAAAGAATCATCTGATCAGCTGCCTCTTGCACACCCCCTACTGGGGTTGTGCCCACAACCAAGGTACATGCCCTTGACCAGAATCAAACCCCGGACCTTACAATCCATAGGCCAACACTCTATCCACTGAGCCAAACCGATTTCAGCTATATTAGCTTATATTAAGCATTAGTAAATATTGCTTGATTTAATGAGTAATAGACTGAATGAATCATTGTGGTACATACTCAGTAACCATACTATCATAAAGATTTCTGAAAGATGATATATATGAAAATAAGGATTTACACATTGCTACAGTGACAGAGGTGTGAAATTGAGGCTCCAACTTCTAATCATCCACTGTATTCTGCTCCATTACTGAGAGAGTTTTTATTGGCCAACAAAATGCCCATGATCCACCCAATATAAATTATCTTCTTTTAAAATATATTTGTATTGATTTCAGAGAGGAAGGAATAGGGAGAGAAAGATAAAAACATCAATGATGAGAGAGAAACAATGATTGGCTGCCTCCTCCATGCCCCCTACTAGGGATCTAGCTCGCAACCTGGGCATGTGCCTTGACTGGTAATCAAACTGTGACATTCAACCACTGAGACACACTGGTCAGGATATAAATTATCTTTTAATGTTATTCTCTATAAGATTATTTTTGAAAGGGTCATAAATAATGTTGCTCTGAAATTAAGAAAGCCTTTATTATATTTCTATAAAGGACTTGTTAATATTCCTTAGGAATGTATGCTAGATATAATGTGCTTATATAGATTTATCTTAATCAATGGATAAAAGAAAGCTATCACTCCTAAAAAGCTGCTGAAGTTGATTTTTCCACTTTGTTAAGAGTTATATACACTACATGTATAACATCCTTTTAGGAAATAAGATGCCTGTCTTGCTTGGGCAAGACTGCTCAGGACACAGTAGCTTAAGAAGATTTTCTGAGGACCCAGAAAGAAACCCAGACTCTTTCCTTACCTAACACTGAGCAAATGGGACAGAGAGGAGCGAGGGGGCATTAATTGAATGCTGGCAGCCCCTTGCTATTCCAAAAGCTGCAAAGAAGAGAAAATGTGTGTATGCCTGCACCCTAATGCATAATGCAAAATAATGACAGCTACAGTTGGTGAAAGAGTACAAAGCCCCAGAAAGCTATGAAAGAACTTTTTTGAAAAAAGATTTATCTTCCAAGAAAATTCAAATGATATTAGTAAATGTCTCATGGTGCATTGAGGAAGATATGTTTATTTCAATATAAATAATGAAGTTTACTTTGATGTAGGAATTTATAAATACTTAGTGAATACATATACTGAAGTCTATTTTAACCAGTCAAGTGTGTACCCATTGATTCATCTATCTACTTATCCACTTACCCATTCATCTACTTATTTAGTTGTAAAACATACTTTTTGAGAAGTAATTTTATGTGGGGGACTGGATTAGATGATAGAACACCATATTAAGCAAAAATACTAGGTTTATATCTCTATAGAAGATTATGGTAATAACCCACACTATAAGACATTCTAAGATAGATACATATTTACTCTATTTGTCTGACATCCCTTTCTTAGAAAACTGCCATTCTCTCATTCCATGTGTTCTAATTGAGCTGACAATCTTAACAACCTATTTAGCTCTGTGAAGAGATGGACCATGATATAGGACCTAGTAAAACTGACTCTGTATATCCCCGCTTATAATTGTTCATTTAAGTCTTAATTCAAGGGCAATTTTATTACAGAAGCCAAACCAAGCAGAGAGCAGTCTTCTCAGAAGCTGATCTAGAGTAATTAGATAGGGCGCTCTATTTTTACAATGCAATTTCTAAGACTGAGGAGCCTGACTATAGAGCTATGACTTTTTTAAAATGGCTATATATGAAAAGTTTGTCTTCTGAGTGAAACTGGGCATCACTAAGCAAAAAAGAGAAGGCAGAGAAATGACTTGTCTCTTTGTGGCCCAGTACCATACCGTGAAATGAAGAATTCCCTACCTCTCTCTCTGAATCTGTGAGTTACATTGTCGTTCTTCCTAGAAAACAATGGCATCTTATATTTTCAATTATACTTTTTGGCATCTTATATTTTCAATTATACTTTTTATGCATTAGGGTGCAGGCATACACACATTTTCTCTTCTTTGCAGCTTTTGGAATAGCAAGGGGCTGCCAGCATTCAATTAATGCCCCCTTGCTCCTCTCTGTCCCATTCGCTCAGTGTTAGGTAAGGAAAGAGTCTGGGTTTCCTAGAAAACAATGGCATCTTATATTTTCAATTATACATCTTACTTTTTCAATTATACCTCAATGTAGTTAAAAATTATATTTAATTTACAATTTTTGAAAAGCTCTAAAATTTATCTAGCAAAAAAAAAAGTAAAATCTCAATTTATTTCTTTTCTTTTTTTTAAATATCTACATAGGCATTACATTTGAACTTGAAAGTTTCATTGATAAAGTTATAATGATGTTTTGGCACTACTATTTGTTTCTTTCTCTTTTTCTGTTTTTTATTTGTTTAATTATAGGAATGTAGGTAGAGTATTCTTTATGTATTACTCCAGTATATTTTTAATTTATTTTATGAAATAAATTTACACACAGTGAAATGGATAGGACTTACAGATACTCACACACACACACACATACACACACACATGCACACATACACACACATACATGTGCACTCACTTGTTTAATCACAACCTCAACCAAGCTATAAGATGTTTGCATTATCTACTTAAGAAATTTCACTTCTGCAGCTTTCGGCAAAGCTTGCCCCTCTGAAAGCTGTGGTATTCTTATTTCTATCACCTTTCTTTGGCTCTGCTGTTCTTAAATTTCATAAAAATTGAACCATATACTATTAATATTTACTCTTTTTAAAAATATATATGTTATTGATTTTAGAGAGAAAGGGAGAGGGAGAGAGAGAGAAAAAAACCACATTACTGATCAGAGAGAATAATTGATTGGCTGCCTCCTGCACACCCCCTACTGGGTATCGAGCCCAAAACCCAAGCATGGGCCCTTGCCTGGAATCGAACCCTGGACCTTTCAGTCTGCAGGCCGAACCAGCTATGGTGGAACACAGGTGTTTTAAACAGTCTTCTTCAAGTTTGTCTGAGCATATGTTTTCATTTCCTTTACATAAGGATCTATGATAGACATAATAACGGCTTCTTAACATATCCACCTCTAGTCCCCAGAAAGGCAAGTTAACTCCCTGGCAGAGGGGAATTCAGGTAGCAGGTGGGATTAATGTTACTAATCACCTAATGGCAAAACAGGGGGAAGGGTCTGGAGATCCAGGTGGGCCAAAATAGGTGATCTGAAGCGCTCGTAAACAGGAGAGGGAGGCAGCAGAGTCAGGGCAGAGTGACATGAGCAGAGAAAAATGGGCCTGGCTCAGCTGGCTTTGGAGGTGGAAGGGAGACAAGGACAAGCCACACTCCAAGTGGCTTCTGGGAGCTGCAAAAGGCATGAGAATGAATTTCCACAGGAGCCTCCAGAACAGGAAGACACCCTGGTATCAGCTTGATTTTAGCCCAGGGCAACGCATTTTGTTTTGACTCCTGAACTCCAGAGTGGTAAGATGCGTTTTTCTTTAAGGCATTCTATTGTATTTGTGATAATGTGCTGTAACAAAGACAGGAAAGTAATACAATATCATGAGTGGGGAGGTTAATACATAGGGTAGGTATATAATTAACTTCCTTATGAGCTACCACGTTTGTCCAAAGCATATAACAATTCATATTCACTCCCGGGAGCAACGCATAAGAATTTAGGTGCTCCACACCTGGCCTGTAGCTAGTGTTGTCTGCCTTCATGTTTTGAGCCATTTTCTTGGGCGTGAAGTGTTATCAACTGCAGTTTAATTTGTTTGCTGACTAATGATACTGGGTACATTTTCAGGTACATCTTCACTGCCCATTCTATTATTTTCTTCTGGGAAAAGTCTGTTTATGACCTTTGCCTATTTTTAATTGCGTTGTTTGTATTTTTATGCTTTTGTTGTAAAAGTAATTATTATATTTTGGATATAAATTGTTTGTCATGTATAGGTATTGTGAATACATTTGTTTTTCTGATCTGTGCCTTGTTTTTCCATTTTCTTTATGATATCTCTTGATGAGCAGAAGTGTTTTATTTTATTTTTTTAATTTGAGTCCAATTTACCTTTTTAGTTTAATATGTAGAGCACTTTGTGTTCTGGCTATAAAAGTATTTTCCTACCTCAGAGTCATGATATGAATTATTCTTTTATTTTTCTGGTAGAAGATTCATAGTTTTAGTTTTTTCTTCCTCTTTTTGTATGTGATGTGAGGTAAGGGTCAAGCTTTACTATAAAACCCCCAAAAGTTTAATACCACTTTATGTGCCCATGGATCTAACATAATTCCCAAATTATGCAACCATATTCATTAGTGAAGTATATTATTTGATCATTATTGAATTTTGGAAAATGTTCTCTTTTTTAAAATAAATAATACTATATTATTTTATGGATCTAAAAAAGAATCCTATCTAATAAAGAAGAAATTTACTAATTGACCATCACACCATCACAAGATGGCAGCGCCCACAGCCACAAGATGGTGGTGTCCAGTCCCCTCAGCCCAGCCTCATCCAGTCTCAGTCCCCAGATGACTGGGCTGGCAGGGGAGGGCAATTGGGGATGATCAGATCATTCTGGCAGGGGAACAATTAGGAGTCAATCAGGCTAGCAGGGAAGCGGTTAAGGAGCTATCCTGCTGGCAGTCAGAGTGGTTAGGGGCAAGCAGGCAGGCAGGCAGATGAGTGGTTAGGAGCCAACAGCCCCAGAATGTAAAAGGGATGTTCCAGATTGGAGAGGGTACAGGCTGGGCTGAGGGAAAACCCCTGCCCCCAATGCACAAATTTCATGCACAAGATATTGAGTGACTGGGCCAAGAACACACGTGTAGTAAATGGCAAAAATGAGGATTAGGTCCAGGTATTTCTGAATCCAGAGCCTATGCTCTTAGGCCGTTTGCTATGTAAATTTCTATATGGGGAATCTATTAGAACTAGTACCCCTTTAAAGTCATAAAACTTGAAGTGATTTTTTTAAGTGTATGTGTATATATGTTATCTGTATATGTGATGCACGCACGTTTGTACGTGCATGTCCAAGTGTGGTATAGGTTCAAGGATGGCTCAAAGGAAAGTCTTATGTACGCAAGCCTACTAGATTTTTATTTTTTTAAATACAGGGTATTGAAATAATATAAATATACCTCTTAATACATCAGGGTGAACTAGTATTTAATAGAATGATCTATACACGAAGACAATTTGTAGAAAAGCAAACAGCAATTTGATATATAAGTGACCTGTTGGGATATAGACTAATAATATCATTTACAGGCAAACAAAACCAATGGAACAGGATAGCTTTCTTCTGCCCCTGCTTTCCACTGCCCACTTTCTTCCCAGTCACCTCAGTGCTCCCCTCTGCTTAAGGCACTACACTGGGACTGACAGCTCTGGAATTTTCCAGTGGAACTGCTTTACACCTCAACTTCCCCTTAAATTTGGTCAATTGGGAGCCATGATAGAAGATTGAGGGATCTTTCATTCACCTCTGAATGAAAGGAAACCTTCTTTCAATGTTACCCTAAATAGAGGACATTCTCCTTTCAGTTTCCTTTAAGGGCTATTCAGTTATCTCTTTGCTCCAGGGGTGGTTAAAGCCTTAGGGCAATGCATTATTCTTTGTGGTATAACTTAAAACTTTCTACATATGTTCCTCAGTGTCTTCATCAACATGTTTTTAACAATTTGTCTATATTAGTATTCCACCTGCTTCTTGCCAGGATGCTAATATACATATACAGTGGGACATCATTTCTCAAACATTTCCCCATCTGGAACAATTCACTTCTCAATCAGACAACCCTTTCATGCTGATATCTGTATGATCAGTCACACATCTCTCAGGTGACAAACGAAAGAGAGAATGTGCAAATATGGGTCAGTTTACACTGTTAAAATCTCAGGAGATTATGAATGTTCACCTATTTTGTTTTGAGTTTTTTTGCTTTTTTGCTGTTTAAATTTTAAATTGTTATATTTGTAGAGTTTTGGTTTTTTTTACTAAACATTTCCTTTCCTTTTTGCTAAATTTTTCATTTCTATTACATGCCCTTTTTGTTTTTAAAGTATCTATAGATTAAGCAGTACAATACACACGTGCTGTATATAAGAAAGGTTAAAACAGCGAATCATTTGGGGATCTGGAATGGATTAATTCAGTTTACATTATTTCTAATGGGGAGAAATGATTCGATTTTCAAACAGTCTTCTGGAATGAATGAAGTTTGAGAAATGGGGTTCCACTATATGTTTTATAAACCTATTGTTTCCTGCTTTATAGAAACTTTCTATCAGAAATTAAGTGTATTTAAAAATGCAGATACATTTATATGTTGTTTCAGAAGTATAGTTCACAGGCTCAGATCTGGAGGAATTAAGAGAGATTATGTGGATCCAGTCCTCCCATTAAACAACAGAGAAGGGCCGAAATCAGTTTGGCTCAGTGGTAGAGCTTCGGTCTGCAGACTGAAAGGTCCCAGGTTCCATTCCGGACAAGGGCATGTACTTGGGTTGCGGGCACATCCCCAGTAGAGGGTGTGCAAGAGGCGGCTGGTCGATGTTTCTCTCTCATCGACGTTTCTAATCTCTTTCTCTCTGTAAAAAATCAATAAAATATATTAAAAAACAAAAACAAAAACAAAAACAAAACAGAGAAGGATCTCCCTCTCCCCCCCCCCCCCCCCCCCACCCAGCCATAGAGTAAGACAATGGCCCACAAAGAGCCATAATTGTGAAGTTGGGAATTGTATAGAGACTGCACATACTTGTACCATTCATACTTCTACATACTGCTATCCATAAAATTGTTGAATACAAGGCACGTTTTTCCCAGAGAAAATACACTGCATTCTTTTTTATATCACAGGGGTTTTTTTGTTTGTTTGTTTCCAAACACAATGATGTAGTGTAAAGTATAGTAAATAAATAGCTTCACTTAAAATGTCATTTTCAAAATGACTGTACTTTTGTTCCACTGTGGAAGGAATTTAAGTCAGAACAACAATGAGTTGCCCATAAAGAATATCCCACTTGACAGGTATAAACTCTGGAATTACAAATATATTTCGAGTTATTCTTAGATATGCCCTGTCTCTCTTCAGTGACCAAACTGATTGTCCTTGACAAATTAGACTGGTCAGACACAGAATAGACTCAGTATAGCAGTATCTAGGGATTTCTTTTCCTGCTACTTACCAAACTGATCAGGTATGAGCCATCTTTCTGACTAAAATCATCAGAAAGACACTGATCTAGGGGGGATTTTTTTCTTTTCCTTTAGCCATTGCATACATCATGGAACAAATACATTCCCTTTGTTCTCTTTGCTGTCATTTGATGGTGTTTTAAAAGACTGTTAATCATGTACTTTTATGGACCAGTATTGTTTTTAAAATTCACTCGGTGCTTCTATACATATGGCAGATTGGTCAGAGGCAAGCCTTGTTGAAACAAAATGGTGTTGGAGGGAGGAGGGGCTGTGCTGCTGTTTGTTGATGCTTTGGGGGCACCTGCAATTCCTTTCACTTTGGATTTACAGATGCTTCTCTCCCTGTTGGTACCCATGCTCTCTGGAGGGATTCTTTAACTCCCAACATTATGAAGATAAAATTATAAGTTGAGGATGACCTAACTTACACTCCAGAATGAGAATGTGACAGAGTGTATATTCCCTTAATGGTGCCTGATGATAGTGTTCAGCATTCTAATATTTTACAATTTATTCTTATTTTAAGCTCCAACTCCTCCTCTATGAAGGACTGATTTTTTTTTTAACAAGATGGCCCCCCAGAACACAGCCTGGTCTCAATACCTTTGTTCAAGTTTCTCTGTGATCCTTTTATGCCCCATGCTTTTCTTTTCCCAAACCATCTGAGCTTTTCATTGGCCATTTTTTTTAAAGCCTTTATTATGATGAGGAATTTATTTTTAGCCTCTGGTTCAATTTCTTAATGTCCCCTTTCAATGCAGTATTTAATCAACTGATTTCTGTGGATGTTTGCTTCTTCAGTTAATTTAGCAAAATGTTTCACTCTCGCTATTCATTCAAGAAAAGGCTCCTCTCTCTAATTTGCTTTCTCGTGGTTTCGGGTTGATTTATGATATGTGGTGGGCATAGAAGAGGCGAGCCATACTTTGTATGGTGCCCAAGCTGTCGGATTCATTCCTTATTCAGCAACTAATCCTGGATGCCCTGTACTTCCTCTGTACCACCTTCTAACATCTGTCTCTCTCTTCTGTCCTTACCCCCATTTCCTAACTCCTTTAGGAGCATTTTCTTTCTCTTATTTGTTGGTGCTTATTTCATCGTTGAGTGTTAATAGACAGTATACAGCCAATGTATTATTTCTATTTGTTCTTTTAATATTACAGAGGTGGAATTAATTTTGTCATATTATTACATAAGGAAAACACTGAAAAATAAAGAGTCTTGGTGCATTCCTAAGAATCCATTGGATTTGCGTTCCCTATAACCCACATCCTTCCACCTCCATTTCCTGCTTGTTGACACATTTCTGTTTACTTACATAATAAATAAAGTGTTGTTGACCTAAGAATGCTAGATCCTACCCAACCTACAATGATGTAGTTGTGGTCCTTCCACTTTAGAGGGCATCAAATCACTTGGAGAATGGGTTAAAAGCATGCATTTCTGTTCCTCCCCCAAATACCATCAATCATTGATTTTTTAGGAATTATATTAATTTGATAAGTTAAATCTTAGGACACATACCTTACCCAGTTCTATCTAATAAAAAAAATAAGAATTGGTGAGGGAAGATTTCTCTACTGATATTAAAAAAAATAAATTTTTTCTCGCCGAAACCGGTTTGGCTCAGCGGTGGAGAGTCGGTCTGCGAACTGAAGCGTCCCAGGTTTGATTCCGGTTAAGGGCATGTGCATTGGTTGCGAGCACATCCCCAGTGGGGGGTGTGCAGTAGGCAGCTGGTCGATGTTTCTCTCTCATCGACGTTTCTAGCTCTCTATCTCTCTCCCTTCCTCTCTGTAAAAAATTAATAAAATATATTATACTAAAAAATAAAAAAAAAAGTTTTTTCTAGAATAAATTTGTGTTGCCCTTTTGCTGTGGAACATGAATAGATTCAGAGGTGCATCCACCATCTTTAGCAACCTCTTGGAACTATGAGGTGAGAATCAGAAAGCTGTAAAGCCATCACTCCAAAGTGGAATGAAGATCAGGGGTAGGAAACGTGGGGTCTGTAGGCCATATAAATTCTATTTAAATCATTTGGTCTGGCCTTGCCAAGGCATTAGGAGTGAGTTGCTCAAACTAAATGATTTTTAAGTTGATAATTGTGTATGGCCCAAGAATGATGCTATGAATATCCAAATGGCCCTTGGCAAAAAATGGTTCCCCATCCCTGGATAGAAAGAGTGGAGGAGTTGGGGTTCTGGATGACACTATTCATTTCCTGCTCCAGCTCTCGGTAGTCTCCATGCAACCTCTAGTTCTGTTAAGACTAACAAACCCCTACTGATTTAAGTTGAAGTTAGGAGTTCAGTTACCTTGTATCTCGGTTTATATAGGCACCCATTCATTTAGAGGGTTTGGGATTTCAAATTTAGTTTTACCATTTTTTAAAATATCTATTTTTATTGATTTCAGAGAGGAAGGGAGAGGGAGAGTTAGAAACATAAACAAGAAGAGAGAATCATTGATCAGCTGCTTCCTGCACACGCCCTACTGGGGATGGAGCCTGCAACCCAGGCATGTGCCATGATCCGGAATTGAACCTCCTGATCGATGCTCAACTGCTGAGCTACACTGGCCAGGCTGATTTTGCCATTTAAAAAAATGTTGTATCCTAGTGTGCTTCTCTTTCCTCTTCCCTCATGTGTTCTTGGGGTCCTACCAGTGAGTCCTCTTATCCCCACTTCCACTTTGTTCATTCTGTTGCCTTTTTCTCCTTTGAAAGAAACCCAAATGCTGGCTTTATCATGAAGATACGTACCAAAATGGAACATGCAACTTGCAAAATCTAGGTCTTTTTAGGCCTTTTTGTTTTTTAAGAACACACACACACACACACACACACACACACACACACACACACACACCAAACACCCGGCATATTAAAATGTCAGAACAGAGTTGCATGATGAATTAAGCATAAAAATAAATGCGAAACCTCTAACTCACTGCAAGACAGCTATAGGTGCTATTGTGTGCTCATCGGAAACATCTCCCAGCTGTTCCAGAAAGCATGGCAGCAGCCTCACCTGGCAGAGACTCCTGGTCCTGAGCTTGTTTCACTCCAGGCCATATGGGTGGGAATTCCTACAGACATCAGCCCCAGCCTAGATGCACAGGCAGGTGACATGGGCCCCACTGGCCTGGCACAATGCAGTGAGTGTTGTGCAGCGGACACTCCACTGTGGTCCCTTGGAGATCTTTGCCTGTCACACAGTTGACAAACAAAGACTCATAATACCTTGATTCATTCTTTTGACAGTTATTTTGGTTGTCAATTTAGAATCAGATAAGCAGAGCCTGTTTTTTAATGGTGCTTTGAGTACTTTCCTATCCATCATCTTATTGGAATTTTGAAACATCTGTGCAAAACAAATGAAAAAAAGAAGTATCAGCCTTTTTCATTGGAGATTATTAGGGATTTAAATATCAAAATATGGGGAGGAGGTTTTTTAAGGCCATTTGTTCTCAAATATGAACAAATGAAAGAGTCAAACAGGGAATTTCTCTGGCTACTGGCCCAAGGTCATTTGCTTTGAAAACTGGAACTTGTATGTGGTCACCAGTATGCAGTGCTAGGATTAAGACCAGAATCTATACAAGCTAACATCCAGGCATCTGTATTTCCAATAGGTAATGGTCCTTTTTATGTGCAGCTGACTATATTCTTTCTTCCTGATTTCAAGTTTGGAAATCTGGTTGACTCTGAACTCTGTATCCAGAAGCTCTCCTCTGTCGTGTCCCCAGTGGGTGATAAAACATCTTTGAATTACTAGTGGGGTAATGATGGCGATGCTTGTATTGGAAGATCTATGCTATCTTGGGTTAGATGAAGAGGAGAATAAACTGAATAATAATTAAAAAACAAACAAACAGACATTTGGATTGTTTGTGAAATCATAAGACACAAGAGAGGAAATATAAGACCTGGGTGGAATTTTCTGGTGAGTAGGTAGTAAACAAATGTAAATGGAATGGAATGACTGTATCACCTCCATTTTTATATATAAAATAGTTTACCTGCTGGAGGAAAAGCAAATGGTGGATGGTTGCTGTGATAATTTTATTATATTTTTATTGAAATACAAAGATGAGAAGGAAGATTATTTGCTTTGCAGGGATTTTCTTAAGTTAAAAAAATCAAAATTAAGATATATGGATGTTGATAAATACACAGATATACAGGCAAATGGAGAGATCAATAGATTGATAAACAGACAGATTAAATTATTCCATCTGAATGAAGTTTATAGTCAGAGAAACAGATCTATTATTGTCATGGATTATTACCTAATTTTTGAAGTAACCCAGTGCATTTACAAATATCAGATCAGCTGGCATTCATTGAGTTTCTCCAGTTTAGTTGTGGTAATCAGTGAATATGGGGATTCTGATCACCTCACCCTAGCATACTTGTAGGACAGGCTGGGAGGGTAAGCCATGAAGAACAAGAAGTATCTTCATGACCTAAATTTGGCTCATAGAGCATGGATGTCATTCTGGGAAGAGACACAGATCCAGGGCAGTGACGCCAGGGTTGTACCTAGGGGGAGAGGCAGGCTTTCAGGATGGAGATATATGTGTCTCCTCAAAGGGATTGACTATTTGGGAGAGACTATGGAGAACTGCATGCCTAAAGGGATTATTAAAAGCAATGGGGATCTTAGTAGAGTCTAATGAATAGGTGTTGATAGCTTCAAGGTAGTCAGAAAACCAGCAAAGTCAGAGAGATAAAAGAGATAACTAAGAGCCCTGCTAGGATCACACACAATTGGGGAGTTAGGAGTCTATAGCTATAAAGAGGCTGTACTCACATCGGAACAGTCAGAGGAAAATTGAAACATCTCCCAAGCTGTGCACAGGTCCATTAACACAGGGCAAGGCATCACTGACCCAGTGGAGCTTAAGAACAACCTCTGAGTGCCCAGCTGGTGTGGCTCAGTGGTTGAACATTGACCTGTGAACCAAGAGGTCATGGATCAATTTCTAGTCAGGGCACAGGCTTGGGTTCAATCCCCAGTGAGGGGTATATAGGAGGCAGCTGACTGATGATTCTCTCTCATCATTGATGTTTCTATCTCTCATTCTCTGAAATCAATAAAAATATATTTTTAAAAAAGAAAAGAACAATCTCTGGGTAAAAAATAGCACAGAAAGGAACTCCAAGGCTCACTCCTCCATAGGGAAGGAAAATAGGCAAAAACTCTCAGAATCAAGTTTGGCAGAATCTGGGGGGGAAAAAAAAAAAAAAGTACAGCAACCCAGAAAATACTGAGTTCAAAGTAAGGTGACTAAAGCATGATAGAGGAGCTTTGTGGCATTTTATTGTACTGCTGCATCACCCACCTGCCTGCTTCTGTGGCCTTCTTGAAGATTCTTGCTTTTCAAGCATCCATATTCCTGGTGTGGTTCCCTGACTCTGGAGGTAGCAGAGATGACTTCATTTCAGGGTATTCTGTCTTGACTTGACTATTGGCTCCCTTAAGGACTGATGCAAAGGACTTGCCTTTGTTTCTCTTAAACCAGAATACTCTTAGGGCCAAACATGGCTACATGCGGAGGTGTGTGTGTGGGGTGGGGGGCATCCCTCAAAGGCATGGCAAAGCAAATGAACAAGCTGTTGCTACTTAGGACAAAAACCTAACAGTTGGGGCCAATGATAGACATGCCCAATACCTGGCAGGAAAAGGTGGAGAGATACTTTGGAGAACCAGGGCTTTGAAAAATTCCTATATATATGAACTTTCTGAAGTCTATATGCATGCCTAGGGCAGAAAGCATGTTCTCAAAAGATCTGCGAAGAATTGAAGATGAAATCTTCAGCTGACTTTTCAGGCGAAGTGCAAGCTCTAAGTGAAGGTTATTTCTGAGGCCAGTATAAGCATGAGTGTTGAAGGTGTTTCAGCACAGAGCCAACCTGCAAATAATCAAATAATTGAAGAGTCTTTTCTATTTCCTCCTCCTCCTCCTCCTCCTCCTCCTCCTCCTCCTCCTCCTCCTCCTCCTCCTCCTCCTCCCCTCCTCCTTCTTCTTCTCCTCCTTCTTCTCTCCTTCTTCTTCTTCTTCTTCTTCTTCTTCTTCTTCTTCTTCTTCTCTCTCTCTCTCTCTCTCTCTCTCTCTCTCGTCTGAAACATTTAGAAAATCTCTATTATCTCAGTTAGACAGCAGAATAACGTATTTTTCAAAGTGTTGGAAAAAATGACAACCAAGATTCTTATTTCAAGCAAATCAATCTTTCAAAATGGAAATAAAAATAACTCATTCCCATGTAAATATTCTGGCTTGAATTGCAAACTTTATCCAAACTCAATACGAGGAGCAGAGCGGTGTGTGTGTGTGTGTGTGTGTGTGTGTGTGTGTGTGTGTGCATATGTATAATTCTCCTCATCTCAACAGCCTGGTAACCAATTGTAAAACAAAGTTTATAAGGTACTACCCTAATTTCACATGTCTGTAACTTTGAAATTGTGAGAGTACAAGTCCAGTATAAGCTGTTATTTACAGTGTGTCAGTGTGTTTATATAGACTTCTGTAGCCACCTTTTATGAAAATGTGTAAAATAAGGAAAGTAGACAAGGAGGGTTCACAGAACAAAATACCTACAGTAATTTTATTTTGCTATTTTTTATGCTATTTGGGGCAAAAAATATCTATCTTTATATATTGTATACTATAAATATAAATAAGTATTCTATCATATTGCAAGCCCATTTTTTAGGAAAACAGTTGCAGAAAGGCTAAATGAGCTTTCTTCATTCTTTGTTAGGGAAACACAAAAGATGTTGGTATAAATCCTTTGGAGCTTCCAATATGTATAATGTTCTTTGGGTAAATCTAAAATATCAAGTCTGTGAACATCCCAGAAAACATTTGCACAGCTAAACCCAATACTTCCATCTTTTCATTATCTAAGATCAACTTACTTAACAGGAATTCACTAATTAACATATTCATGCATATTATATCATTCATGAAAACAAAATTACTAAGCTGGAGTGACATCCAGAGAAATGAATGGAATGGTAGAGGCCTCAGTGAAAATGGACTTGCTGTTTGGCCCCTTCCTGCTCTCTGAACTAGACCTTGGCTCCTTGATTCTCTGATGGTCCCAGATATTTCACATGAAACTGGAGGAGTGGGAAATTTCTTGGAATGTTCCATATCCTGTGAAGAGTATTAGGGATAAAAAGTCCCTGATCTCTGCTTCCATAGCTCCTCCTTCCTCAGTTATAGCTCTTATCACATGATATAGACACTGCCTGTTTACTTCTTCCCTGTGATCCTGGAAGCTATGAGGGGGCAAGGACAATGTGCATCTCTCAAAATTCTGATCATTAGTAACTAACAGAATTAGGCAAATGGAGTAGATACTCAAAATTAAGTGTGAATGAATTAATGGATGAATGAACAAAATAATTAAAAACTTGAGATATTAACATTTTTATAGACTTTGTCCTAGAGGAAACTGTTTAGGTCACATGGTTCAGACTATCTGCAAAGAATAAATAACATTTCTTTCGTTCTCTTTAGTCAGTAAACCACACCACTGAAACAAGACCAGCAAATTAAACTACTATGGGACAGCTCTTTAAAAAAAAATAATAATAATTCATTTCACACTATTAGCAAAGTCTGTTGAGACAAGTCTAGCTTTTTCCCCCCCTAATTTTAGTATGCCTTTATTTATTTTAGAAAGAGGAAGGTAGCAGGATAGAGAGGTAGAAACTCATAGAAACCTTGAGCAAAAAAAAAACAAAAAACAAAAAAAAAAAACATCAATCAGCTGCCTCCTGCATCCCCCCTGCCAGGGATGGAGCCCACAACCCAGGCATGTGCCCTGACCAGGAACTGAACCAGTAACCTTTGAACTATAGGTCGATGCTCAACCACTGAACCACACTAACTGGGTATGTGGGACAGTTATTAATGTGTTTTGTTATTTTCTTTATTGCAAACCAAACTCCTCTTCCTTCTTTTAATTCACTTCCCTAAGGAGTTGGTCAAATGCCCAATGTCCCATTCTCATCGGAGCTTTCACTTCTATGTGCTAAACAGCTCAAGTTATTTCAACATTCATTCCTCTGATATTCCAATAGCAACTGTTAATTATTCACATAAATTTTACTGGTCATCTATATAAGAGCTAGTCCTCAAGCCAAGCAATCACCCTGTTTATTCTCTGCTCCTGTTCTAATTAAAACAGAGCCTAAGACTATTCGAATTTATTACATAATTTATCGTCCTGAGATAAGTAGCACAGAAAAACTCTACTTAAGCATAAAATATTATATGTTGAGCGAGAAAATTATTTACAGCGTTATGCTCCCAAATTAGATATCTCTTGACTGTCAAGCTTTTCTTCCTCCCATGGAGAAGTTGTTTATTCCTAGGGTTACAATAATTTTTGATTATTACCTAAACCAATACACAGTCATACAGTATTCCCAGTGATTTAAATATGATATGACTATTTTGGAGAATTACCAGATATATGCAGACAGCTTATCCGGAAGCACCGTTTTATTTTCATCTACATCCAGCCCTTTCGATACACTTGTTTTACCTCCATTTCATTCTGAGGAATGAGGGCTTAGCTTTCCTCTCAGTAGACATTTAAAGGAAGCGCTTCCAACTGAAACTCTTTAAGAATTATCTAGGTCACATTCACAGCCTTTAGCAGGCATGGTGAGAACCTTTTCTTCCTCTCCCAGCTGACAGGGGCTGCGTCGTGTGAGGGAAGATGAATAAGGAATCGTGGCTTCTCAGTCTTATTCTCACATTTCCCTCCATCCCCGGGGGTGGTTTTTTTTTTTTTTTTTCAGCTTTTCAGATTCACAAACTTAATTTCACTGGTTTACAGTGTTAGAGGGCTCTAGTCCCGGTGAATTGGTTCATGCTGTTCTAAAACACAGGAGACTGCTACAGAAGCCACAATGTGAAGACATCAATTTCTATTTTTAAGAGTTTTAAATGGAGGAAACGCTAATGCCTGCTCATCAGAAACACCTGCCCTCAGGCGATAAAAATGATAGAAATCTATAGATATTTCATTCCTCAAACAAATAGAACATGGCTCCTGAACCTGAAGAGCTCTGCTTGACACACTGACTCTCACAGGGAATCCGAAATGGCTGCAATGGCAGCAGCATACTGTGCTCAGCCTCAACACAAAACTCCCAGCACATGCTTTCCTCTCTTGCTCAGTTGAATAGAACTCATTGGAAATATCAGTCCCGGCCCCATGTAGTGCCTCAGCTCAACTGATGTTCCTGTCCCTTGACTCCTCAAAAGTGCCTCTGCCCAATTGCTTAGGCCCATGGTCAGCAAACTGTGGCTCTTGAGCCACATGTGGCTCTTTGGTCCCTTGAGTGTGGCTTTTTTTCAAAATACCATGGCCTAGGCGAGTCTATTTTGAAGAAATGGCATTAGAAGAAGTTTAAGTTTAAAATATTTGACTCTCAAAAGAAATTTCAATCGTTGAACCCTTGATATTTGGCTCTGTTGACTAATGAGTTTGCCAACAACTGGCTTAGGCAAACATATCAATTGAGTCGAGAACTATCCATTTAGTCCAATAACCAGTAACAGTCAGAAATGATTTGTCAGCCATAGGTCTTATTTGCCTCATTGAAGTCATAGGTCATTGTCTGAGCTTTTCTTACAGATGCCCCCTTTGTTAATTAATATGCCATACTACAATATTCCTCTGACTAACAGGTGCCTGTGGTTAACAGGTATAACAAAATGCTTTGATTTGCAAGCGTGTAGGGGTATATTTATTTATTTAATCAAATAATGATGACTTTGTGGTCCTACTCACACATACTGGCATAAAGCTCAGTCTGTCTTGGGGCCCCTCACCAAATATGTTCATGAATTCCAATAAGTCTGTAGGTGGAAAATTATTTCTTTTAGCTTCAGGAAACATATATACCCATGTGCTTCCGGCCAGAATAGTACAGTGGTTTCAAGATTTCCTCTCATGCCCTCATCAGTTTTCTCAGTGATTAGCATTGGCTTGTGGAATGAAGGGCCCTGGTTTCAATTCCAGTCAAGGGTACCTACCTTGGATGCAGGCTCTATCCCTGACCTTGGTCAGGGTCTGTGTGGGAGGCAACCAATCAATATATGTGTCTCCCTCACATCAGTGTTTCTTTCATTCTGTCTCTTCCCTTCCCTTCCACACTCTCTAAAAATCAATGGGGAAGGATTAACAAGACAAGGCTGTGTAAGAATCACACATTAGACAGGCACCAACAATTGTACCATTTTAGAGATGAGAAAAAAGCAGGAGGCTTAAGAAGATTAAGCTAAAGAGCCAGAGCCTTTGCTCAAAATCTGCTCCAAACTCATTTTTACATTTTAGATCATGATAATTTCAAAGATACTGACTCACTAACACATCAGCATGTGTTATAATATTTGATTATATAAATATACCTCAATCTATGTAATAGTATGTTTGGGAGTTTGGAAGAAAAACAAAAAAGTTTACTTATTTGAATACATTGAAATCCAAGAATAATTAAATGAGAAGAGACAAAAGGAAAGACCATAAGTCTATATGGTTTTTATCCTTTGAAATTAAAAAAGTAGGTATATATTTAAGAAATGTCATGCTCTTTCCTCCTTGCAAATGCTTTTAGGAGAGTTAGCATATTTCAATAACTCTATTTCCCTTTGATTGAATTTCTTTGATGAGAAAATAACTCTTGACACCCTTAGAAAAATCCAAAATATCTCTGTGGATGCAAATTCAGTGAGTTGTGATTTGGAGACAAAAGGAAGAGAAAAGCCACTGATACTTTTATCTAATGGGCAGAGATGTAAATGAGCAGTGTTGAATCAAAGGGGAAAAATGAGCACCTGGTTTTGAGCGCTGCCAGGGTCCATAAGAATGATAGAGTCCATCTGTCTGAGATGGTAGACATGTGTGACCTCGGGAAGAGATGGAGAGGGATCCTTTAAAGATGAGAAATGAAAATGTCACCGAAATTTTTGAGAAAATACTGCTTCCCAGGAGCAGATTAATGAAGCAGAAGCAATGCTCCAACTGTCAGCCACTGAATTATTAACGGAGGAAAAGCAGAATCTGTGGACAGGTGCGAGCTTGTCCAGAAATTGAAAAATCTTCAACCAAAACTCAAAGCGGAATCACAGGGAGCTCCATTTGACTTCTAGCTGAACAGTGCAATGGTTCCTTTGCCTTAGATCTTAATGTTGAAGAGGGTATCTCTTTTCATACATCTATACCAACTGTCTTTCAAAGAGGGATAGTCATGCATCTGTGTCAAGAATTGCAGTTGTGAAAGGGGAAAGGAAGATTGGCATTACATGCAATCATCATATCAATATATTTGCTTCCAGTCTGACATCTCAAATGGGAGTATAACTTTGGAAAAACAAACACTTTTTCTAGAGGTGAAACAAATAGTGGATTCAAACTTGCACTCTGGGTCAAAAGAATGAGGTTTAAATGCAAAAATATGTCATGTGTGACCATGAGCAAGTCTAAAATCTTGAGCTGAGATTTTTTTCATTTGAAAATGCCTCCTGATTAAATTATAGAGTGAAGATTAAAAGACATACAATACAGAGAATACAGCTGTTCCCTTTCCTTTCCCTGGAACGTCTGTGTTTCTGGATTTATTATGCTCTGGGTTTTGCCTTCCAGATTTTACCTAGAGCAATAGCCAGCTTCTCCAACTCATTTTGCTTAGCAACAAAAAAACCCATTTGAGATTCCTAGTTAGGGAGGAAGTCAAACTCACATAGGACAGTTTGCAGCCCTGAACATAAAAATGAGCAATTTACCCAACTAATTGTCCCAGAAAATCAGGACCACTCACAGAAGGCTGCATTTGGTTTCCTTCAATAATGGTAAACAAGTAGACTCTACAATGTCATTAGTCGTCTGGATGGAGGAATTCAGAAATTGAGCCTAAAACCCCTAGCAGCCAGTTACCCTAATTCAAGGATCTAAAACAAATTTAACATATGAATATTACATTGATTTCTGCAATTCATACTTTACAATGAGCCTTTCCTATCTCACACATATATTGTTGAGCATGTAAGTATGTCTATTAAATATTTTATAAGGCATTACTGTAGTAACAGTCTAATCAACGATGCTTTAATCTCTTTGTTATTTATAAGGATACACTTATGCATAAAATAGAACATGTATTTATGCATACATGTGCATAATTTATACTATTTTGTTCATAAATTAAAGAAGAGATTCATAATTACTATTGCGGATGCTGCAGTGTACTGCTCGGCGCCCCTTTAGGAGTGAAAGGCTTATTTTTTCACCTGATGGGAGTGCTGCCAAGATGACCTTGGGCCCTCAGTTGTCCGTCTTCCTTGTGAATTGTCTCAGCTGAAAAATCAAGACTATCCAGAGAGATGCCCATTTCCTGTGACACCCTACATGCTGCAGTTGACCACCACAGGGATACAAAGGCGCAGTCCCCCAAAACTAAACAGAAACCCAGTTTGCATCAGAAGGACACATTCCTTTGTCAGATGTTAATGCTAAGAATACTCCCTTCTAAAAATCCTGCATCAGCTTTCTAAGGAAAAACATGTGAAACAAATGCCCAGATTTGGTTGAAATGAGGAGAGACGGTGTTTAGCAACAGACACAAGAAGCATATAGAATCATTGCAATTAGGGGAAGTGAATGGAAGAGGAAAGGGCTGAGCTGAAACATAAGGAAGGTATCTTCCCTGATGGAGGGCTGGTGTCCCCTGTATATTGAGCACAATACTCAATGGTGCTATCGCTGGCGGCCAATCGTGCTAAAGCTGGCTCCTCCTCAGCTTAGCTTGTGTGTCTGTGCACAAGATACTTAAATGCTCTAATATTTAAGGGGGGGTCAAATGAGAGAGCATGTGCCTGGCACATAGCACCATGTCCAATTCACAGCAAGCACTAAATAAGTAAAGGAATAAATTGCAAAAGTTGTCATTGTTAGCTAAGCTATCTCAGAGCCAAGGTTCAATGAGACATCTATAATAATAAAAGCATAACATGCTAATTAAACTAGACAGCCGAACAACCTTCCAGACGTCATTCCATACATCTTTCAGGCAAAGCCTTGGCGGTGGTGGTGGGGGGGAAGAGAGGGGAGTGGGGCAGCAAGGCAGAGGTGGTTAGGGTTGATAAGGCAGGCAGGCAGGCGAGCAGTTAGGGGTGATTAGGCAGGCAGGTGAGTGGTTAGGGGAGATGAATCAGGCAGGCAGAGTGGTTAGGAGCGATCAAGCAGGCAGACAGGTGAGTGGTTGGGAGCCATTGCAAGAGGGATGTCTGACTGCCTGCTTAGATCCCATCCCATAGGGTCCCTATTGCAAGACGGTGCAGACCAGGCTGAGGGACACCACCCCCCTCACGAATTTTGTGCATGGGGCCTCTAGTTTTTCATACAATTTCCTTTTCCATTTTGCTTTATAATACAGAATTACATGCACATTTATAAAGCAAAGGATACACATAGTGATTATTTGTTCACAAAGCAGTAACCCCCTCCCAACGGATTTATCATAGTTTTTTTTTTGTTTTTTTTTTAAGGATGGGGTGCTTTCATTTGCCAACCCAAATGCCTACTTGACTTTTCTCTACCCTATTCTGTCCCCAAAAATGGGTCTATATGGGTATCTTTTTTGCTTTCTGCTTGCTATATAGGTTTGGCCAATAGGAGATACCAAAATTGAGGATGGAGGGTGAGATGAAATCCAACTCAGGGTGTTTATTTCCCTCAAATGTATCCATACCAGCTCACTGTGGGCTACTGTGTCCCTTCACGCAAACTAACATCAGGTCCATCCCACTCACTCAATGGTCTGTAATCTTGATTTCTTGAGTCCTGACATTTGTCATATATTTCTGCTGTAGTTTGATCTAGGGTATTTCCCTCCTCCTTGATTGTTTACTTGTATTCTGATCATACCTCACTAAATAGTGACATTGTAAAGTTATTTCCAAGTACCCAGTTAGAATACTCCATCTCCTTTCTCCTCGTGCTGGAACCTTGACTAACCTGAGTTTTCCTAGGGATAAAAATGCGTTTTTATTCAGAAATGATATTTTAATCCGTAATGATTTTTTAGAATCAGTTGTCTTCAACCTGTGGAACATCAAATGATTGGTTCTGAATTCAATAGGAAATCTCTCTAACTTTATAAAGTAAACTAGTGTACTCACCTCTATGTGTGTCTAAAATGAGCGAATATATTGATGAAAGTTATTTTAAAATAGAGGGGCCTCAACCATTAGGTTCACTTATAGTAAGAAATGCTTTAGTTCTTAGGGTGTTTTTTTTTTTGTTTGTTTGTTTGTTTTTTTCAAACTATATACCTCTAAGAGACTATATATATATATATATATATATATATATATATATATATATATATTTCATTTTGGCTAACATAAAAAAAAATAAATGCTAAGCAAATGTTTTAAGCAGGCACCAACAATAACAACAGCAAAACAAAAATGTCTTTATTCTCAAATATTTTCATTACAACTCGCTCAAGACTGAAAATGGCCCTCAAATCCAAAAAATAAATTTAACTAATAATATGAATCATAATAAATCAAAGTACTAAAATATCATGTGGGCACTAAAACTAGTTTTATGAAAAGGAGGAAGAGTATTTCAGTGAAAGATTATGTCTGCATCATAGATGAGAAAATATCAGGATATTCATTTTAAAGTGTGAAAATTTCTGAAAGAAAATACTAGTGCATAATAGCTACTATGATTCAATCCCAGGTGTAGGGTAAGGGTGGTATTATTTGCTATTTAAAGTTTCTTGAATTCCTAAATTGACAATAATGAACATAGAATTCATTGCCAGAAAAGTATACATGGTTTTCTCATATATAAAGTGAAGAAAAAATTTCTTACAGCTATTTAAAATTGTGTTCAAGAGGATGAATTTCTTTTAAGACTATATCTAAACTGTCCTGGCCTTGGAATTTAAAAAATGAAGTGAACAGCCCCAAAATTACTATATATTTTTTGTGTGTAACAAAGACCTTTCTTAGTCATAGAAACGTGGTTGAAAAGAGTATAACAAGTATCATCCTAATTTCCTCTAAATTATACTTAATTAATGTACTGATCTTAGTGTTACCTCTTAGAACTGACTGAGTCATTTTTATAAGAAACCACATCAGTTTGATATAAATTTTCAAAGGCATAGAAGTACAAATAGAACAATGCAGAAGATTTCAGAACAAAATTATCTTAATTCCCTGGGATTTAACTCAGTCTTTTTTTGTGCCTTTCACATATTTCTGTTTCAATATTGCCAGAGAAATCATAGGAACTTGGCTTGGTGTTAATGTTAGGCTAGGAATAAAAAATATATATTTAAGATGTATTTTTTTCATCCTCTTTTCTAAAAATTTTATTGAATTTATTGGGATGACACTGATTAATAAAATTATATAAGTTGCAGAATTCTATAATACATCATCTGTATATTGTATTGTATATTTGCCACCCAAAAGTCAAGTCTCCATCTATCATCATTTTGGGAGGGTTTATTAGACAGTTTGCACAAGACCCAAAATTGTATCCCCAAACAAGTTCCATCAGCAAACAATAAGACACAAAAGAACCGCTATATGATAACAGTGCATCAGGGAGGGTTTATCACAATTTGGAAATGTTGGTAATGCTGTCTTCCTCGTCTAGTTCTTTCTACTTTCCCTTATTTTAGAAAGGCCTAATAAATTATTTGATATTGGTTTTCATTATATTAGTCCATCATATGTATTCTTTGTCAGTGAATGCACAAAACATTCCTTCACGTGGACATGGTAAGTTTATTTGCTATTCTTTTCTTTTGTTAAGTTAGGTGATTTCCATTATCCATAATTATAAATAGCATTATAATAAATTGTGATCCATATTTGTATAAAGTAAACCTAAATCAAGTCATTTATAAACATGCTATAAATTACTAAAAAAAAAAAATATGGATATTTTCAATTCAATAGGGTTAAATTGGTTGGGCTGAGCTTTCTTTCTAGTTTCATCTTTCCTGAATTCTATACTAAAAATATTTCCAACTTCTTGAAATTGTCAACCCCTCTATTAAAATATATAGAAATAGCTCTAATATTTTTCCTTTTGTTTTTTGTTAATCCTCACCTGAGTACATTTTTTTCCATTGAGTTTTTAGTAACAGTGGAAGGAATAGAGGGAGGGAGAATATCTATCTATCTATCTATCTATCTATCCATCTATCAATGTGGGAGAGACACATCGATTGGTTGTCTTCCTCACATGCCAGTACTGGGGCTAGGGACCAAACCTGCAACCCAGGTATGTGCCCTGCTCTCACCACTAAGAAAAACATCCAGGGCTCCTTCCTATCCTTTTTAAAAAAAATACATTTTCATTGATTTCAGAGATCACTGGAGAGGAAGAGAGAGAGAGAAACATAACTGAAGAGAGAAAATTATGGATCTGCTGCCTCTTGTGTCCCCCACACTGGAGATCAATTCCTACAACCCAGGAATGTGCCCTGACCAGGAATCAAACTGTATCCTACTGGTAGACACTCAACCAGGTAGACATTCAGCCAGTGAGCCACACCATCTGGGCTCTTCCTATTCTTCCTTGTTACCTAAATTGCCCTTACCTTTATTGGACAATAAAAATTATCCTTGTTCTCTCAAAAACAATTCAAATGTTACCTCTTTTATGGAGCCTTTCCTGAGTACCCCAGTTAGAGTTAAACTCTTTTTTCTCCTATAGAATTTTGCATGCCTATATGTTAGCATTTTACATATTGGATTGTTGTTATGCATGATTAACAAATTCCTATCAGGCTCAATCTCTACAGATTTGGCTGGGAGTGGACTTGACCTTGGTTTTTCCCACCTTAGAGTGATGCTTCCTTCAAACTCTAGCCTTAAACGTGGAATATGGAATGCCATTTGCCTTGTTTGCTATTTGGGAGCATACCAGGCTTTGTGTAGATGGGTAGTCAGGCAAGTCTTAAACCTATGAGACTCAAATGCTAAAAAAGATTGGTGGAAGAGTGAAACAACTGCTTCTCTGTATCAAAGTGACTCACAGATGCCCCAGGTCTAGCTCCTGGAAGCCATATGTGTTCCCTGCAGGTGAGGAGGCAAAAGAAGCTATGCAGGTCTCTCACTGTGGAAGCGGGCAGGTCTCTCAGTGAAATTAAAAAACACTATCTGTTGCGTCCTTTGCCCTGTGTGCTTCATAAAGCTAAGTGCATGTAGCTCTAGATTAAAACCTACTTTTGTGTGTCTGATTACCAACTACAGCCTACACCAGGCTTTGGTGCTACAATTATGTAAACCCATAACATGTATTTATAATAATTAGCCTAAATTCCTATTTTTTAGTAAATTATGTGCTTTGTGTTTCCTTATAGACAACTTTCTTTTAATATCTAGTTCCTGGAAAATGTCTCATATAATTGGTTTGTAATATAGTTTATTTTTATAGACAGTTTAAAAGAACAACAGAAAAAGTATTAGAAAGAGCCTATTCTGGTGTCTTCTTTGTGTCTTGTGGTTTGGTGTTGTTTTCCCAATACAATTGAAGTCTCTTTTATAAACTGTACACAACCTCTGCATCTACCTTGATTCAAACTGACACTGTAGGAAACTTAATTATCCAGAATGACATTCTCCAAGGAAGCCATAATGACTTCCTATTTTATTAACTTTGTTGCTGGCATTATCTTTGCCAATCAAGAATCCTCCAGAATGCCAAATGCCAACCTTGTCTCTTGCCTTCATAATCTATATATTGAAATATCTGGATAGATTTAGACGTAGTCCATTGCGAGGTTTGAGGACACCATTAGACAACAAAATTCAGAGGTGTGTGTTGCTTCTGCCTTTTATATTCACATAGGGCTCAGTCTGAGAAAATAGATAATATATAAAGGAGCTTTTTTAAGTTTATCTCGTTATGTGGATCAGGCCTCAAAAGATTAGTAGGCTAATTTAGCCATAATTTAAAAAGCTGGAACAATCTTTAATAAATAGTAAGTTATTGATCATGATGTGTGTTTCATTTTATAGAGTTGAGGCTGAGGAATGGAGGGATTAGATAAATCAAAGAGGAAAGATAAATTACATACTAGTAAATTTACAAATGACCATCAATCACATAGAACATAGAGTTTGGGGGCCATAGGCAAAACACAACTTATAAAGTCAAAATTTAGGCAGACTAGGAATAAGTATGGGTAGGGAATGTTTCCTAATTTGGATGGGAAAGTTCTTATATATGGGCGTATGTTGCTATTGTAAATGATCAACAACATATTGGAATCTAGAGATGAGAATTAGTTATTAACTAGATTTGTGATGGGGAAGATTACTGGCTCTGACAACAACATTTCATTTGATTTAATTCATTCTTTTGAATTTTACAAATTTTGTGAGAGGGTCCATGATTTATTTCCACTGTTCCGTAGAGATTAGTCCTAACACCAGTTGCTAGGGCTGGTGAGGTATCCGTAAATATGTTGCTATGAGAGATGTCTGAGATTTTGCTGCCAATGTTTTTTTCTAGGATCTTTGTGGTTTCATGTCTTACATTTAACTCTTTTACCCATCTGACTGTAGCATCAACCTATGGGGATTCTAATTGGATCCAGCATCCTTTGTGCTTATGATGTTATAGGATATAGTGCATCTTCTGGATTGGTTAGTCTTATAAATCCACCTTTATAAGACTAACTTTAGCACTTTGATAAAACACATAGACAGAGCCTCTTATATTCTGAATCAAGTTGTATAATAACTAAGGTTTATGATCCTATATTTAATTGAAAAAATAATAGTTTCTAATTAAAAAACAACAACCTCATGTTGGTGCACCATATGCACTCACAGAAACACAGATATCATTGGTTAGCCATTGTAGAGATAAGATATGCTGTGCATATACTCTGTTCTCAAGGAAGAAAGGAAAAAGCTGGGAAAGAAAGAAGCATAAAAGGAACTACAAGATGAAAGCATGTGGCAAGAGAAGGGAGTGGCAACATAAAACATTGAGAACTTTTTTTTTTTCCATTCATGCACTCTGCAGGGCATTTTATGTACATTATAAAATTCAGGGGAAAATCTCCATTTTCCATATTAGAAAGGGGAGTTTAAGTTCACATAATGAATCAGTCAGGGGTTCCATAACATTTAAGTAGCAGAATAAGAATCCTGTGTCGTGTCTATTTCTAATAAAAAAAAATCAATGATTTTACCTGGACAGTACAGAAGATTGAAAAATGTGTGCACGCATAATTATCATGTAGATGAGACAAAAGGCACTCCATGATATAAACACAAATGCTTAAGAAGTTTTGGAAATAGCACAGTGACTGCTAGGGTAGGCATGTAGGCTGTTTTCTTTGGAGAGATTAATTATGGGCTCATTCAAGAAGATCAGTGTAGCCTGGCTGGTGTGGTTCAGTGGTAAGCATAAACTTATGAAACAGGAGGTCACGATTTGATTCCCCATCAGGGCACATGCCTGGGTGGTGGGCTCAGTCCCCATGAGCTTATGCAGAAGGCAGCCAATCAATGATAGTCATCATTGAAGTTTCTATTTCTCTCTCTCCCTTCCTCTGTGAAATCAGTATATATATATTTTTAAAGAAGATCATTGTATATGGACAAATTTGACTTTGTAATTATCATTTTCATGTTGACATATATGAGAGCAGCAACTACATACAAATATTATGCAGCTATAAAATAAAATAAAATAAATATAAAGAAAATCTTACCTTTTGGAATGGACCTGGAGATTGTTATGTGAAGTGAAATAAGCCAGTCAGAGAAAGACAAATACCATATAATCTCACTTTTATGTGGAATCTAATAAACAAAATAGAAACAGTGATGGATGTGGAACAGACTGACAGCTGTCAGAGTGGAGGGGGATTTGAGGGACTGGATGAAAGAAGATGAAGGGGAAACCGAAACTGGTTTGGCTCAATGGATAGAACATCAGCCTGTGGACTGAAAGGTCCAGGGTTTGATTCCAGTCAAGGGCACATACGTTGGTTGCGGGCACATCACCAGTAGGAGGAGGGGATGTGTGCAGGAGGCAACTGATCAATGTTTCTCTCTCATTGATTTTTCTAACTCTCTCTCCCTTCCTCTCTGTAAAAAATCAATAAGATGTATTAATATTAATAATAATAAACCAACAACATATATGCATAACACATAGATCCAGGCAACAGTGTGGTGATAGCCAGAGGGATAGGGAGGTGGGAGTTAAGGGGAGATGGGCAAAGGGGGGGAATGGGGAAGGAAAGAGAATTTGCTTGGGATGGTTGGCGTATAATGCAGTGTGCAGAGGATGTTTTCTTGAGTTGTGAAGGTGAAATCTATATGTTTTTGTGGAGCAATGTCCCCCCAATAAATTCAGTTTAAAAATAAAATAGGTGACAATACCAGGGAAAACGTTAGAGTCCTAAAAATCGTAGATATGTAGCCATTTCTTGGTTTTTATAGTCAAAGGGTAAGAAACTTGGTAAAAGCCATGATTGATGAGCTCTGTTAACAAGACTTTTCATGATAAGATTCTTTTTGATGTCTCCTTCTTTTCCTTGGCTATTTCCCAAAAGACAACCTAAAATCCTTCCTTGCCAAATGTCTTAATGGATGTTGTGCTGTGTCCGTCATTCAGATCTTCTCCTTTGCACCTAGGCCCTTTTTCCTCAGGGGCAGTTGGACATGTAGGCAGCTGGAGACTCTCAGCCTGTCTTTCAGAGTGTTGCCCCTAGCCACAGAGTGCCTCCTGACCCAGGCTGGTGCCCTCCCACCCAGGCAGCCTGCACCCTCTGACTGGTCTAGATCCAGGTCTAGATGCTGAAAGACAGGAGAATTTTGAAAGAACAGTCAATCACCAACACTCTTCAAGTGATTGAATATTTGCAACTCAATCACAATTCAGTTCATCCCTCTGAGCAACCCTACTGCCTTCATTACATTACCTTGAAAATACTCCAAATATGTAAGTTTCCGTCTTTGGGCCTCTTATCCCAGGAACCTGACTTAAATAATCAAGCTGCCATATTAGTTATTCCTTTCAGGTGCTTTCATTTCCTGTATATTTATTATTGTAAAAAGCTACCTTTGGAATAATGTACTCAAATAAATACTCTTCCATGGACCACTCTATACCACTTTCATCTTAAATTGTACCTTATGATGTTCAGGACCATAGCTATCTTGCTTAAGGCCTTGGTGCTAGTAAGTAGTGTTGCTGTTACCAGCCCACAATATTGCCCATTCCATCATTTAGTATCATTAAGTATATTCTATTTTATTATCATGAAATATTTCTATGTTTCTATCTGAGGAAGTTCTTTAGCTTTCTAAGATTTGGGCCTAAATGTTAACTCATTTCAGAATGTCTAATGCCTAGCATGGTGCTGGCTAGAGAGCAAGTTCCTTATGTCTTGCTTATCCTTTTCTGAGGAATGGTTAACCTATTTCCCTCTAAATTATGTGTTGAAGAGAATGGGACATCATTCCAGAAAGTCACAGTAGTTGACAAACCTTGGGGATGAATGGGCAATGGCTGCCATGGCCAAAAGCTATTATATTCAGAAAAATCAATACAAATATCTTAACTGACTGAGCAAGTAAAGGAAGTTCATTTTTAACCACTCTATTTCTTGCCAGCACATGATAAGACCTATTTAAAGGAATTATGAATGTGTGAATGAACTACTAACATCCTCAAGAGCAATCATATTAAGAAATAATGTATTACAATCACACTAAAATGTGAAAAAAACAGGTATTCTGCATCTCTTTGGAAGTAAGGAGGTTACCAAAATGGATTGCCACGGAGAATTCAGCTTTGATGAAAGGGATATGAATGAACAAATAACGAATCTTCATTAATCACCATTGATTCTATGGCATCATGTTGAAAACAATGGAGGCAAATTCCTCAAGAAAAAGAGAAATGGCAGCCCCTAGGTTATGCTAATCTAGTGGTCGGCAAACTCATTAGTCAACAGAGCCAAATATCAACAGTACAACGATTGAAATTTATTTTGAGGGCCAAATTTTTAAAATTTCTTCTAATTTCACTTCTTCAAAATAGACTTACCCAGGCTGTGGTATTTTGTGGAAGAGCCACACTCAAAGGGCCAAAGAGCCACATGTGGCTCTCGAGCTGCAGTTTGCCTACCACGGTGCTAGTCCATCAGAGAATTAGACACACAGGTCTTCCCATGTAAAGCTGGTGTGGAAAGTGGAAGGGAAATGTAGGCCTACCAGGGGAAAGACACTGCCAGGTTTCAGAGGCCAAAGAAACAGGCCCCAGATGGAGCCCTGTGGATTTCTGCCATCTCCTTGGCTGGGCGGAGTGCCAGCCATGTGCCTGCATCTGTCAGTGCAAAAGGCAGAATCTCTCTCCTCCCACCCTCTTACATTCACCTACACCACCAGCCCACTCCTTCCAAAATATATCTTATTTTATTGTCTTATTAGTGAGTGGAGACAAGCTCTGGAACCCTCACCCCACCAAAGGCAGCCCACTCCCTTCTGTACAGGAACTTACTTTTCTGCCCGGAGCAGGTGTTATTGTTTAAAAATACCAAATACAACTCCTTTAGCTACTATAAAAAGCCTCGCTTTTGAAGCCTTCTGTAATTTGCAGAGCAAATGGCATTAAGAAATTTGCTCTTGCACCTGCCTACTCTTCAGATTTGCATAAACGTTCATCGCTGTGCAAATGTAGCACAGCCTTCGGTTCTATTTAATGCGGGAAAGCAGAGGCCCTGTCCATCTGTAAAGCATCTTTCAAAAAAGTCGCAGGCACTCCCTTTGCCTCAGAACACGGAAGAGTAAGGGCTTCAAAATTTGCATGCTCTAAGAAATTCTCTACAAGACAAAAGATTAAAAATTGATGGGTGAAGGCTGCACGCATAGTTTTGTCTCCATAAGATGTAAGTGTCTATTTGAATACATTGCATTCTGAACATTAGGCACTGACTGGTGGGAGAATTTCCTTAATCACATTAAAGTAACAAGCCTCGTCTGGAGTCAATAATGTGAACAAATGTTCTTCTCTCCTAGTACCATCGGTGATGATATGGTCCAACAAATTGCTAAGAATCTAGAGCTTTCAAAATAGAAAATATTTTAAAAGAATAATAAGGGGGAAAATAGTAGATAGGGGAATTGAAGCTGAGTGAGATGAGGCTCTAAATACATTTGTTTCTTCACATTTTGCTTCACATGTAAATCTTCTCATACATACCACATGGAGTGAAATACTGAGCTCTTTACAACTTGTTTACTTTCCCCCAACTATGTTGTGTGTACTTTCTTAAAATGGGCTATTTAGTAACTTGTTGTATCTCTATGGCCTTATCTCATACATTCATAATTACTTTCTAGAATTAAGACAATAATTAGTGCTATGGTTAATTATTGGGATCACAGTATCCAATTTCAGTAGCAGTATAGTTTTCTTGGAAAATAAATATCCTATATAATAAAAGGCTATTATGCAAATCAACTGAACTTCAGAACAACTGGTCGCTATGATGCATACTGACCACCAGGGGGCAGACACACAAAGCAGGAGCAGCCCCTCTGGTGGTTAGTGTGCTCCCACAGGGGGAGTGCCACTCAGCCAGAAGCCAAGGCAGTGCTAAGAATGACTGACTGTCAGCTTAGGCCCAATCCCTGTGAGGAGTGGAACTAAGCCATCAGTAGGATGTCCCCCTAGGGTTCCTGGACTGTGAGAGGTCACAGGCCAGGCTGAGGGACTCCTCCCCCCACCACCCACACACACGTGAATAAATGTTGTGCACTTAGCCTGTAGTAAAATTATAATTATCCTGGTAAAACTATAGGACTCCCTCCCATGAACCACAATAAAGTGATAAAGCTTCACATTTGGGTCTCTGACTACATTTCTGAGTTTTTTCCTCTTGGTCCTTTCCCTGCTTCTTTAAAATCACTAGTTACATTTTGGGCTGAATAATTTTTAATGTTTGCAGGTGGAATCTGTTCTGCATATTAAAGGGTGATTAGCAGCACGCCTGGCCTCTACCCCAGCGATTTCCAACCAGTGTGCTGCAAGAAATTTTAAAACATGAGATGAAAAAGGTCAAAAATCCCTGCTCTACTCACTAGATCCCCATAGCATTGACCCAGAAGTCATAATTAAAATTCACTCTAGGCATTGCCACATGTCTAATGGATACAGCATTTTCTACCATTGAGACCCACTGGTCTTAACACTGGTTATGGAACTCATGTGTATCTTCAAACATACAAAATGATTTACACATACATTTTTTATTCACTAAACACAGGGTGGGGAATGTCCACCACCATCACCACCCCCATTCCTCAGTCAGGCTGTATGAGACTGACAAAATCATTTGGCCTGGCCTGGGGTGAGTTATTTAAATTTTTGACCAAATACAGCAGGCTAATTTTTAAGTTGATAAATTTGTATGGCCCAAACATGATTTGTTATAATATCCAAATAGCCCTTGACCGAAAAAAGAGGTTCCCCACCCCTGATTCCTATGTATTCCTCTATCTCAAGTGTCATTGCTCTTCTCTGAACTTTTCTGTGATTCTTCCGGATAGTGAGTATGTACGCCACCTTAGACATAACCTATTTTATCACATATTGCTTTGTATTGAACCCATTTTTAGTACTGTATTCCCCATAAATCCCTGAATTTATAAAATGTAGAACTTGTTTTATACACAAGTTCTGTCCTTCTTCCTAGTAAAGTGATGGTCACGTAAGAGGAGCTTATTTAACATTTTGCAAAGAATGATGGACTGTTCAGATTAATACCCAAATGAAGATACATATTTGTTGGTGAGCCACACACTAATATATTGATACTCAATAAATATATGTTTATAGAAGGGATGAGTGAAACTTTCCACGTAATGATGCTGAGAATGGTTGGAGCCTACACGACACAATGCCACTGGACAATAAATCCACAAATCTTCCTGGACGTTCATTTCAAACTATAAAAGCTTTCATTTTGTTGTCCTTTAAGTGTAAGTTGAATTCCTTTAAAAATATTATCCTTGTTTCATTTGGATGTGCTGAATCAAATGGACCTCTAGTTTATGTGGTCAGTGCTGTATAACCTTCACTAGACAAGAAGATGAATCTTAAGTGGTCCTGAGAGGCTTTGATCCATGCAAAATAATTACAGCACATTTACCTTTCCCTCTCATTTTACCCTCTCCTCACGGGGCAGTCCTCTGGTCCTGCCGTTCTTTGTGTGGTTTGGCTAGAACTAATGATTGCACATTAAAGCCTATGAGATTTTATCGTCTGGATCAGGGCAGCAGTGGCCTTTGGCATGAATTTGCCTGGTACATTGTACAGAAAGAAAGAGAAAGGGATTAAGGTAGTGAACGGTTTGTGCACTCTTTTTTCCTTTGCTGACATCATGTGAGTCACAGGCAGACAGGTCAAGATCAAAGGCCAGGTCCTTAAATGTCTTATAAATTGTTGAAACTCAAAGAAAGGATGGGGCTCTGCCTTGATTCTCATTTTATGCCAGCTTTGGTGACAGGTCTTAAAATAAGCCCTTTATCCATGTGTACCAATAAGGCAGACATGAATATACTTTCTGAGTGATTCCTGGGACACGTGAGAGCTTTTCTCTGTTGGTTTTAATTGAATGCATTTAAAACATGGTGAGGAATTCTGCAATGATTTGAATGGCCAGCAGAGAGAAGTATGATAGATCAGTAGTTTTTGGAGCAAGAAGTGAGAGGATGGATGAAAGTAGGATTCCGGTGGGGGTGTATCTATATGTATAATCTATATGTATAATTGTGTGTGTGTGTGTGTGTGTGTGTGTGTGTGTGTGTGTGTGTGTTTATGGAGTGAGAAAGAGAGTGAGAGGGAGAGAATGGATTATGGGATTAAGGAAGCTGCAAAATCCCACAATCTGCCTGCCATCTGCCATGAGGAGAACCAGGAAAGCTGGTGTTATAATTCAATCCAAGTCAAGGAGAGCAGGGGCATGTAGGTGATATAAATCTTCATCTGTGTCCCAAATCTCAGGAGCCATGAACAGCCATGCTTGAGAGCAGCAGACAAAGGTCTCAGCTCAAACGGAGAGCACAAATCTGCCCCTCCTCTGTCTCCTTGTTCTGCTCAGGTCTTCAGTCAGTGGATGTCTCCCACCAGCACTGGTGAGGTCACATGCTCCTTTTACCCAGTTAACTGATTTGGTGCTAGGCTCTCTCAGAGACACTCTCACAGACATGCCCAGAAACGGTGTTTTACCAGCTATCTGCATCCTGTAGCCCAGGCATGTAGATGTACAAAATTAACAAACACAGGTGTGTTCCAAAAATCCAATCCTATATAATAAAAGCCCAGCGATTCCTACAGTGGAACCACCACAATGACCATTTGCTATGATGCACACTGACCACCAGGGGGCAGATGCTCAATGCAGAAGCTACCCTCCTGTGGTCAGTGTGCTCCCACTGTGACTGGGATGAGCGGTGCTCCCACAGCAGGCTGATCTCTGTAGACCACATCCCTCACCAGTGCAGGAATCCCCTGCACCAGGCCTCTAGTATCAGATAGAGATAACAACGTCATGGAGAAAAAAGGATTGGTGAGGCATGTAAATACTGAGTCCATTTTAGACCCTTAATTTCGACTTCCATTTAATGTAAATGGAATAGAAGTTACATAGTCTTATTAATGTTCTAATTCAGATCTTATTGGTGTTAGTGCAAAATTAGCACACATGCCATCATATAGCTGAGTTTTAATTCTCTAACCATCTTTTGAATCTCTCATCCTTTCCATTTCCTTTTTTCCTGAGCTCTAGTTTCCTGTTTGGACACTATCTGGAATACTGTACATTTCTGGCAATTTACACATAATTAGTAAAGATTGCCTTATTTTGACAATATAATACAATTTTTAAAATTTATTTCAAGTTCTAAAAATTGTATTACAACGATTTTTATCAAAGATATAGATATAGATATACTTCTGGAGAGGAGCTGAAAATATTATTCTCTCCTACAGTCATTTTCTGTGACTTTATGGTCTTTTTTTTCCTGTGAGCAATCAGTTTTCTTCCTCCTAATGTTATCACATAAATATTCTTATTTGCAAGGATAAAAATCAATGGCTTGATTCATATATCCATGTATCAAATGCCTTACCTAAAGTCATTTTCTAATATGGAAAAGCAAGGAGAAGAGTTATTTCTTTTAGAAATTGCAATTTGTTGTCTTTTGACTTATCGGCAATGTCTGCATAGTTTCTGAAAATTCTACAATCAAATTTGTTTTTCCAAAAGATGTGTTCCAAAAAATGTCTTCTGCTTGTCTTTTCACATAGTAGAAGAATTATTTCTCTGATAGGACAATGGGGGAGAGAGAGATTAAAAAATGATGAGATGAAAACAGACTAGGAAGTGACAAACCTTGCACTTCATAGACTCCCAGGTCACAGGATTGCAGATGAGGTGAATATATCAGGATCACTTTCACTATATACTGAATTGAAATGTTTACATGCATGCACTTCATAATACTATCTAATTGGTGGAACAAGTAGAAAGAAAGACAAGGACAGATATTCATTCTTGAAAGATGAAGTATCCTTGCTAAAATTATAGTATCCCATGCAACTTGGTTGACCTTCTGGAAATAGTGTCTATGACATTGACTTTGCCTCTCACCTGTGCTTATTCTCACACACATGTGCGCAAAATGTGCAAACATGTGTACACATGCGCACACCCACGTTATTTCAGTCTGTATCTTTCAATAGTGTTGGGCTGATTGTATTGCCATACTTTAGTAAAACACATTTATGAAATTGCTTTTAGTCCATAATGAACTCTACCTTGTGAGGACAAAGTGACTAACCACAGAACCTGGAATAGATATGATGTGACCTAACAAATTAAAAAGCTAATTTCTTTCCTCTCATTGTATCAGCACCATCAGTTTTTTAATCCCATTTTCGTTCTGAAGAGTCCTTTGATTATGAGATTCTTTTTCCAGAAAAGCAAGAAACTTGTAAAGTTCTTATTTGTAGTAGTAGACGTTAGGGTGGGCCTACTTATTGAGAATCACTTCAGGTTATTTGATAATTTACATTTCTTCCCTGTGTTTGAAAGATAGACTTTGTTATAGTCAATAGGTACTGAAGTCACTCACATCAAACCTTGCCTTCTCATTCCCTCTCCTGTAAAACGAAATATCTGAATCAAAAATTACCATATCTTAGAGGCACAGACGGTATAATTATGCCAATTTTCAAGGCAGCTCTCATGGTTAGATAAAATGTATGTGAAAATCGGTATCTTCACTGTTCGTTTGATTCAGTATCATTAGATAGTATCACCTTTCCTCCAGACATCAATTAATGCAGTGGCTAGAGGATGAATCTCTATATTCCTGGCTTTTTAGTTTGCCATCAAATTAGGTGCAAGAGAAAAAAATGAAAGACACAGAACAGTATGCATGCAAAAATATATATATATATATATACACACATGCATACATATATATATACATATACACACATATACATATATACATATATACATATACACATACACACACACACACACACACACATATATATATATATATATATATATATATATATATATATCTTCAATATATATAGTTATTGAATGTGATTATTTGAAGAGTAGAAATATTTTGCAGCCAAAGTTGAATTTTTGGTGCTTCAAAGCAAAACTAATTCTATAGGAAATTTGAGTCTTTTCTGCCTTAAAAGTCCTATGGCCCCGGTCCTCTTTTGCCCAGATCAGGGCTTAGGGGAGACTGGGCTTATGATCTCAGAAACCACCAAATGAGCCCTTTTTTCTTACTAGTGAGGAAACCACATCCCAATCATGGTAACAGTGGGCAATTTTTGGAAAGGCACAAGACAGGCAGCAGGGCCGTGATTAAAACAGAAAAAACACGTTGTCCATGGTTAGGTACTTTCCACACATTACGGCCCCAGAGCCAAGTCCCCACCGCAAACAGGCCTTGCCTTTGACTAAACTAGATAAAGTGTAGCTGGTCTGGCCGCTGTTCACATTCTCCAAGGAAAAGAGCTCCTCTTTGCTGGCATCATTTATTTAAGTTTGCCTACATGCCAAAGTCAGAACATTCAGATACCAAAGAGAAGCATATCTACAACCTTTATTGCAACACATTATTTCATTTTTCCTTCCCAGTAATCTTTACGGTGATGGAAAAGTATTCTTTTGAGACTCACATGCCTTCTCCCATATGTCCCCATGTCATCCATTATCCCCAATGATTATGAAGCACAAAAGCCTTCTGACCTCCATGCAGGTGTCCTGCCCACACAGCCAAGCATCCGCATATCACAGAAATGGATGAGCACACCAGATCACAGTGGCTAAATGTGTCACTCAGCCCTGGCCAGTTTGGCTCAGTGGATAGAGCATTGGCCTATGGACTGTAGGGTCCCGGTTTCTATTCCTGGTCAAGGGCAGATGTGTTTGCAGGCTCAATCTCTGGCCCTGGTTGAGGTGTGTGTGGGAGGCAACCAATCCATGTCTCTCTCTCACATGATGTTTCTCTGTGTGTGTGTGTCTCACTCTTTCTAAAAAAGCAATAGGAAAATATCCTCGGGTGAGAATTAACAACAACAAAACCTGGTGCTCAAACTCTGCAACTTATTGACTGTGAGAGCCTGAGGTGCTCTTGTAGTGCCTGACCTCAGTTCACTACCCAGGTCTAGAATTTGGTATTCTGGCCCAGCAATCCTCAGAAATTCCCCTTCTCCCAAGCAGCCTTGGCTTCTCCCTCATTTATTTTTTACTAATTCTGACCCCTGATCTGTATAGTTCCTGCTTTAAACAGCCTGTCCCTGGATATCTCCTTCAGAGGTATTTTCTGAGAAGTAGTTGTATGAGGGGTGGACAACCAGAGTCCCATTCCCTCTGTGTCTGAATCCCCCTCAGTTGTCTCAGCCTGGCCCTGGCCTGTCCACAGAGGGATAGGACTGCTGGTCCCAGAGCCCAGGGCACATAAATTACATTCAGGGACCTGGGGAGACCCGTGCCCAATTAAAAGAACAAAAAAGGGGGGAGGAAAGACATTTTTAAAAAGAAAAAAAAAAGTGAGAAATAAAGGTGTGGGTTGGGGGGCGGGGAGGAACAGGACCAGGGCAACTCTTGACCCTGTATTCACTTCCAGGTGTGAGTGGGTTCGTATGTGCGGTGTCATGAGAGCTTTTACTTCATAAGGAAGGACCATGGGTGGACTGTGTCTTGAAGGGCTTTGCAAAGTTTCTTACACACTGAAAACAAAGTTAAAATAAAAGCTGCCTACTCAGCTGAGAATAATCCAATTAAATATTTTTCTAGGAACTGAGGGATGTGGTGATAACTATGAAAATAAATGTGATGTTGAATTTCTGTGCCTTGGCATTCATGGTAATTTTCAAAAGAACACAATTTCCCTCAAAGATTCAAGCACTTTTAATGGAATGAGCCCTGGGTCATTCTTAACTCTGTTTTCCATAGTTCCTCGGACATATCACTTAACGACTTGAAGCTTCAATTTGCCAGGATGAGCATCGAGCTGACAGTTTGCTTTGCCTATCTGAAAAATAAGACAGGATAAATTGAGCTGGGAGGAAAAAATTGCTTTGTACACATTATTTTGAAAGTATCTGTATTGATTTTTAGAAAGGGAGAGAGAAAAATCAAAGTGAGAGCGAAATATCTTCAGGCTGCTTCCTGCATGCCCCCTACTGGGGGTTGAGCCTACAACCTGGGCATGTGTCCTGACCTGGAATGAACTGGAAACCTTTTGTTGCACTGGATGATGTCCAACTAACTGAGCCACACAGCCAAGGTCTGTGCACAATTATCTTTTTTTTTTGAGTGCCCAATATACTTATCTCTTGATCTTACAAAAGTAAAAATAAAAATAAAAAACTCTCCTAATTACCTAAAAGTTATTTCTCTAAATTAGGCATAGGGAAGCAGACATAAACTGAAAATGAATGTGCATGATCTTCTGTCATTCTCATATTTTTAAATGAAGCTAAACAATAAAGACAGGGGAATTCCAGATCAGATTCACCACCTGGAGACACTTTCATGTTTTGTAAATTTGGGATTCTGGCAAAGCCCTGGGCTCAGAGCCACTTAGAGCATCCTTTCTCTGTGGAGCCAAGCACAAGGTATAAAATAAGTGATATTCCGGAGCATTTCATACAGACACCTGGATCTGTTTGGGGGAAAAGCACTTATGCAGTGTCTGCTGCTCATAGAACTCTTAAAATTTGACCATTTTTGTTGTGTATTTTGTTGTTGTTTTGGTTTGTTTGTTTGCCATTGAAATCTTTCTTTAAAATTGATTCAAGAAAGGCACCTGGTCCTCAGTGTGTCCTGAGCACTTAGGAAGTTACGTCATTGGACAGGATGTTTTAGAACAAGTTGTCTAAATGAATCATCTCAGTAACCCTGCTCAATAAGGACTATCATGCTGTATTTTTTTCTCTTTAAATAAGGAAAGAATTTAAGTGTCACATTCAATATTCACACAGTTATTAAAAAATAATAATAATAAAATAAAATAAAAACCTGAGATTGGAAATGGGATCTTCTTGCTCCCATCCTCCTGTCTTGATCTTTTCGCACTCATGTCATGATGCCATACTGCAAAAAGGGTCCAGGTGTGGAACATGGAACTTCTCTTGATGTGTCTTTTTCAGCTCAGTATAGTACTGGCAAGGCCATGGTCTCCAAGGAAAAATGGTGAATCAAAGAGCATGGCACTTAGGGGAGAAAATAGAAACAGTCAGAGTTTGTTAAGAAGATCATTATTTATCATCTAAAAATCCCTTGGAGAGATGACAGGCTGGCTCCAAGAATACCTAAAGATGCCTCAGCCAGCCGAAACCGGTTTGGATCAGTGAATAGAGCATCGGCCTGCGGACTGAAAGGTCCCAGGTTCGATTCCCATCAAGGGCATGTACCTTGGTTGTGGGCACATCCCCGGCAGGGGGTGTGCAGGAGGCAGCTGGTCGATGTTTCTCTCTCATTGATGTTTCTAATTCTCTAACCCTCTCCCTTCCTCTCCTTAAAAAAAAAATAATATATATATATATATATATATATATATATATATATATATATATATATATATATATATTTTTTTTTTAAAGATGCCCCAGCCGGTTGCTAGGTGGTTAGAGCATCAGCCTGCGGACTGAAGGGTCATGGGTTAGATTCTGGTCAAAGGCACATACCTCAGCTCCTCAGCTGTAGGCTTGATCCCCAGCCCTGTCAGAATGCATGCAAGAGGCAGTCAATTGATATGTCTCTTTCACAAAGATATTTCTCTCTGTCTCTCCTGTTCCCTTCCACTCTCTCTAAAAATCAATAGGAAAAAAAATGTCCTCAGGTAGGAGTAACAACAAAAATAAATATTCTAAATAAATAACCCTGGTCTCTTCCTTTGGAGATTTTTTTTTGAGAATGTCGAGGCTGGTCCCTGAATATCCTCCGGTCCTTCTCCTCAATACCCCCACCAGGTGGTATTATTTTAGCCTGGATTCTTAAAGTCAGATCAGATTAGAATCCCATCACAGAGGGAGATGGTCAGACATGCTTGCACAGCTCTTTTATTTATAATATATTTTATTGATTTTTCACAGAGAGGATGAAATAGGGATAGAGAGTTAGAAACATCGATGAGAGAGAATCATCAACCAGCTGCCTTTTGCACACCCCCCACTGGGGATGTGCCCACAACCAAGGTACATGCCCTTGACCGGAATCGAACCCGGGACCTTTCAGTCCACAGGCCGACTCTCTATCCACTGAGCCAAACCGGTGCTGGCTTGCACAGCTCTTAAAACACCTTATATTATCCTCTTGGGAAGTCAAAATTTGGACATTTAGACAGACCGAAGTGATGGTCATTAGAGCATAGGTGCTGCATTCAGAAAGTCCAAGTTCCATCTTAGCTTTATGTCTTATTACTTGAATATCTGAGCATGCTCCTTAAGCTCTGTATGTCTGAGGATAATACAACATTGCATAATTATGGGAAGATCAACGGAGACAAGCTGTAGTCAGCCCTTGAAAATATCTCACTATTACTATGGACGCTGCTGGACACCAGTACCATGCCTGGTAGCTATTGCACAATGGCCATCACAGATAATCTCCAAACTTAGTGGTTTACAACAATAAGCAGTTGTTTCTACACTCACGGAGGTCCAGGTCAACTGTGATTTGGCTGCGCCTGTTTGGATCTCAGCTGGGAGGACTTGTTTCAGGATGCAGATGAAATTGAGTGTGGCTTCAGGCTCTGGATGGGGTTCAGAACGGCTCCATGAGCATTTGTTCTGGGCCCCAGAATCCAGCGCCAGCAGATGCCCAGGGCATGCTTTTCTCAGAGCAAATTACTGATATGCAGAACCCAAGTCAGACTACACAGGCCCAGGCAGGGCCTCTGCCTGCATCGCTTTCACTAGCATCCAGTTGGGCAGAGCCAGTCACACAATCAAGGCCACCATGTTTTAGAGCACATGTGTCAAACACAAGGCCTGCGGGCCAAATCCGTCCCGCCAGGCCTTGCAATGTGGCCCGCACCGCGCTGTCATCACTGCACTCCGCTGCGTTTCCATCACAATGACAGTTTATGACTGTTCAGTAAACCATTCGGCCCGCGATTTAGGCTGGATTTTAGATTTTGGCCCCTTCTCTGATTGAGTTCGACACCCCTATTTTAGAGGTAAGTAGACTTCATCAGCATGAGATCCGGGGCCAGAATAAAAATACATGGAAAATAACCTAGCATATGAATAAGCAGAATAATAATGGTTCTCGATGAATAAAATGAGGCTCTTTAACATTTGTTGTGCACAATTTGCCAGGCATCGCATATGTTGATTTTTCTTTAAAGGTGTGAAAATGAAAATTCACCATCACCTGCTACCATCATCGAATGGGGACTGTGTTTACCTTTTCCTGTCTAGGAAACACATTGAGGCCATTACACTTCTCGTACAGGTGGCAGAGATTTCTCTATGTTAGAACAATTGATTCCCCCCCCATCATGCTAAAATTCCAGGAAGTTATGGTGGAGTGCACCTTGTGGGTGCTGTTTGCTGGACCTTGAGTAGAGGGTGATCAGGTTGTGTGGAATAAAGCAGCAAATATTTCCAGCTAATCAGTGTTTCAGTGTTTGTCTAGGTTCATGCCATGTAAACGTTAGAACTGAATTAGAAACATCACAAGGTTCCATAAGAAAGTAAAGAAGGTAAACAGAAGAGAAAGCCAAAACCAAAACCCAGTCGTATCTTGGTGGGGGTGAGAATGGAAGGTTGAGATTAGGCTTTAATCACACGAGAGTTGACACCACAGCTCCAAGTTACTGTACAGGAGAGTTGCTTTCCTGGGAGCAGTTCAGCTATCCATGACCCCTGACTTACCAGCTAATGTAATTTTAAAGGATAAATAAGAAACCAACAGAAAAACGATCAACATACCAATACAAATTAAAACTATTACAGAAAGTCTTTTCAGTGACAAGGAAATATAAAAGACTGTAAACATTTGAGAAGTTCAGCTTCAATAGTATCTGAGGAAATGCAGATTATAACAGAAACATGTTGCTTTTGTGTTTTTTGAGAAAATTTATTCAAATTGTTAAAAATTTATCTTAGTGTGGTTAGAATACTTAACATGAGAACTACCCTTCTACCAATTTTTTTAAGTTTGCAATACATTTTTATTGACTGTTGAAACATTTTTACAGGAGGAAATGTTACTATTATGCTGCAGTGGTAACGGTGTGGGGCAAAGCATAGTCTAGTAAATTCTTAGTGGAAATGGAATTTGACCCCACATTTTTAGACCCCAATTTGTCAGCATTTATAGAAAATTTAAATGTGCATTGTTTTTATCCAATATTTACATTCACAGATATTTCTCCAAGAGAAAAATAATAATAACTATATTTTTAAAAATCAAACCAAAATATCGCCAATGCACAACAGATATTGAGTGGACATTTTATTGAAATCTTTCAATAGCAAAATTGCGACTCAGTTAAAAGCTCACAATAGTCAAGAAGTAGTTATACATTCTGACTTCCACACATTATGTAAAATTCTATGCAACTTTTTTTTCCTGAGACCTATCTTAAGAAATACTGATTTTATTATACTTTGTGCATACACAACATGGTGTAAAAACTGGGCACACTTTTCCAAAGCCACAAGCTATCATGAGGCACATGAACTGTTGGCTTGAATTCCAATGAAAAGGAAAAACGAAAATCTCTTGGAATAATCACTGACCCCAATCACTTTGAAGTTATAAAAGAAAAGGGGAGAGTTGAAGTTAGTGCAAGCAATAGATAATATTGTACTGCTCATTAGCACTGTTCCTGTTTCATTTTGTGAATCATACTTTTTTTCTTATTTTGAACAAAACAAAACACTAAAGAGCTGGAAAGACACCTGACACATTTCATTAATGCATTTATTCAAATCATAAGCCTTAAGGTCCTTAGATCTGAAGTGACAAGCATAGGAGTCAAAATGAGAACAGTAAACTGATCACTGATCGAATGTGTTCCTGTTAATAAAGTCTATTGTGCACTCGCAGCCAGAGGGCTACCAGGATGAGTTACCTCCCACATATTGTTTTCAGATGGTGGCCTGAATCCATGCTTACATCATCTCCCTCCAACCTGCCCCATTGTATTTATTAACCTGTTGAAATATTAATAAATTTTAAATTATATTTATGTGTATAAATAGAGACCTAAGGCAATGATACATCCACTAAAGTAGGAAGCTGGCTTCGGTATCTTCATTTGACATCGCAAACTGCAGGAGAGACTGTACAGAAGCTTGTGCAAGAGCAGGCATAGAGTTGAAGGCAGATTTGCATGGCTCTAAGTCAGCCCTCTTCCCCTTCATTCCGCACTCTCTCCATATTTATCAAATGCTAGTGTCTGGATCGGATGGCATAATCCATATGTAAGTGGCTTGTGAGCTACAATCTGCTCCTTACATGGGAAGTGCTGATTATAGAACAAAGAAAATGTATTCCTGTAAATTAGCAAAGTCAGGCCCATTTTAACAACACACAGAAACAGATTCTTATCCAACAGTGATCTAAATCATTACATTATAAAGCTTACATTTTGATGTATTTTTAAAATATTACCATTGCATGTTTCTTTGCATTCACTACTTAACTTCTGTATTTCAAACCGTGTGAAGAGTTAAGAGATGGTTCCTTCTCTCAAGGGTGTGATATTCTGAGGGGACAAAATTAGGCGCCTAATGATTTCTTTAACTACAGTCATGTCAATGACATAATCACACAGTGTTGAACATAATATGAATCAATAAATCACTACAAGACAGTCTACACCACAGGGGTGAAGGCACATGGAAATTTTAGGAAAATAATCCCTTAAGGATGTAGCTATTACCTACATCCCAAGACACCCAATCCCATCCATGAGATGTAGCGAAGTTTAACAAACAGCTGATCTTTTTTTTTTTTTTTTCCCCTTCTGTCCCAAGAACTTTGCAAGGAAGCAGATAGGCAAAATGCAAAATGCACAGATGCATTGTGTTCCGGGAGGAAGGACAGACACATCGAAGATGATTATCACTAGGATGGCAAGTACTCAAATCTGAGTGGACATAGTGCTCTGTGAGCACAGGGACCACAACAGAAGTGTAGGAAGCATCTAAGATGAGCCTTGAAGGATGGACAAGGGTGGGGGGAGGTATGTCTAGGGGAAGAGGCAATGAGCAACGCTATGAAGGCATGAACTTAGTAAACAAACAAAATGTTTTGAGAAAGCATACATATTAGTGTCAAAGTCCAGTATCCTCAGGGGCTCTTGATCACCTCTTCAAATAAACATTAAGATTTATAAGATTCTCACAGGCTGTGTCTGAATCCAATTGCTCAGAAAGATGTAGTTCAGAAAGCACAGCACACCAGGGAGCCAATACAACCTTGAAGAAGTGTATTTAACTGTCAACACAATCAACCAGCAACTAGATTTTGCCAGCTCCCCTTACCTCCACCAGGTGAAAGCTTAGAAGCTCAGATAAGGGAAGTAAACTTATGTCCTCTTGAAGGTCTGTGATCCAGCCTAGGACAGGGGAGGGGGAAAATGTATTTCTATCCTTTTAGGTTCTTTGTGTGGTCCAAAATCAATTTAACAACAAATATATGTGTTAATAGGAGAACAACAAAATTTAATTCAGTACCTAAAGGAGCCCCATCAGAATAGCAGGCCCACCAGCAGTCAGGCAATTGAGGCTTCTGTGCTGAAGTTCAGGGCCTGGGACTTGGACTGAAGACAGATATTCACAGGAAGATGGGAAGAGCAAATGTTAGGCAAATGGTTGTTCGCCATGACTTGCTGATAAATCTTTCTGAAGTAAAAAGAGGTTATCTTTGGTAATAGCTCTCTTTCTGGTACAATCTCCCTGCCTACATTCTTATAGATATTTGAGGAGGAGGTGAAAAGAGGAACTTCCTGAGTCTCTGTTTCTCACATACAATAGCCTGAAATAATCCTCAGACCAAAGAGACACATTTTGGGGAGACACGTTTTCTCTCATGAATTTAGAAGCCTCACTCGCAGCGTGAGCCAGTGTCTATTGATCCCTTCAGTGAAAGTAATTGGGAACCTACATGGAATACGCTAGTTAAGAGTCCCCCCTTATGAAATTTCAAAGCTATGGCTCCTTAAAACATTTTTATCATCCATACAATGATATCCCAATCAGATAAACTTCCTAATCTGGGATTGTTTTTACCATAAGCAATGTTGCTTACTAATAATCTTCATAACCCACCTTTGTCAAATCTCCTGGGAAGAGAGGGAGGAGAGAGACAGTTAACTAAAGCTCACCTCTCCTTCAGAATGCCTAAGTGTACTAACCCACAGAGTGGCACTAGGCCCCAAATTTTAATTGGCAAACAGAGGATCTCCTTATTAAACATTCATATTCTCCAGCCTGAATCAGATTTTATACTTACAATTGGAAGATTAAGGGCTTGCATATCTGAAGATTGCCACACTTTCTAGCATATTCTGAAGCACCCCAATGTTTTGAGAATCACTGGCGATGGTACTTGAAAAAGAAGAGGGAGAAGAAGCTGGCAGAGATAGTTCACTCATTCATCTAATGCATATTTATTTATTTGTTTGGCTAGAAGATATAGGCAGTATTGTGAAATGGTCAGTGTTTTGTGTAGAATCTGCAATTTTAATTTCAAAGCACTGGCGGATTTTATCCAAAGCAGCAAAATGAGAGTAGCAGAGGGAGGGGAGGGAGGAGTGCGGATGGGAGTGGGGTCGGATGGGTTGTCGGGGGAGTGGAGGAGCGAGGAGGGCGGGAGGGCGGAGGGAGGTCTGGAGGGGTTGGGGGTCGGGAGGTATGGGGAGGGGGTAGGGGCGGGGGAGGGGAGGGCTGTTGGAGGCTTTCGTTCTGGCGTGGCTGTGGGAGGGTGGGCGGATTAGGGCGTGTGCGGAGTGAGGAGGGATTATGGGTCGGGATGTATGTGGCGGATGTGGACGTGAGATGGGGTGTGGGAGGGAGGGACGGTTACGTATTCTGTGTACAGGGTAGTTTTTCTGCTCTTGTGGTATGTTTTATTTGCGTTTCTTTCTTTCCTTCCTTGCTCATTTTCCTTACATACTTCTCCTTACTTTCCTTTCCTTTCCTTTCCTTTCCTTTCCTTTCCTTTCCTTTCCTTTCCTTTCTTTCCTTTCCTTTCTTTCCTTCCTTCTTTCCTTCCTTCTTTCCTTCCTTCCTTCCTCCTTTCCTCCTTTCCTTCTTTCTTTCCTCCTTTCTTCTGCAGAGAAGCAGGAAGATCTCAGAGGCTCCTTACAGGCACAGGACAGAGGGAGAAGGGAGAGGAAGTGGTCATGTCCTTGCCAAAATGCTACCTGAGGTTGAGGAATAAAACAAATTTTCTTAGTAAATAAAATTGCAGGTCCCCAAAACAATATTTTTTAGCTCTATTATCTATATCTTTCCAATATATTCACTTTTTAAAAATATTTTTATTGATTTCAGAGAGGAAGGGAGAGAGAAAGTGAGAGAAACATTGACAATGAGAGAGAATCATTGATAAGCTGTCTCTTATATGTCCCACACTGAGGGTCAAGCCTGCAGCTGGGGTATGTGTCCTAATCGGGAATCAAACCATGATCTCCTGGCTCATAGATCAGCATTCAACCACTGAGTCACACTGGCTGGGCTATATTCACTTTTTAATTTCTTTTTCTTTGTTGATTAGGTATTACATATGTGTCCTTATAGCCCCATTGTTCCCTCTTCCCCCCATTCATACCCTCACTCCCCCTGTTTTCTGTGTCCATTGTATAGGCTTATATGCTGTATTCACTTTTAAAATCTCATGTTTTCTGACCTTTTCAGATGCCTTTCACCTGTCAGTTCAGATGCCCGTATTTTCCTTTTAACGTTTCCCCAAGATCAGGGTGGTTAAGAGCTTTCAGGTTTTATTCTTGTTATAAATGAAAACATCCCCTCGGCTGTAGACTCTGCCTGGTGTTTTCTAAAAACAAATGCACACCTGTCCCAGACTTGTGAGGTGGCTTCCCTTAGATGGATCATTGTTCTTTCTTTGAGGGAAAGGAGAGTAATTTCAGTGCCTTTTTCTCATCACCTGCTCTCTGTTCCAATTATTTCTAATTCTGAAACCCCCCTCTTTCCATTTATCCCTCTCTATACAATCTTCCCCTTGTGCAGAGTGAGGGATCACAATTCCCACAGACTCACTTCATGATGCCAGATTGCCAGTTAGCAATTAAGGAAGCCCATTCATAAACAGACATCATCATTCAATTATGTGGAAGGCGGGAGAATGATCCCTTCCCCGGATGCTGGCATCCTGAGCCACATCAAAGAGGCCGGTATTTATTTCAGATCATTATACCTTGATGACTGATCAATTTGACCATCTTCCTATTCTGTGGGACAAACAAAAGGAATCTTTGTCTGGGTTTCACAGCCATTGATCATTCCTCTGGCTTTCAAATTGCAAGGCTGAGATCAAAGGAAAAGGGGAGAAGTGATATTTTGGTGCCTAATGCTAAGAGATAGCATGATCATAGCTGGGTGTTTTCTAATTGTTAAATATCGGCCTCTGCCTACTTTGTATTGTGGGATAAACAAACAGTGGGACCACTAAGGTGATTATGCCTCCTAATGCATTGTGAATCACCTCCCCCCTAATCAATCCAAATGTAAATTCCAATCCCAATGATCCACCTACAGGTTCTGCCTGTTAATTGCTGTGCTATTTTAGTCAGATAGACTTCCTTATCTGGACCTCCATGTTTTCATCCATGGAAAATGAAGAAATGGAAACTTGATCATTTTTTGACATTTTTATAAGCATGCTAAATACTCCGCTTTGATATTCAAGGGATACACCAAATTAATTTACTTGTTATCAGAATTGTTTTTTATCCCACAGGCAACATTCATCAGAAGTACGTGTGATGAATATGAATTCAGGGATATTTTTAACAGAGAATATACAACCTATAATATGATGTCATGCCCATGGACTCATCTCTATAAAATGTGAAATCTTAGAATAAGGTCTCACAATTTTGTTTGTTTAATCACAAACTAGATTTATACGGTACAGGATATGAAAGCCTCACCTAATCCCTTAAAATCTCCTACTTCTCTCTAGGGGAATCCACCTTTGACAAACCATCACATTACATTTGATGTAAATATATAAGGACGCTGTCAGCATTTATCTTTGGTTTTAGTGAATGGGGCAGCACTTTTCATGCGACTTTGTGACTGTATTTCTCTCTGCACTTAGTAATAAGTCTTTCAGAGCCTTTCTCATCAGCATATACAAATATCTCAGTGATTCTCTTTATTGATTCATGTAATTAATGGTATAAAGGCACATAATTTAATGTGTCCATCTATTGAATTAAATTTGGATTTTTCATTTCTTCTCATTTTTACAATGACCAGAATGTTGGGGGAGAAAAACAGTGTGTTTTTTCTAATTGCCACTATATCTTTTCATCTTTTTCTTTGCGAGAGCTTTTTGTGATTTCATTAGTGGTATATTTATACCTGATGATTAATTCATAGAAAGGTATTGTTCCATGTTGTCCTAATAATGGATTTATATTTATAGTTGTAGAAATAAGCTTTCGCCACTCTTTACCTTTTGCTCTATTATTAGGTGGATCAGGGAGCCAGCATCAATTCCAAACATGAGAAAGGGCAAATAATTGAAAGATTTAGAAGTATTACAATTCTTCACCCAGGAGCAGAAGGAAGTGTCATAACCTCTTCCTCCCAAATCTTCTCCTGTCCGTTCTCTGGAAGACTGAATGGATTACAAATACAGAACTCAAAAGAGAAAGAGAAAAGAGAAGGGATTTCAATCCACACATCTATTTGTTTTTTGTGGTTTTAAAAGTTTATTTGCACAATTATTTCTTTGCATAAGAAACATTTCTGAAGTATTAAATATGTGACATATACCAGTATGTGATAAAATATATTATTTGTTACTAAGGAGTCTAGGAGAAAATTTTTAAAGAATGCTATTTCTTTAACACTCGGTGTGTTTTATTTGCTTCACTATGTTATTCTATTTTCTTTAAATATACTTTATTGATTTTTTTACAGAGAAGAAGGGAGAAAGATAGAGAGTTAGAAACATCCATGAAAGAGAGACATCGATCAGCTGCCACCTGCACACCCCCCACTGGGGATGTGCCCACAACCAAGGTACATGCCCTTGACCAGAAACGAACCTGGGACCTTTCAGTCCACAGGCCGAACACTCTCTCCACTGAGCCAAACCCGTTTTGGCTGTTATTCTATTTATTTTTGCAGTAGCGCCAGGTAGGATTTTCTTACTTATGGAGATATACAAACCCAGTCAGAGAATGACTTCTCCCAGTTTAGGGAGTGTGGTATTTACAGTCAGACAAAGTCGATTCTAAATGAGCAATTGTATTGTATGTCTTCAGTTTAGGTGTCTGCTTTCCTCATCTAGGAAAGGACAATGATATTGCATTTATCTATCTGCTTAAGTTGAGTTTGGCATGAGAACTGGAATACCATCTAAAACAAACAAACAAACAAACAAAAAACATGACTATTGTTATTTTCATTAGCCTTTCTCAACCTGAGTAGTTTTAATGGTCAAGATGGACCCAGATGAATGGAAGCAGAAGGTGACTGATTAGGCCTGCCTTGGGGTCTGGACCAAAGGCTATGCTGACACTCTTTAATTTAGCTCCTGGCAGTGAGTGGAAGGTCAGAGAGTAAAGACAAAAGCCCTGCTTAGGAAGATGTGGGGAATGATTATTGTATACAAATCAAGACCTGGGGAATGATTATTGTATACAAATCAAGACCTGGGGAATGATTATTGTATACAAATCAAGACCCGCTATGGGATGGGAAAAAGCTCAAATGCCTCACTAGGGAAGGGGCTGGGGGGGAGAGGACTGTGATATTACCATCTCTCTTCCCTTTCCAGAGTTCTCTGTTTCACCACCTACACTACCTTTACTTCTCTTTGCTCACTTGTTGGTGATTTGATCCACTCTCCAGCATCTGGTGATGGCCCTTTGCCAAGGCAGGACGTGTTCCCGGTGGGTAAGAGAGCTTCCACTTTGCATTTCTTTTAACTCACAGACAGCGTCCTAACCTCAGTCTTACTTTTTTATCCTGAGAGTTACTCCAGACAGGCACTATTCAGATCAGTTCATTTGACTGCTTTGCCCTTTTCCCCTCTCCTATTTCTCTACCATTTTTAGACAGATGCCTGGAAGAAAAACGCTTGTATTTGAGACTAGGCAGCATGTTTTTTACTCTGGCTCATACCAGGACTAAATAGTTGAGTTGGCACAATGCATTTCCAAGTGGTTCTTAGAGTATTCATCTTTATACCACAATGATAATATCTAATTTCAAGCTGTTCTAAGTCATAAGTAAGATAAACAGGGTGAGACACTAGGCAGAAAAATGCATGATTAAAACATGATTTTTTTTTTTTTGTTGTTTATAATAGATGACTAAGGCTGGATAAACTGGAAGAAAAAAAAAACCTACAAAAATGTGAGAATATGTTTTCACTCTTGTTCACATAATCCCTAGTTTGAAATTTATACAGTATTTCTCTACGTGTATCTTAATTAAAAGTTCAATGACTCATAAAGCATGGACTAGACTCCCCTCCAGATGGTCTTATTAAAGAGCTGAGCTAAAGAAGCACACTTCTAGGAAAGTATTTGCATATAGATGAACTCTGGACCTTTAGACCCATTTCAGTCTCTCTGATGACAACCCTTATTTCTTTTCAGTACCTTTGTTTACTCAGTGCTATCATGACTTGTGTTTTGAAACTTTTAGTATGACTTTCAAAACACTCTACCTTTATTCATAAGAGCAGAACATGAAATGTAATGGTCACAAATTGGAACCTGAGTTTAAATACCGGGGAACCGAGCTTGGATAGTCACTGCTGTGTAATCCTACGGATTTTTCCATGAAGCACCCAGTTGTATCTTTTGAATAAAAATGGAAAGGGGGACAGTCCCAAAGATCACACTTTAAACAGTTTCCAACAGTACCCCATGTCGTTTTTGTTATAGGCCTAGTAGAAAATCTGTTTGATTTTATAACCAGCAATATTGAGTTATGGTTTCTTTATTACTACTTACACTATCTGACTGACTACAGAGAGGATTTGACAAATGAAAGGATTTTTACAAATGGAGATACATAGGCAAAAAAAAAAAAAAGTGGAGAGAAGTGAGGAGATGGTACAGAAATAGTTTAAAACACTGTGGGTTGTTCAAAATGCCTTGAAAAGTGTTGAAAGCAAAAAGAAATGAGCAGAGTACTGACAATTGCTCTCTCCTACTCTCTCTGCCTGGCTAAGTCTCAGTGTTCCTTCACAGTCATTTCCTTTTAGAATCAACCCTTGTATTCCTTGTAGGTAGGTATAGGTTTTCCTCTAATGTTCCCTTGGCACCTTCAACCTTCCTCATCAAAACTTTCACAGAGGGCTGTGTTTTAACAATCTATTTGCTCCCTCTGTAATACTGGTGGTCTTGATCCATCATCTGATTCAATAAACCTAGAGAAGGGGCTGTGCATAAATTAAATAAGAGTCCAGAAACAATATAATTTTGAAAGGCATTTCAGGGGGGAGGGAGGAGCTTGGCTGAAGAAACCACATTCTCTTTGACTCAGGACGCCTTGTTTTTTATTAATACAATTTGTCTAAGGCAAGGTAGAGATATACACATCAAAGGGTAGGGTTTCGTACAGAATCAATTACCAGTATGGGGAATCACCTCTGAGTGTTCAGGTGTCTGGCCAACAGGAGGCAATAACATGTAGATTAAGATGCCCTGAGCTGTCTGGCAGCAAGCAATCATTTAATGCATCCTTTTCAGGTTTGAGAAAATGCCTTTAGCCATTCCCAAAAGGCCATAGCATATGTGACTCAGTCTTTGTTGAGTCCCCAAGTTACTTCAACCTTTCAGTGAAACTCTTGCAGTTATGACATGGTGGAATTGGCTTCTGACACTCTGTCTCTGGGATGATGTTCTAGGCATCTCCAGAATGACTGTTTGGATCTACATCTCCACTGTGTAACATAGAGTTTATGTTTATTATGTGGTTATTGAAGTGGGCTTAATGCAGGTCTTTCTAGTAAGCTGAGGTCTTAATGAGATCATCAAAGAGCATAGTATATATCATTACTATTGCTAAGGTGTAATCTCATGGGTTTAGTGATTATGAACTAAATACATCTGAGGTCCTGGTCAAAGGGATAAAGAGGTAGGATAAAGGATAAAAGGGAGACAGTCCACTAATCCTGAGGAGATGATACAGTTGGACAAGTCTGTGACTCTCCTAAGAAAGGCTCCTGTAAATGTCCTCCTATGAGGATCTTGGAGCCATAAATAATTGCTATGAGTATTTACTTTTAAGGTAGAAAAGGGCACTCAAGTTGAAGGTAGAATTTAAATCATAGTTAAGAAGAGAAAACAAAGTAGGGGAAATGGTACCCAGCAAGATCCGATAAAAATATATTTAAGGAAATTAGTTCAGAGTCAGGATTCAGTTCTAAATGCTATTCAGAATAGCAGATGGATGGGAGATGATTTTAGAGTTTAGCTTTTACATATATCTCTGGATGTCACGACTTAAAATGGTTTGGCATGCTTTCACATCCTGGTTGCATGATTGGGAAAGGGGTGGTATAAACTGGCTCGGATAACCTGCACAGGCCAGAGGACTAGTAGAGGAGCTTCACATCCAAAAGAGACCCATTGCAGAGCTGTTACGTGAGCACTAATACATACCTGGACAGGATCTTGAGCCATAGTCTTTGAAATCTTTCTGCAAATTACTAAATGTTGTCATCTATAAAATTGATACAAGAACAGAACTGCCCTGGCTCAGTTGGTTGGGTGTCATCCTAAGCACCAAAAGGTTGCTGGTTCGATTCCAGGTCAGGGTACATGCCTGGGTTGTAGGCTCAATTCCTGGTAGAATGTGTGCAGGAGGCAGCTGATCCATGTTTCGCTCTCACATGGATGTTTTCTCTTTCTCTCCCTCCCTCTCTTTAAATATCAATAAAAATATTTTTTTAAAAGAGAACCTATCTTGTAAGGCTTGTTCTATGGATTTGTAGGATACAACTTAAAGCACTTAGAACTGTGCCTATCACATTATAGATGCCCAGTAAAATCTAACTTGTATTCTAAGCTGTTACTATTTGCTACTCATGGAAAGGCTGTGTATATCAAAAGATCTTGTCTACCATTGACACTACATGCATTCAGTAATATTTAATTTGGTTCCTCCTGTTTTATTAATCAAAGACATTTATCACTGCTGTCAGAGCTGATTCAGCAGGAGATAGATACAGCGTGACCACCATGAGATGACACAACTCCAGCCAAAAGAACGGGCATTTCACATTTTCACCAATGTGCTCAGAGTCTGAGCCAAAGTTCAACACTTGTTGAAATACCGACAACATCTACTTTGCATCTGATACGGAATTCTAGCATTAGATTTTTCTCCCTATTGATCCTTTAATATTTTAATTATTCCTTCTTCCATTCCATGTTTCCCACCATGGCCCAGGGAGCCCAGTCCTTGCTGAGAATTCTGCTCTTAGGCAATGCTGCGAGTTTAAAGAGACCATCACCACAATGGACATTCGCCATCACATCAGCCACCTCTGGAGCAGGGGGAGCAGGGGTGGGAAGGAGGAGACAATCTGGTGAAAGTTGTAATATACAGCTTACTTTAAAATAGCCCTGTTAGGAAGCCAACTCAAGCAAGCGGAGCTATTAATCCCACTGAAATTTATAGCTGTGGGGACACAGGGGAGACCGAGCCATGGGCAGCATCCCATGAAGTCTTTAAGGGAGAGAGAAATATGCTCCTTTTACATATTAGATGCTGGGATGATCTAATTGCCAAATCCATCAATGCCCTTCTGGGGCTGCTGAGATGTGATCCGAGGGACTCTGCAGAGTGGTTTATAGCTCGGTAACAACTTTCATCCTTTTAACAGCCTTGCTAAAAACAGAGTCCCTGGCTTCCTTAGGAGGTACCAAGCGCCAGCATCAGAACAGCAGTTCTATCAAAAATTCAAGGTAGCCCTGGTCAGGTGGCTCAGTAGGTTTGAGCAGCAGCCCATACACCATAAGATTGTGCTTTGATTCCAATTAGGGCACATACCAAGGTTGCCAGTTCAATCCCAAATCAGGGCACATGTGAGAAGCAACTGATCAGTGTTTCTCTCATCAGTGTCTCTCCCCCCCCCCTCTCTCTCTTCCTCTCTTCCTCTCTTTCCCTCTCTCTCTCCCTTTCTCCCCCCACCTTCTTCCCTCTCTAAAATCAATAAAAATATATCATTGGATGAGGATTTAACAAACAAACAAAAAAAATCAAGGCAAATGATCCCATTTCCCCAAGTAACCTTACTAATTTATCTTCTTCCATGTTTTAAAAGGATCAATATAGGAAATTTGTGTATAATATGCTACATATGTGCCTTAAGCTTCTATTCCTAGAGATTAAATTATCAATCTCTTTCATTTTCTAGGGTTGCTGGCAACTGTAAGAAACCCAAACCTGGCACTTTGAATCGATGGAGGCAGGTAAGACTCAAATCTAAGTGAAAGAGAGACAAGAGGTCAAATGTATTTGCAGGTTTATTCCATGAACTTCAGATAATATGTTCTGAATTCTTGTCTAACACTAAGCACTATGAATTACATCTGAATACTCACAACAGAAGTAAAGATGAACGAACTGGAACTGTAAGTGGTAAATATCTTAGGTAAAGCAGTATGGAGAACAGGAGGCAGACTGTGGAGTTAAACTCAGATAGTCTGATCTCAGAGTTTTAGTTCTGAGCTGTCTATGGCACCACTTCTGCTATGCTGAGCTGCCTGCCTGCTTTTTCCCCCTTTTCCCATGCGCCATTCTCTGGACCCATGGCAGTGACCTTCAATGTCTCTCTGACTGGTTCTTGGCAGCTTCATCCCTGATCATTTCTTGCTTGACTCTGGACGCCTGATTCCTCCTTCCTCAGAGAACAGAACTCTTAGCTTCCTACAAACAGATGAAAGCTTAGGACCTGTGACCCCCATTGAAATCCTGCCTGAGGATACAACTCCCAGCAATCCTATTGTAAAGGGCACAGTACAGAATAGAATTCATCATTTCACATCCAGATGGCCATGTTCTCCACCCTCTTGTCTTCTGCAGCATGTTAGTGTATTTTACTACTATATCCTTCTCTTCTATATTTGATCGTATTTCACTGACCTAGAGAACAGATAAGAGAGGGTTTTGAAAAGTACTAAACAAAAATATGCATCTTTAACCCTACACGGGGACTATTATTTAGTCACCTTACTATAAGTTTCAATCTTTTGTTAATAAAATAGCAATGATAAGATATAGCTAATAAGGTTGTCAAATAGACTGAGTAAGAAAACATTGATAAAATAGAGAGTACAGTAAGAGGATGTTAGTAGGCCCTTGGTAGCTCCTAGCTATTTAAAACAATTTTGTCCTTTACAGAGGTTTATTTTATTTAATAAGTTCTTAATGTTTCTCAACTTTAAGGCACTCCGATTCTCTTCCATGTTAAAATCTGACTCTGGTACTTGGCCTGTAGCAAGCTCTCCATATGTGGCGATGCAATTGAATTTCCGAAAGTTGTTAAGATTTAAAAAATGAACTCATGGTAATTCTTTCCCATCTCAAAATGCTTCCTCTGATCTAAGATGAATTCATTGGAAGTTGCAGAGGGAAGAAGGGAGGGGCGAAGCGGTTACAAGTAGAAAAGAAGGGATTTAAAAAAAAAAAGGTAATGTGGGAGATATTTATCTAAACAGTCTGGCAGTGAGAGGGGCAGGCTGGCATGGCCTCCCGGGATGGGAGAGAAGATGAATGATTTCCAGGGAACCTGGGAGCTGCTCCTAAAAAGGAGCTTGCTGGGGCCTGAGCTGGCCTTCTTGACCCCACATGAATGTGGGAGGGAGGACAGGGAGTCATGAAAGGAATGCATGCATACTCTCACATCTCACACTCCAGCAGCCATTCCCCTGGAAATACTGATCTGCCAAGGCAGTGGTGGGCAAGGATAAGGTGAAAAGGCACTTGAAATGGGACTTTGCCACTGCAGCTCTGTGACCTGAGGGGCATGACTGGGCTCTCTGACTCCTCATGCATTTGGGAAATGAGGAAAATAACATCTGCCAAACAGGATCTCTGTGGCAGTTAAATAATGCAAATTGCACTGATGCTGTTCCCCAGTGTATGGATCTACTAGGCCAGCAGCTGTAACCTGCTATGCATGGCAGAAATGTATTTTAGGCTGAATGGGAAGAACTGTGTTTGTGTGTGTGTGTGTGTGTGTGTGTGTGTGTGTGTGTGTGTGTGTGATTTTTTTCAGATGTTTCCCTGTTCATTTTTATTGAAGAGTAACCCTTAATTGAAGTGCTGGCACCAGTATGTTTACTAGGGGACCCTGAGCTCTGGGCCAGATTTCATGGAACCAGACCAGGAGTGGGTACTTGATCTTAATTAAATTATGTAGACTTGTCTCTCCTGGAATTTAGTGTTGGCACAAAGCTTCATGTGCCTGGTGTGTGTGTGTGTGTGTGTACACATTTATTAGAGAGAGAGAATGAATGTGTAGTATCCCATGTATATTTTTTTCTGTAGGACCATAGTCTTAATAAATACTTTCACAAGAATCTCAACCGCATGCTCCCCTTCTAGAAGAATCATTCAGAATCAGTGGCCATGGAAATTACTAGCCAACGATGGACCAGCTCTAAGGCAGATGTAGTTGTCTTAACATCTCAAGGCAAAAGCCATTTAATTAAAAAAAAAATAGAGTCTGACACACTTGGGTAGATCTACTGTAACATCTACTCTTTGACCTTGGAAGTTATTGACCCTCCTGTGTCTCAGTTGCCTTATCTGTATTCTCTATCTCCCAGGACTTTTTGGAGAAATGAAATGTGTTTTGGGGATCTTCTCAGATATTCTGGTCTCTCTTACACATTTAATAAGTAAATAGCCTTTGTTCTTTCTATTATTATCACTACTATTGTTTTCTCTGCAGATTATTTAGGGTTTTGTGTTTTTCTTTTGTACTTTTTTCCATTAACAACTGTGTCCTCCTAACTTACAGTTAAACCAGAGTTAGAGAGTACTCTCAAAGTGTATAGTTAAAGTGAAAACATGATTGTAAATACAATCGGAAGAGACTGGTTGCCATGGCAATGTTTTTGCCAAAGTAATGGAGAGGTAAGTTAAATGGCAAGGGAGGCTGTAAAAATAGTTGTCTGTATTTTTAACTGCACTGAGTGAGATGGATCGAAGAAAGATCTCAAACAGTAGTCAGCTGGCTGTTGGTTTTTATTTTATTTTTTAATAGAAAAAGTGTTTATACTTCAGTGCTGCTGTGACCCACAATCATATGTATCTGTTACTGGTGAATGTTTCTGCAGAAGTAGCATCACATGATGGTTTTATAGTCCGATATCTGATATGAGCAATTTTCTGTTCTCAAAACTGTGTCCCTGTTCACCCACCTAGGACTCAACTTCTCATATGTGAAATGTAGATGATAATAACATGTAAAGACATGCTTGTCTAAGTACTGCAGTAGCTAATTCATGTACGATAATTAACGGAGAGCCATACAGTTAGTGAACAATAAAAAATGTTCATTATCATCATCAAACTGGCATCAGCGTTGATGCCATTATCATCATGAGCATATCTTCGCTGTTATAGAACTGTAGAGTCTGTGCTGTCCCGAGGGATCATTTAGCTAAATCCTACCATCTTAAAAAGATCATTTGCTACATATCAGAAAATAGGGTTGACTCTGGTGACATCTATGAAAATTGGATAGCCTCTGGGGACCAATGAGCTAAATGTCCCCTTATGTCCATAAGCTTTAAAGAGGTAAGAGGTATGCATATTTTGTTTACTGTTGAGTAATACGCAAGGCAAAATGCTTGCCTGGTTCCTGGCACTGAATATGTATTCAACCAATTTTTATCAAGGGAATGCATTACAGAATGGATAGATCGGTAACTGAACTCGAGTAAATGAATTGAAAAGCAGAAATAGAGCTTTAGCCGAAATCAGTTTGACTCGGCGGATAAAGTATCCGCCTGCCGACTGAAGGGTCCCAGGTTTGATTCTGGTCAAGGGCATGTACCTTGGTTGTGGGCACTTCCCCAGTAGGAGGTGTGAAGGAGGCAGCTGATCGATGTTTTCTCTCATTGATGTTTCTAACTCTTTATCCCTCTCCCTTCCTCTCTGAAAAAAACAAAATCAATAAAATCTATTTAAAAAAAAAGAAAAAAAAGAAATAGGGCTTCGGGTGCTATGCAGCATGACACAGGGACCTGGCCTAGTCTAGGATGGCATTGAGGGGTATTCCCCTCAACACAGATGGTTAATTTTCATCCTCTGGGAAGCCCCTGTTTGCCTGGGTCACTTCTGCCCCAGCAATGGCTGTTGTCTCAGGAACAGGCAGGTGTAACCTGGTACCCTCTTTGACCAGCTCATACCATGTCATCACCCAGGCCTTGTAAATATAGCATCTTTCTCTAGCTCATTGATAATCACAAAGTAAATGACTTAATTCTTATTTCCAGAGGGTGGGAAACATCCATGAGAGAGAAACATCGACCAGCTGCCTCCTGCCCAAGCCCTAATGGAGGTGTGCCCACAACCAAGGTACATGCCCTTGACTGGAATCAAACCTGGGATCTTTTAGTCCGCAGGCCAACGCTCTATCCACCGAGCCAAACTGGTTTCTGCTATAAGCACATTTTAGTTCACCATCTTTGTCTAATGTTTCTAACACTTGGCAAGTAAATAAATGTTTCATTGTTAAGAGCCATGTGCCAGGTACCATGGTAAGTACTTTCATAGCCTTTACCTAAGTGAGTCACCCCAGCCACAAGACAATTTTTCATTGCTCCTTTTACAAATGAGAATGTATTATTGGAGAATTAAGTCATTTGCATGAGTAAACATGAGGATGTATTATCAGAGCAATAGAGATACAAGTTTTTATCTCATTTAGTACTATTCTACATAGACTAAAGTTAATAACATTAAGGTACCAAGTTCATGGAACTGAATAATGGTGAAATCAGGTTACAAACCAAAACTTATTATTTTTTAGTTCAACTCTGGAGTTGTCTTCATTGAGGACTATTGTCACAGAGAAGTAAGAGGGTAAGAATAATGTCTGCCTCATTAGAACCATGATCTCTGGAGTGAGCTGATGGTGGTCCAGATCCAGCTCTGCCTCACGGTAGCCTTGTAAACTTGGGCAAGTCAATGCTAGGATTAGAGTATTAACTGTACTTAACAACCAGTTCACTTTCAATGATGGTTAAATATGCAAGGTGCTTAGCATTGTGTCTAACATAATTTGTGTTCAATGGATTATATTTATTATTACTCATAACAATATAATTCTGTTTTGATTGGGCTGCAAAAAATTATGAACAACGTGCTAATGCAATATAAGAGGCACTGATGGCTGCAACAAAAAGGAAATCTCTGTTTCTCTGGCTGGTGGACAGTAGCCCACCGTGTGCTGGCTGTGGCGGGGAGGGCTGGCTGGCCTAATGGAAGATTAACCCTGTCAAGGGTTTGGAAGCTGATGAACTGAGCTCATCATTTTACCTAAGGAAGTCATTTCCTCTGCCCATGCTTTCTGCTGAGCTAGCACCTTTGAATGATACTCATGCAGCATTTAACTGGTGTGAGCATTAGGATGCATTTAGTTCAAAATGGCCTTTTCTGTGGGACATGTATAATCCGGCTGGAAATGTTTATTTTCATATTCTAAGCCAATCTAGTTACCTGATAATCAAAATAATGAGTGACCCCTGTTGATAGGATTCTACTATCTGAGTAATTCTGCATATTCTATAGTTTTAAATATTCATAGCCACTATTTTATCCTAAACCCTTCCGTATGCATTTTAAAAGAGCAATATAGACCAAGACAGGCAGATGTTTATATGATAGGCCAGCCTCATTACTTTTACTGACTTAGATGCATACAGTCTATACACGTGCTGTCATTCATATGTACAGACACCCTCTCATACATACTTGCCTTACTGTACTTTTTTTTTTTTAATTACAGAAGAATGTTTTATGCTTGGGAAAAACACAGCCACACATTAAATTTATAAATAGTCTCATTTTTATTCTGTGGCTCTTGAAAACTTAAAAATCTCTGTGGCCAAACCTTGAGAATGTCATGCTATGTGAAATAAGTTTTAAAAGTTAGGAGCTACATGATTTCAATCATATGCAGGATCTAAAACTAAAAGCAACAAATGAACAAACAAGCAAACAGACAAAAAAAAACCAAAAAAACAAAAACACCTTATAGACAGAGGAGGAATGGAGTGAGGGTAGTAAAGCATAAAGGGGTCTCATATACTAGCATATGCTAAAGAAATAATTTGACTTTAGGTGGTGGGCACACTGCAAAATGAATATCATGAGTCATAGAAATGACTTGAAATCTATATGATCTTATTAATATCATCACAATAAATTTAATAAAAAAAACACCAAAGTCTCCAAATGATTTAGGATTAATACTGGTTTTAATACTTCCAAAGGGAGTATTAAAAATTACCAGAACTAATACTGATACGCATATAGAATTTTGGACTTGCCAAAAGTGTATTCACTAGCTGCACCTTCAATCAGGTTAAAGAATTCAAATTTGGAAAGTGAAACAGGACACATAATCCAATAGGGATGATGATGTCATGCTTGTGTAGTGTTTCCTGTCCATGTCCCTTATGTCTCCAAAACAATGCCAAGAAAGAGACAGGCTGGGTTATTATCTTTGGCTTATCAATAGAAATGAAGAAGCCAGGGCTCAGATCATTTTAATAGGATAGACTCTCCCCCTGTTTCTTTTACTCCGACTGCAATATATTTTACAAAGCCTTTGATTTCCCCACCCCAAATTATAAGTCAACAAACAAGGTATTAAAGACAGAGAATATTATTTACAAAATTAGTCATGAAGTCACCAAATGCCAAGCAACATTCTTATTTGGTGCTCCCAACACTTGCCAATTAAATTCCTAATACCTGGCATGCCCTATATGGATAATTTCAATTCAGTTGACAGATCCATAGCTTTGAAGAACCTTTCTATTCAACGCTGGTCACTGAAACTTCCATTCAGTCTACTATCTCATGATAAACCACAACGGTCACATTCTCAGGAACTGATGGTGGTTTTCACCGTGAAATCTAACTTCAGCCTCTTTATGTGTTTCTCATGTTACCACCGCCTCTGTGTAAAGCTGCTTGTCTCAGCCTTGCATGAGTTGATAGCTAGTTTTCACAGTCAAGGGACTTAAATAAGATGACATTAAAATAATTCCAAAGAGCAAATTTTTATTCCATCTTGGTCTGTTCTGGCAAGGGAGGATTTGGACTGTGGTGCTACCAGGACTGAGATGTTCTGAGAGTGCTTGCTGAGAATGGGAATGGCAGGATGTTGTTCTGCTGTGTGTGTGTGTGTGTGTGTGTGTGTGTGTGTGTGTATAGTGCTGCTTTGCTTTGCAGGGAAACTTAACCCTCAGGGTGTGGTCAACTCCCATGCTCTGTGCTTGGTAATGTTGACTTTGCCTTCATTAAAACTTCCAAAATTTCATCTTGGTCTCTTTCTATAATGGTTACTCACATATATGTGAATAATACAACAAATACCCAGAAATAAATGCTTAGCTAAAATACTAAAATATCCGGTTTTGTAAATATTGTTTTCTCTTGAACTCCCCAAGAGCCTGACCTGGGTAATGCATGCTGTGTGAAGCTAAATCTGCAGTGTTACGATATTAACCAGCACTTGAAAGACATAAAAATTCTATCAGGAGCAAAGCAGCAATGTTAAATTGGAAGGAGGATTAAGACCTAGCATCTTATGTAAAAAGAATGACTTTGGAATGACGATACATTGCATTGATATTTAATATTTCACAGATGTCTGTATTCTATTTTTATGTGCTATTACTTGAACAGGGGCATTTGATGAAATTTCTCTGTCATTGTGTGCAGTTTTTTTTTTTTTTTTTAAATTCATGTTACAATGAGTTTCTCGGGTCAAGTCAGCGATAGCAAGAAAAAAAAGTGACTGTGATAAAAACATTTCCTAATCTACTAGAGTCAAAGCTGTCTCTATCAGTTACTCTATGGCCTCATGGTTGTTCATTAAGTAAATTTTAATACAAAATATGGATGACTTGAGGAATGTATAGATGTAGGAATGGATAAGACAGATATTATTATCTTACTCTTAAACATATGTATGTCTGTCTATATGCATTTATATTTTACTCAAAGCAAATGCCTAAAAATGTTGATATATTTATATATACATATTATCTATCATTTATCTATCTATCTTTGCATCCATCCACTCATTTCTTTATAGTAAATATATTTAGGAGGTAAACTTATGGTTATTGATTTTTCCTTATATTATTTTACTATATATATATATATGTGTGTGTGTGTGTGTGTGTGTGTGTGTCTGTCTGTGTGTGTGTGTGTGTGTGTGTGTATATATATATATAAATATATATATATATATAATTGTATAATTAATTATTTTATATTATAGAGTAAGGAATTAGACACTTTGTTGTTGTTTTTTAATATGGTTTTTAAAAGTTGATTTTAGAGAGAGGAATGGAGAGGGAGAAACATCTGTGATGAGAATCATCAATTGGCTGCCTCCTGCACGCCTCTATTGGCAATCGTGTCTCAAACTCAGGTAATGTGCCCTGACCAGGATTCAAAGCATGGTCTGGCTCATGGGTCTATGCTCAGCCCCTGAACCACACTGGCCTGGCCACACTTCATTTTTATATAACATCATCTGATGTCTAAGTTTCTTCAGAAGTCCTTGGATACTAACGAATTTAACCCTGAATATTGCTTATCATGCCAGCCATCTAAGCCCTTTCCTTTCAAATGGCTCTCAGTCATTTGGCTAAGTCCAATACCAGTTTAACAATTTTTATTTTGTCCTGTCTAATGCTTGAAATAGTGGGAAAGTGTTAGAGACTGAATCATGCCCCTCCCCTAAAAAATGTAGATGTTAAAAGTCTAAACACCCAGTATCAGAATGTGACTATTTGGAAATAGGACCTTTAAAGAGGTAATTAAGGTAAAAGAAGGTCATAAGGGTGGGCCCTAATCCAGCATGACTGGTGACCTTAAAAGAAGAGGGAATTAGGACATAGGTGCACACACACCACGTGACAACAATGTAGGGGTGCAGTAAGAAGGTGTTGATCTCCAAGTCAAGGAGAGAAGCCCACACCTTGATCTATGGCTTCTAGCCACCATAAACTTCTGTTGTGTAAGCCCACCTGGTCTGTGGCATTTCGCCATGGCAACTCGAGCACACTAATACAGAGGTTAGTCACATTTTCATTATTCCATCCATTAAAAAAGAAAATGGCCTTGAGGGTATTATAAACTGCCAAATGTAATTTAAACTATATATTTAAAAAAAAAAAACAGGTTTTCTGCATATCACCTAAATTCCAGTTAGACAATATATTTAAGGAAGCACACGTGTTGTAAGTATTGAATTGGATATTATGAATTGGATCTTGTTCAATCTTCTTTACTTGAATGATTCACGATATCCAATTTTATTATGCCATATACTCTTGTTTCAGTGAATTAGTCAGATACAAGCAAATGACTTTTTTCTTTTTTCTAGCTGAACTCTATAGTAACTGCTGTGTGCTTTATAAATGAACAGTTTTTCTATGAAAGAAAAAGAAGCACTATTTCCTGTATACCTATGTATTCAATTTTATGTGCCATATTTGTTACATTATAGTATTCACTTTTTCCTACACTTGACACTGTAATGTTCAGTGTGCCCATTTACAGGTGAGAAAACTGAGATAAGATGTGTTAAGTCACCAATGGTCAAAAGACTAGTATGAGAAAGCACTAAGAGGTATAACATGGCCTGCCTGCTTTGGTGAGCCCTTGCTCCCTTCTGCACATCATTGAGGACAGTATCATCATTTTGGATGATACTGTATATGCTCAGGAGTTTTTATTAGTTTATTTGCTTGTTTATGCTAAGAATGATCAAAACTTTGTTTTAATAAGTGCATTTGTCAACCTTTATGACATTAACTAATATTTTTTTAAACCATATCTTCATATTTTGAAAATTTTTGTTTTGTGAACACATGGAAAACTTTGACAGATGGCCATTACACAAACTGTGCCAATATATCTACTGTTCCTCTTGATAAACCTGAAGAGGATAGAGTAGTAGGCACAGCCATTTTCATACAGCTGAATTGTGAAACTGTAAGACATTCAACGAAAGTTAAAATGAGTTTCCTGTTCAGAGTGTGATGCTCATAATAAACGCTGCATTACCTGGGCTGAGAGATAGACGCTCTGAGTGACTGCTTTGTTGGGGAAATACATGTATTGTGCTCAAGCTGAATCAGATTTAGCTTTCATTTAACAGATGGACAAGCTCTTTCATAATGTTAATGCTTACTCTGAATTCTCATTGAGGGCTGTCATTCTGAGTCTTCTCTGACTCTCTGAAGAATGCCTAGGCCCAAGCTTTGTATGTGTCTGACTGCGAGGAGGGAAGCAGATTGCAGACTGAGTGAATCGTGTTTTTAAGGAAGGAGGTAAACTCATAGGCAATGCACAAAGTTTTCAGACTGCGAAATCATCAACCGCAGAAATAGCATCCTCACAAAGTCTGTGGGCAAATAGAAAGACCTACATATCATTATCATAAACGAGGTCACTGGGGCAGACATGAATGCTCCCAAGTGTCATGAGAAGCACTCAGTTAATCTTGATGTCACATTAATTGGAAAAGGCTGAAGAGAGCAGTGTATGTAATAAGACACAAACTCCTAAAACATTACACCAGTCACTCACTCAATCAAGACATATTCCCTTCGATCCTGATAAAAATTATTTCTGTTAGGGCTCTAGAGGTCCATTGCAAGGTGTGGACATTGTAATGGCATTTCCCGTGCACAAAATGCCAGCATTGATGTTCCATCAGCTGTGACTCAATGAATGAGTCTTTGCTTTTCCTCAAAGGGAAGTGAATGAAAATGAAGTTCTCACTGGCTTATAATTCAACAGTTTGTACCAATCCCAAATGTTCCCATAACTAGCTGAATGATTTGTTGGCCTCGTGCTGAGGTTCATGTGCTAAACTTATTTTCTTAACTATATTTTTTCCCACTCAAAACATTACTTTCCTGAGGGGGAAAAATATAAGATGAGTCTGTGAAATTGGGTCCATTTGGGAGCCATAGGAGTCATTAATACAGTAAACACTCTCCAAATCCTGGTGGTAAAGACTATGGTACATGTTAAGTAAAATTTTTCAACACTTATTGGATAAAGACATCTATTTTTTACTACCTTTTATTATACCTGTTAATGATCCATTAAATGCATTACTGCCAAAGAGGAACTATTTCCCAGGCCTCTTTCCAGATGAAGTCGTTTTGAGATCCTCTCTCTCCTACTGAGTTGGTATGCTACGGACTCCATCGGGATGCTCTGTAAGTGACAGAAATTGGTTCCTCCCTACTCTTCACTGGCAAAGATCCCTAATATCTCAGAATGGTTGGGGCTTTAGAATTTGCGGCCCATCTTTTGGAAAACCCAGGCCAAAAATAAAGTTTTTAAGAAGAATCATAGAATAAAATGTACAATGCAAAAATAATAAAATTCTTAGATGACCATGAAATCCAGATGGCCTCTGATATGGCCATTAGTCTTTATTTATTTATTTATTTGTTTGTTTGTTTTAAAATATATTTTATTGATTTTTTACAGAGAGGAAGAGATAGGGATAGAGAGTTAGAAACATCGATGAGAGAGAAACATTGATCAGGTCCCTTTTGCACACCCCCTACTGGGGATGTGCCTGCAACAAAGGTACATGCCCTTGACAGGAATCGAACCCGGGACCTTTCAGTCCGCAGGCTGACTCTCTATCCACTGAGCCAAACCAGTTTTGGCTGGCCATGAGTCTTTAGATACAACACACACACACAAATGAAGTAATTGATGAGTTGGATTTCATTAATTTTTTTTAAAATTCTGTTTTAGCTATTGTGAATATTGATGTTGTGAACATGTGTGTACAAATATATCTTAAAGATCATGCTTTCAATTCTTTTGGGTGTACATCCATGCTGTGGACTGAATGTTTGTATCCCTCATAGGTAGAAACCTTAATGTCCAATGTGATTATATTAGTAGGTAAGCCTTTTGGGAGGTAACTGGGTTATGAAGCAGAGTCCTCAAGAATGAGATTAATGTTTTTATAAAAGAAGCCCCCAAGGAAATTCATCCCATGCCCTTCCTTCATGTCCAAATGCCTTTTTGTCCCCATTATGTTTATAATAAGAAGGGAACCAACCATTGCTAATTCTCACTGGCTTTTTCTGGGCTTTTGACAGCTGGTTATGACAAGCTACAATTACCAAGGAGAAATTACCTCTCAGAGAGTAAGGAGTGGTAGACATGGGGAGCAGCTTCTTTCAATGCGCCCGTGTGTGTGTATGTGTGTGATGACTTACTACCTCATGCTTTGATTCCTTGTTCACTATTTCAGCTCAGTTGTGTTTACATGATTGCATGTTATGTAATCACTTCCGCCAGCAGACATAAAAAATGAGGAACGGCTGAAACTGGTTTGGTTCAGTGGATAAAGCTTTGGCTTGTGGACTGAAAGGTTTCAGGTTCGATTCCGGTCAAGGGCATGTACCTTGGTTGCGGACACATCCCAGTAGGAGGTGTGCAGGAGGCAGCTGAGTCCCTCTCTCTTCTTCTCAGTGAAAAATCAATAAAATATATATATATTTTTTTAAATGAGGAATGCTTGCTACAGGTTGGAAAAATTGACATTATGTGTCCCAGGGCAATGTATTTATTGCAGCCCTGTCTCAGACAGATCCTCAAAGGCGGTTCAGAGGTGTCAACAATATTGATCTTTAGAGCAACCTTCCTGGGAACAATGCTTTCTTCGGGTTTTACCTTCTCTGTGAGGAAACAGACCAGAAGGCATCAGGCCTCACCCGCATTCCCAGATCCTGTCACTGCAAAGCCCACCCTTTCCCACAGCCGCCTGCTAGCAGAAGCCCACTGGTGGGAGACTGTCTGTCCTTCGTCTTCCACACCTTGAGGCCAGAGAGGTGTTTCAGGGAAAATAAAACATGACCTCTGCTCCCACATGCAAAAAGCAAGACGGCTTTGGCAAAATGTGGCGCGCATGTTTCTATAATATGATGATCTGTGTTTGTAAAGCATCTCCAACTCCATTTGCTCATTTTATCCTTTGAGCACCACTGGCCCTGAGCAAGTCTGATTATGTAGCCTCACTTTATAAATGAGGTCAAGAGTTCAAACAAGTTGACTGGTTTTGTGGCAGTCTTTGGTTAGCAAAACCTTTTTTTTTTTTTTTTTACTTTCCAAGACTTTTATCACCGAAAATAATATAAAAATTCTACCTGTAAATAATGGCAATTTTGTTTTCAGGATAACTTAGACTATAAAAACAACACTTAGGTACTGTAGAAACTGTCAAAAACACACAAAACATACATGCAGTAGTACAATTAAGACAGAGATAGAAACAATTTTTACTTTTTTTGCATTTTATTGTCACTTGCTATATTATCTTTTTAAGTGTATTTAGACAACTTAAATCTAATTGTTTACCTTTAGTTGCTTCCTTTTATGTGGTAAGCGTTTCGGCATGTTGATGAATTCTTTATATATATTCTCAGTTGAATGCCTGCATAATATTTTCTAATATGAATACATGCTACTTCAGTTGTTTTTTTCTTGGTTATTATGCAATTAATGATTTTTCACTTTTTGCAAGTCCAAAGAATGTTGAAATAAACATATTTTCATATAACCATTTCTCCTGATTTCACAGTGTTATTTTTTGTTATATTGTAGAATCAGGATACCTGAGCCAAAGAGAAATATTATATTTATGTTACATTAATTCAGGAAAATTGTGCATTCTATAACATTATGCATATAATTTTTAGTTTGGAAACTGAAAACTAGACTCCAGCATGTTGGAATAGTGCAAGAATCGAGGATCCGAGGTTCTCATAGGCAGGGGGACCCAGAGAAGTGACAATGACCTTCTCCATAACATTGAAATCTGCCAAAAAGGCAGGCATCTGCCCTGTTCTAAAATAGTGATGAGGCAGCCCAGCCCAGAGCCTGATATACAGTAGGAGTATACACCAAGTGGCCAGACTATTATGATCTCTGAACTCATAATAATCTAGCCACTCAGTGTATTTGTATCTCAAATGGGTACCAAAAGTAGACTTTTGCTGGAGATCAACCACCTATTTGCCCTGAGCTTTCTATCAATCAGTGCAAAGAGAAAACTGATTAGGTACACAATTTATAATATCTTTGATATAAAATAAATGACGTACTCAAGAGAAGTACTCTGAGTGGGCCAGATTATTATGTGTTCAGAGATCATAATAATCTGGCCACTCATTGTATATTCTATATAATAAAAGACTAATATACAAATTGGCCCCTCGACCAGTAGTTTGACCAGCAGGCAGGCTGGCCAACCGCCCATATTCCCTCCCCCTGGCCAGGCTGGCCGGACCCCACCCATGCATGAATTCATGCACCAGGCCTCTATGCATTCAGATCATAATCTGGCCACTCAATGTAATCAATCTACCGTATTTTTCGGACCATAAGACGCACTTTTTTCCCCCCAGAAGTGGGGGGAAAAAGTCCCTGCATCTTATGGTCCAAATATAGCCTACACATATACTTTAAAAAAAAGTTTTTTTACTTGCCCGGCTCTGTGTGGTCTCTGTGTGCTTGCCCGGCTCTAAAATGGTTCTAAATGCTGCTGTTTACTTTACAGGGTTGATTACATGTGTTTATGACTGTGATGTTGGGTTTTAATGCACATAAAATATTTTAGGACACTATTTGTTTCAGAATCTTTTTTTCTTCATTTCCCTTCTCTAAAAACTGGTGCGTCTTATGGTCCGGAGCGTCTTATGGTCCGAAAAATACGGTACTTATATTTCTTCCCTTCCTTTCCCTGTCCGCCAACTCCTATCAGACAGCACTACTGGCCTGGCCTTTAATTCTTCGCTCTGACCTCCCTTTCTCCTTCCCAAGGTGAATGCCCGCCCACTGCACCAGTGCACAATCAGCAAGTGCCTTCTCTCCCTTTCAGGGAATTGCTTGGCTTGGCTTTGAAATTGCTGGCAAACCTTCACTTAAGGTTTGTATTTGGTTGAAAAGCCTGGGAAGACTTAGCAAGGACAAGCAAATGAATATAAAATAGAGGAGAAAAGGGACAGAATAAGAAATAGAAGTTAGCAGTGCTATTTCTCCTTTAAGATCAGAGACACAGACACACCACCCACATGTGCAGGTCAGAGACTTGGAGATTCAAAGGGGAGGATTCTGAATATCAAGGTAAAAGTTACTCAGACAAATGCAGACAGAAGGCAGATGTTTCTCATTTATGTGTGTGATGTGTCTGAATTAGATAAACATGTGAAATGCTGATTATCTCTGTGACAGTCTGTGTATTCAGGGCTCTGTCTATAAACACAGACTAGAATAAGAAAGAAAAAAAAATAGAATAAACTGTTGATTGACAATTTGTCAGGACTTTCACAAGCAATGACCCCTTTAATCTCTGAATTCTTGTGCTAATTACTATCCTAATTTTTAGGCAATGTTATTGGACTAGGTTAGATTAAGTAAAATGCTCCACATTCTTACTATCATCCAAAGTGCTTTTAAGGATATTATCTTTGTACTGATATCCATTAAAGATATTACTTCTGGGCATATGCTTAGAAAAACATATATCATGGGTCAATGGTGAGGGGGTGAGAGGGACAACTGTATACTTCCAAACATAAAGATAAATTAACAAAAAAACACCACATACAGGAAGTTTGGATTACAGCATTATTTTTAATAACAAAAACTGAAAATGGCATGCATACACATTTATAGGATATAAATTTTAAAAAGTCTGAGATAATTGTGGACTAGTAAAAGGACTGAAATTATATGCACCAGTATCCCCAAATTATAATATTTGCCAAAAAAGCAAGATATTGAATGATTCATTCTGAGGGATGACATCATATAAAGTCTGCGCACATGGAGACAGTTGCAAACATAGATTGTAGCAGTATAACAATAAACATTTGCAGGTATGGAAGAGAAAAAATCAGAAGAGTGTGATTACTTTTAGTAGGGACTTGAAAATAGAATCAGTGAAAATTTACAAAAGAAATTCTAATTCTACTTGAATAACCATTTCTACTCGAAGCCAATGGTGAAACTGGACAGTTTTGTTTGGTTAAGAGGTGGCACTAGGGTGTTTGTTGTATCATCATTTTAAATAAATGTTGAGTGTATAAATGATTGGGAAATCAAACAAGGAATGAATGCAAGCAGTACTCCTCAGGTAGATAATAAACAATTTGGATCTGAATTACCTTTTTTTCCATATACAATTGTAGATGTCTTGGTTCTACTTCAAATAAAATAAATCAGCATCTATGGGGAGTACGCCTAGTCAAAGGAAGTCCTGTATGCAAAACACACACACACACACACACACACACACACACACACACACACACATACATAAAAACCATTGTCCCTGGGATCTATTCTGTGTGTTTGTGTGTTGCATACTGCATTTTGAGAACCTTTTTATCTAAAAGAACATTTAATTCATGGAAATCAAATAAAAAATAATTATTTCCCCAAAGATCTCTTGGATTATATATTTTACAACTTAACCCAATTAATAAACAAAATTATTCAAAGAGAACAAGTAAAACTAATACCATGGCTTCAATGTTAGTCTTGCCTCCAACTGGCTGTCCTGCATAGTTGTTTAATCTCTTTTTCCCCCCATTTCTTACTTATAAAAAGAGAGTAATGGAGTAAACACTCCAAGGCACTTTCTTTTAATGGCATGCCAAAAAATTTGAATTACCCAGACCCTTTCATTTATTTTTTATTTTTAAATTTTTTAAAAATATATTTTATTGATTTTTCACAGAGAGGACGGGAAAGAGATAGAGAGCTAGAAATGTCGATGAGAGAGAAACATCGACCAGCTGCCTCTTGCACACCCCCTACTGGGGATGTGCCCACAACCCAGGTACATGCCCTTGGCCGGAATCGAACCCGGGACCTTTCAGTCCGCAGACCGACGCTCTACCACTGAGCCAACCCGGTTTAGGCTACCCAGGCACTTTTAATATTGAAGAGTGATTATATAAGTTCTTTTGTTTTATCAAATATTCATTGAGTGCCTAGCACACACCAAACAGTATTTTAAAGCAGAATCCAACTCTTACTATAGACCGGTTCTGCTGCCACAGGTGGGGTTATGTGGTATCATTTCTTCAGTAGTCCTTCTCAGTATCAAGGGAAGGATAAAGTATGTCAAAGACCCATACATTATATAAGACACAATTCTAACAAAGTTTAGCAATAACGCTGAAGAATAAACATTTTCCTTCTTTTTATAGGTGTAGAACCTGAGGCTCAGTTATATTAAATAACTGTTCACAGTTACGAAGCCATAGGATAGCAAAGCCAGGTGTTTGAATTGCATCCCCCAAGTTCTAAACCCAACAACTCTTTCTTTGTTGTTAGTGGTGGGAGGAGCCATCATCATTGCTTCCAATCTCGTATTGATAGATCCAGTCTTTGAATATTTATATGTCCTCTGGTACTTGCTAAGATGCTAGTTCATCACAACTAAATAGGTGCTCCTGGGGAACATGTCTGGGACTTCCATTTTCTAACATTCTAAATTTCCCCGAACCCTACAATTCTACATCACATGATACATCTGACACATTGGGCTTTGCTTCAGCCTTGGCTAAGATATTCCCTCTCTTTGAAGAACGAACACCTTGCCTCAGAATTCTCCACTTGTCACCGGATTCTTATGCTTCAGTTGTGCATTGATACTGACAAATCCTAGTTACGACCTCAGGTTCTTCATTCAAATAGGTAAAGTGCAATTCTGACCCTTGGCGATCTCAGTCTAATGAGGGAGAAGAACATGTAATTCCCAGCATAACTCAATGCATAAGATGGCCTGGCACTAGAGAGTTTCTTCCTTTCAGTTATTCAGAAAGTTACTCAATGCAGATGGTTTAATCCTCTGTCCCAGAGGGCATGCCAACACAGCCCTCAGGTCTCATCATCCAACTGTTTAAAAACTGTTGGAATCAACCTTTCCAGGAGACGTCAAGGCCCTTTGAGGAACTGAGTGACCAAGACAATTATAATGTTGAGAGAGAGAAAAGTGAATAAAGCCATAGACCTTTCTATGTTCCACTGTGAACTGATTTTAAAGCCTGGTTAGTAACTTGGCTCTCCTTCATTTCCTTTCATCTAGCTTCAGGATCTCTGATTGTCTTGTTAGTTGCCTCTTTCCACTCCAGTCTTTGGTAACATCCCTGATTATCACCCTGGACGTGGAGTTCCCACTATTTCTCAAAGGAGAAGACCCAGACTTAAGAACAAAATTGAACATATAAAGTATTGAAACCATCTCAGTGTGTCACACAAATGGGTCACGAGGCCAAATACTATCCATTCTTTATTCCTTCTCTCAAATGTTACTGTATGAAGACTTCCACTCCTAACCATATCTGTTTTGTCCCACTGTAATAATTGTGTTGTTAAACAACAGTTTGTTTTAATGCCTGCCTACCCTTTGAGCTATAAAAAGTTGCCACTGAAGACATAGCTTATTTGCTTTCAGAACTAAACCATAATGCCAAAAGTAGATGCTAAGCTTATACTTGTTCAGAATTCCAAAGCAGCCACTAAAATGTGCTCACTTGCAAAATCTGCTTAATGTAAAATCCATACTTATTTATATCCTTTGTAGATAATTAATGCTTATAACTTCAAAGAGACACATTTCAAGCAATAAAATAATCATGTGGGTGAGTTACAATAGTTTTGTAACAAAGGTTTTGTAGATATATTCATGACATTGACTCCTGGTAGAAAGAAAGAAAGAAAAGGAAAGGAAGGAAGGAAGGAAGGAAGGAAGGAAGGAAGGAAGGAGGGAGGGAGGGAGGGAGGGAGGGAGGGAGGGAGGGAGGGAAGGGAGGAAGGAAGGAAGGAAGGAAGGAAGTCTAACCAATGGACACTGACACCAGGGGGGTGAGGGCATGTGTGTGGGGGGGATGGGAGGCTAAGGACACATGTAATACCTTAATCAATAAAGAAAAAAATTATTTTTTTGCAGTGAGGTTCAGTACTTTTTATTCTTCCTCTTAAGTCTAAGCACCTGAAAGGAGTCATTCTCATGATGGCACACTGCTGGTGGCCACAGTATGAGATCAGTTGCTGGTGGATAGCTACAGATACCCTGAGATACGGCAATTAGGTTTGTGACATGAAGCAACTCGGGTGTCTGCTGAAAGCTGGCGCCTGTGTCTTCTGGGTGACCTTTGTTGACTGTGCCAAGGGGCTGCCTTTCCCAATGCCGCTAAATGCCATTAGTGGCAAAGGCTGTGAATTTCCTCCTGTCACTTGCACTAACCTCCGCAGAGAAGTTTCCAGGGGACCTCTTCCCCGGAAGGTCACCAGCTCATTCTGTCATCAAGCTAGTAGCCTGTGATGAGGAAAGACAGGCGGGAAGTCAACGGAATGATAAACTGAAGATTTTTGAGAACACAAAAGAGTTAGGCTTTCAGACCAGGAAATCAAAAACACTGCTGATCGGAGGGACAAATGAGGGGGAAGGGGGAGACCACTAGTTGAGAAGATTATTATTTTGTTCTCCTTTTCCATCAGAGAAAGGAATTAAATTTTATAATGTTGCATTAAGTATCTTTAGGTATTGATTTCAAAATCATACTTGCCATTTAAGGTGACTGAAAAGATGTGGGTATGGGGGTGCGCATCTCAGCCAGGTATAAGGTAAGATGGTCTTTTATCAACAAAATTTCAAACATTTCCATGAAGGTGTGCTACAGAGTGGAAATTCAAACAATTGCTGTGTTATTGGTTTCTCGTGGAGGATCTTGCATGTTGTCACAGAGCAGCACAGTAGATCTCATAAGATTACGTGGCTCCCTGAAAGAGAAAAAATGTACACCCTAGGATTGATGTTGTGAGAGCGCCCTCTACTGCCCCTCCTTATTTCCAAAACCACATAGACCTTGATGGATTAAGATCCCAAATTGAAAACATGTGAAATTAAGAAAATATGTGAAAAGAAATAACACAATGAAAGGGCACTTTCCAGGACCACATGTTATGAAGAGGTTGATGGAGGGAGGATGTGTTAAGGTCTTACAAGGGTGTAGGACATTCATTGTTAAAATTATGCTTCATATAAAATTTAAAAAGAGGCCATTGTTAAATATGTTGCCTTTGGCAGAAACCGGTTTGACTCAGTGGATAGAGCATCGGTCTGCGGACTGAAAGGTCCCAAGTTTGATTCTGGCCTAGGGCATGTATCTTGGTTGTGAGCACATCCCTGGCAGGGGGTGTGCAGGAAAACAGCTGGTCGATGTTTCTCTCATCATCAATGTTTCTAGCTCTCTATCCCTCTCCCTTCCTCTCTGTAAAAATCAATAAAATATATTAAAAAGAAAAAAAAAGTTTCAAAAATATGTTGCCTTTGAACATGTTATCAAATGGAGTTATTGCATTCTTGGCATTTGAATCTCTGCGGGGCTACTAAAGTTAAAAGGCATTGAAATACTTCTAATATATCTCAAAATCATGAACAAGTTTTCTAAAATGCAGCCCCTTACTCTAGCTAACTAAAGAAGAGAATATCATTGGACATCAAAGAAGGCTTATGATTTAGGTCAAACTATTTAATCATGCTGAACCTTGATATTACCTTCTATTAAAAGAAGTATAATATTTTTCATTGTTGAAATACAAATTACATAATATAATTGGTTTAAAATGCCTACTAGAGGGCTGTGAATATACTAACACTAAATATAAATCTGATATTCTGTCTTCTTTATATACTTAAATATAAATAGGATACTTGAAATAATTTAAATATGCTGATGATAGAAAATTGTGAACTTCATCAGAAGAACATATTTTATGTAAAGAAGTTTTGGATCCTGGCTTCCAGGAGGGAAACAAAGCTCTTTCACAAGTTTTAATGTTACTGACCAAGAAAACGAAGTAAGAGAGAGTTGCCCTAGGTGGGAATATTACAGTGAACAGGAATGAGATGAGAACAAATAAATTCTTAAGGAAGGGATGAAAGAAGACAGAAAGTTGCCCTAGCTGGTTTGGCTCGATGGATAGAGTGTCAGCCTGTGGACTGGAGGATCCAAGGGCACATTCCTGGGTTGCAGGCTTCATCCCCAGAAGGGGGTGTGCAGGATTCAGCCAATTAATAATTCTTTCTCATCATCATTTTTCTACCTTTTCCTCTCCCTTCCTCTCTAAAATCAATAAAATATATTTTAAAAAAAGAAGACAGAAAGTTGGAATGGATTCATCAAAGTCTGAATTTGCAGGACACATGACTTCTACATTGGGATTGGTTTTTTGGAGGAAAAAATGCATTGAAAATTTGCACTTAAACAATAAAAGGATGGATTGTCCTGTTGAAGAGTCTCAGTGTTGAAGCATTACCATGCAATGTGTTAACATGACATCTTCTACTACTTCACCATTTTTCCATTGTGGTTGCTGTAAGGATTTACTGTCTGTTGGATTAGTACCTACTGCACACTCAAGGAATGTGCTCCTTTTCTTCTTGACACACACACACACACACTCAGTGTTATTTTTCCAATAAAATAGAGATTTGCTATCCCTAGCCAGTCTTTTCTTTTTAGGGAAGTAAAAGAGAAAGAAATTCTCTTTCAATGATTGCTTATAGGACTCGCTTAGAAATCTCCTCACATCATGATATCTTCCTTTGGATATGGTCTGTTTGCTCCAAGCTAATTGAACAACATGAAACGTATGTGTGATTTACAAAGCATAAACAGTAGGAACTACAATCATGATTTACAAAGTATACTCAGCAGAGACTGCATTTGTTATTTATAAAGTTTATACAGCTCAGGTTCTGTGACTTCAGAAATACACATCGTGAAGGCTGTTTTGGTTATTTACTCTTATGATTTATAATTTTATAACAGCATTATATTAAATGGTCATCCTTGTAGATTTAGAAATATTTTTCAGTGGATGGAGTATGAGAGACTTGGGAGGTTTTCCCCCCTAATATATCTTCTAAGAGGAGGACTCTTCCTCTTTAACAAGTGGAGAATGATGAAGAAAGTGTAACAGTGATTCCACCTGTGTACATTGTTTTGATCGTGATTTCTTCAAAACTCATAAGATTTTTTTTGCATTAAAAGTAAGAAACCCAGTTATTCGTTGACAGTTTGTTATTATTTGAGAAATGATAATTCAATAATAATTATTGTCACATTCTAGAATTTCACAAACTCTGAGAAACTTATTGACTTAAATAAATCTTGCAGTTGTACCTAAAAAAATGATTATCATATAAAAAAGTAGCTGACACTATTATTGACCCATTTTCCTCCATTAGTGTGGTTTGTTCATAGATAGAGTTTCTCCATACAACTACAAGAGAAGGCAAACAAGCTAAGACTAAAATAAATACAAAATATAAAGGTATGTTTTATGGAGTTGCAACAAGATAATTATCCAGGTCTTTGCCTAAGGATTAGGAAACCTGAGACTTGGAAGGTAGATTTGGTAGCAAGCCTATTTTCTGCTATGCTATGTTATTTTTAAACATACTGCAGCAGAACCAATAATAAAAAATACATTTGACTTGTTTTGTTTTTAAATATCTAAAGGAAGAAAACCATCCTTTCATCTGCCATCCAAATGACAGATTTCAGCTACACTTAAAATGAAAAATACATAACAAAAAGGATATGTAAAAAGCTAAGAGTTTGTGTGTGTGTGTGTGTGTGTGTGTGTGTGTGTGTGTGTGTGTGTTTACTAAACACAGCTCATTCATTTCCAGGTTGTTTTAGTCTCATAATTGAAAGAACCCCCTTTTATATATTGACAACAGAAGTAACAGATGAGGATTAAGATCATATAGTATATAAAGATACTATGATTTTTTTTCCTTTTTTAAATTTTATTGATTATGGTATCACATAATTGTCATCATCCCCCCATTCCCATACCAAACCCCTCCCCAAATATGCCCCCACCCACCTGTTGTCCTTGGCCACAGACTAGGCCCATATCATGGACACAAGTTGATCTCTCCCCCTTACCCCCACCCTCCCATACTTTCCCTATCAGGTTTGAGAGTCTGGTCACTGCTTCTCTTTCTCTAGGTCTGTTTTTGTTCATCAGTTTATGTTGTTCATTATTTCCTCTAGATGTATGAGATCATGTGATCCAAGAAATACCCTTATAAGAACTGAAACTGAGACAAGCCATAATGGTTATGCTGAGAGGCAAATGAATCAGTATGTAGTGAGTTCCTTTCTGTGAATTTATTTTATTTCAGTAACTATGGAAAAGATAAAATGTTTGGCTATAGATATCACTGACTTAGAAGCCTAACTTCTTAATGTGTTGCTTGAATTTCTTATCCTTTGGGGACTTCAATTCTCAGGCTTTGTGAGCATCAGACACCTTTCAGGAGAATCAACTCTTCTCATTGAAGAAATACAAATACAATGTAATTTCCCTTGAAATGCTGCTGAAAGATTTTTTTGTAGAGTTATGTTTAACATGATGTTTGAGGAGTGAGGTGTTCATTCTCCTTTGTGCATTTTTTTTTCCATTTTGAATTGATGCTGACACAGCCTTCCCTAGACGGCACATCATAACCTATATGGAAAGATTTTTATTGGCTAACCAAGCTTTAGACAGAGAGATATCTTGTTTCCATGGTGATCCAATCCACTCTCCTGGCACACTTAAATTCTAAGCTATAAGGAGTATTTAGAAGTGAAACCTAAGATATCTTTTTATAGATCAATTTCAAAAGAAGTGAAAAGTAACATGTTAAGCCCTTGTATGGGAGGCCAGTCAATTTCACTAACATTTAATGCTGGCCAACTTTGGAACTCTTCATCCTTATTTTCTTAAATTTTATGTATGTATGTATGTATGTATGTATGTATGTATGTATGTACTTACTTACTAACAAACCCTTCCTTCAATATCAAATAAGTGCTAGGATATATAAATATGTAGAGACATCAGTTATGAATAATGAAAGATAACTATTTTGACAAAGCTTCTAAAATGGCTTTGTGTGGAGTTCCATGAATCAAGAGCTGAAACTGATGAAAATTGTTAAAAATAAACATGTAAAGTCTATGAAAATCATCTTAGAATCACAGCAAATGAAGAAACATAATAAAATCTACCAAGTCTCATGAAGACAGTGAAAGTTGAGCCATGAGCCATTGTCTCTCTTATCTTCTCCTCAGCTCGGCATAGAAACTCAACTCCAGGTGATGTGGCCTACAGAGTGAGGTTTCCCCACACATTTCAAAAACTTGCTGGGAAGAATACGCCTCTGAAATTTCTTTCCCCTCTCAGCTTCACACTACAAAGGCTACATTTCAAGTGCCAAGAGCTCTCTTTCTTTAGCTATTATATGGTAAGATTCTACCCAAGCAATGGCAGGATAAAATTTCTGTAATAAAATGTAAAATTACATTACCTGCAACAGAAAAATATCCTAGAGAGGTTCAAAAGTAGATCTTAACTAATAAAAGAAACTATCAGTAAACTTGGTGATAGATTGATAGAAATTATGCCAGCCAAACAACATTAAGGCACAGATAGATAAATTCATTATGTACAATGAGTCTCTGATTAATATAATAGAGAGCTTTGTTCCTATCACACAAAATAGAGGCCAGAAAGCAGTGATAAAACATATTCAAAATACCATAAAAAATAGAAAAAAAAATAACTATGACTCTTATACCCAGAAAAACTATCCTTTGAAATGAAGATATAATACAGACAGTTCCAAGAAAAACTGGGAAAATGTGTTGCTAATGGAATCAACTTATAAGATGTATTAAAGGATTTTCTTTCAGATGAAAGCAAGTGAACCTAGACAATAATTTAAATCCAAATGAGAAAAGAAACAAAACAAAACCAGAGCACTGGTAAAACAAATTATGTAATTCTAAAAGAGAATGTATATGAATATTTTTTCTCTTTCTCTTAACTGATATATTGGATAGACATTAATCATATAAAACAACATCTGTAAAATGATATCTATATTATACACACATATATATTACAAAAACAGCACAAAAAAGATCTCTGGGAGCTAAGTTGTAATGGTGTAAGAATATGTTTCTAAATGGTAACTTTAATAAAGAGAAAGAGAAATATAAATAAAAATATAATTTAAAAACTATATAAATACATAAACTATCAACAATTACATTTAATATTAATGGAATAAACTATTCAATCAAAATGTTCTGAACTTTGATTTTAAAAACATTTCCACCACAAGACAAAAATATTACTAGAGAATCAGAATGGCTTTTATAACTATAAAAAAGTTTTATCCTATCAGTATGATATACAATTATATAGAATTATGTATAAATTTGCAACTACTTAAGTGTGTGTGTGTGTGTGTGTGTGCGCGCGCGCGCATGCACGCGCGCGTGTGTGTATACCTTCAATTAATAATGAAAGGAAAATTAGTTTTTCCATGCAGACAAATTAAGTTAGACACATATCTCAACTCCATATAAAAAATGCAACTTAAAAAAAACATTGGTGTTAAATGTAAGACCTAAAACAATAAAGCTTGTAAAAGATGGGAAATTGTTTGCTGAGCAGCATTTAATCTTTTTGCAAGTTGTTTTTGAGTTTGACATGCATCTTCATCCAATAATGCTTTTAATTGTTGGGCTTCAAACTTTTTCAGTTGACCTGGATGTTCTTTGTCTTTCACATTGAAATCATCACTTTCAAAGCGTTTAAACCAACTTTCACAATATCTTGAGATATGGAACATGTTGATCATAAGCTTCTCAAAGTATATGATAACTTTCAGGAGCACTTTTCTTCAAAATAAAGTAACAAATTAAAACTTCCCATAAATGCTCTTTTTTGGGGGGGCATGAAATTCGACTTTTTTAAGTGTAAAAATATCTATAATGTTAACACCTTCAGAAAATTTGACATGAAGTTTTGAAGCTTGATGTCAATACAACAAAATAGCGCACATATCAAATGGCATATACAGGCAGTCCTCGGGTTACATCGGACTCAATGTACATCACTTTGTGGTTATGTCGCCATCTCCCATTTATATATAAAAAATAAAAATAAAAAGTTCCATCATTTTGACATATGTACATATGTGCTTCATGCTCTTCATTATTTACCACAAGTAAAGATTAGGAATTATTATCTTTTCTTTAATTTTTTTTTTTTTTTACTGTTTCACTTAGTTACTGCTGTGTATGTTCCATATGGGTGACATAGGTGCTTATGTAGGTGGGTTTCAACTTATGGTGAAAATCGAGTTATATCATGCTGTAGGAACAGATCTCTGACATAACCCAAGGACCTACTGTATATCAACATATGTGTAACTCCATCTACTAGGGGAAAAAATCTGCATTATTTATTTTTTTAATATATTTTTATTGATTTTTTACAGAGAGGAATGGAGAGGGACAGACAGTTGGAAACATCGATGAAAGAGAAACATCGACCAGCTGCCTCCCGCACACCCCCCACTGGGGATGTGCTTGCAACCAAGGTACATGCCCTTGACCGGAATCAAACCTGGGACCTTTCAGTCCGCAGTCCTATGCTCTATCCACTGAGCCAAACCAGTTTTGGCAAAATTTGCGTTATTAACCAGTACACCTGATAAACTGAAATCATTGTTAATGTATAAAACAACAACATTAAAACCTGTAAAGAATTTTTGTGAGTTTATTTGAGCCAAACTGTGGACATATGCTGGGAAACAGAACCTCAAGGGATTGAGATAATGCTCCTGAGAATGGCGAGTTACATTTGTATTTATACATTGTAATCAAAGGAAGGACATAGGTGGGTTACATGAAATTCATTGGTGATGGATTAAGGAGGTGGAATAAAGCAAAGCAATAGACAACCCGTGGGATTAGATAAAAAGTAAAATGATGGACACATACTTAGGTGGGTGCAAGAACAATTTACATGATAATGAAGGACTCTGTGGTATCTGTCCTGGCGCACACCACATTTGGTTGTGCCTGAGGGGCTCCAGAAAAAGGGAAGTTACCAGTTACCCAGACATTTCAAGGGTATGTTATCATAGATGCAAAAAAGACAGATAGGCTCAGTTAAGAGAAAGGTTGACCTTGTCAGTGAAGATACTGGCCTAGGACGTAACTGCCCACCATAACTACATTTAGTTCAAATTTGATTTCAGACCATCCTTTGTGGTGACTTTAGGTTTCTGAGTTTGCAAGACTGCCATGCAGGCCTCCCCTGAGCTTGTCAGGTCAGCATGTGGCCCCTTTTTAAGTTACACATAGTAACTTAATTTAGAAAAGCAAACAGCTTTTGTGAAAGAATAGCATTAGGTAGCAGTAACACTCCTGTTGACAATAAAAGTAAAAATAATCTTTAAATAAATAGTATAGTAGACAACATTTTTTGGAAGGGAGGTGGAGTAACAAATCACATCCTTATGACAAATAGGGAACCAATGTTTATCCAAGCCAGTTTTTAAACCATACTAGAATCAATCAAAATCCAAAGTCAGATTTATTTTATAGCGTGTCCCATTTTGATGAAATTCAGTAGAGAATTTCAGCAAATCATTTCAGCATGTCTTTTTGAGCAAACCAAGTTGCTGAAGATTTAGTGTCATTTCAAAAGAGTCTTATAAAAGGCCATTCTATGTTAATTTGTGAATTATATTGCTTATAACACCTTGGGGTAAAATTTGGTTCCTCGGTGCTCGGTTTGCCTCTCTCAACAAACATTAGACAATTCAGCAGGCAGAGGAAAAGCTAATTCTGCCTCTTTGTTCATTAGCATGCCTGAACCTATGGATATTTGATTTTATTCTGGCAATTAAAGTATGAATCAGACACATTGTCACCGTGAGTTTCTCCGCGGGAGACATAGTCCTACCACCCCCGCTCTGTGGAGAACCATTTGCTAGGCCATCTCCTTCAGCTAAAATGTCATTTTGCATTATTCGGGCATGAAATGCATTGAGCTGCCTGACACATGGCAATAAAACATTTTGTCAGCCATCAGTTCCAACTTGCTGAACAACGATGTTAGATGGAAGGGAGAGCCTCCCCATAGAGGGTTAGTTCCTAGGGTAGAAGAGTTGGTACCCAGAGTCACCTTATTTACCCTATTTTCCCAAACTTTCTCAAATGCTCCTCTAATTCTTATTCTAAGATGCACTCTTAAAAGGGTCCTGCGCCAGGTAATCTAAGGTAAACAATTTGATTCCTCTCTTGACGCCTGAGCTTTTCCTTGGTGGGCCATGGAGTCACTGAAGGTACCTACTACTGGATTGTAACAATGGTGGGTCAGCTCTGACATTGGGGCAAATGGGCAGAGCTATCCAATGCTAATGTGGTTTCAGGCTTTATAACCCAAATCTTTTATTTTTTTAAAAATCTTAATTGTTGAAAGTATTACATGTGTTCCATTTTCTTACACAATGACCCCACCTCCAGCCCACTCCTCCTTACCCTGAGGCATTCACCAAACTATTGTCCCTGTCCATTGGGTTATGCATATATGCATACAAATCCTTTGGTTGCTCTCTTCCCACCCACCCACTGAGTCTTTATTGGTTCTTCTCTTCTTTTTTAAAATATATTTTATTGATTTTTTTTTTTTTTTTTTTTTTTTTTACTGAAAGGAAAAGAGAGGGATAGAGAGAGAGAATCATTGATCAGCTGCCTCTTGCACACCTCCTACTAGGGATGTGCAGGTACGTGCCCTTGGTGCCCTTGACCAGAATTGAACCTGGGACCTTTCAGTCCGCAGACTGACACTCTATTTACTGAGCCAAACCTGTTTTGGCAATTCTTCTCTTCTTGAGGCAAATTCCTTAGCCTGAATCTCTGCCTGTCCCCCCACCCCCACCCCAGCTTTTCCATCTCCACTCCCTAAATGACATGAGGTCTGAGATGGAAGAGCTGGTACTCTAGGCATGCTGGGATCACTCTGATTTATCCCTTCCTGGGTGACCTTGATACACAGCCTTGGCAGACGCACCTAATGGGTAGTTGGTTAAGTAGATGAATGAAGGATCATGCTTAGAGCTGTGCTACTCAGACTATCACCCATTTCTTGACATTGGAACAACATGAATGGGGTTGTATATTCTTTGTTCCTCTCTTATGATATAAAATAAGGAAGAACCAAGAAGATACAGCCAAATCTCAACTAGTCTGGAATATAATCTGTATGAAAGAAAACATATATATTAGGAAAGGCAGAACATGAAGTACTTTGTCTGGCTAAAAAGTAATGGAGAGCTAGTCATAATTTTTAATTATTAGGATCTGATTTCAAACTGGCTGGTCTATGAACTTTCCGCTGTTGGACAACAAGCAAGCACTGGATTTTATACTGACCTTCAGTTAAGTCCTATTTGAAATACTTCTGAGATTAGGGAACCTGACTTTACCGGTGAATCCAGGATTCTAAATATTTTCCTTTCGTTTAAATGATACCCACCGGAAGCAGGAGATGTCTGTGAAATGCTTAGACAAATGTGGTTAATATAGCCTATCATTAATTTGTCAGGTCTAATTAATGGTATCAGTTACCAGATGCAGAGGGAGACCATTATACTTCCTAGGAGTATAAAAAGGCAGTCAAGGAGGCTGCTGAAACCTATACTCTCCCAGGATCACTGAAAGTAATGGAGTGAGAAATAGTAAGCTAAATAGAATACTTAAGAGAATTAAGAATATGGATTTATTAACTCTGTTCAACTGCCATCCTGGGTGGACCCAAACATCTAGGTCTATTAAGCAAACATCAACAAAAACCCAATATTCTAAGCAACAGACTTCTAGTTAGTGCCAAAGGGAGGTTAACATCCATCCACACAGATACTGTCTTTGACTCTGCCCTGTGCTCCAGTTTTTCCATTATGCTGAGCTTTGTTTTGGGGGTACTTTGCTTCTGAAACCCTGAACATAGAACTCAGGTGCACCACACCTACATTTCTAACCCACAGAAACAATGAGATAAAAAAAATGCAATGTTTTGAAGTTGCTAAATTTGTCATAACTTGTGCAGGATTGGGAGCTAATACAATACTTAAAACAATTATCTGAACAAATGAATGGCAATGTCTGAATATGGATAAGACCACATATTCTAGTTGAAGGTAAATATTATTTTTAATTGGCCTATCAGCCACTAGTTAATTTATTATCCTGAAATGAGTCTTCAATGCAGATTACTCCATTCCATAGATATTTAGTATACGCCTGCAGAAATGCACAAAGTAGAGAACAGAGCAATAGCCATTTCTTGTCTAATTCAAGTATAAAGCACTTTATTACAGACTGGTGACGGTGGTTAAATATTATTATTTTTGAGGGGACCAGGTCAAATAAAATGTCTGTAAAATTGGCTTTATTCTGTAACCCTGCCTGAATTTGGGAGCAGTAAAATTAATGAAAGAACTCTCAGATAATGTCTATCTCCTGACCTTGCCTATTTTGAACAGTTTATGTTCCATCTAATTTCTTACACATCAAGTATCACTGCCTCCCAAATAACAGGGTAAGAGTCACCTCATTTTACATAGACTATATAAGCTTCCATTATAGTTATTAACATTTTACTTCTAAAATTACTGTCAGCCTACTACTCATCTCTCCTTCTGTGACCCTATTTTATGTACATTCTCCCCATCTCCAGGGCCTCCTTTTTTGTCATTTTAATTTTTAATTTCTATTCTAATTTTAATTATAACCAGCACCATTATTTCAAGGCAGCAAATTTGAGAATTGCTTTTGAATCTCTGGGTAGCTTAAGAAAAAGTAGTTATTTTCTTTAAATCCTCCGAAGGCAAGGAGAGTTATGACCTCTGGCAGATGTGGATTCTAAGTACTTTGAAACATGATCCTGAATAATAGACATGAAACACCCAGAGCCCTGGGAGACTTGCATGTGGGAGTCAGAAAGATACATCCTGCCAAAACCGGTTTTGCTCAGTGGATAGAGCATAGGTCTGCGGACTGAAAGGTCCCAGGTTCTATTCCGGTCAAGGGCATGTACCTTGGTTGCAGGCACATCCCTGGTAGGGGGTGTGCAGGAGGCAGCTGGTGGATGTTTTTCTCTCATCGATGTTTCTAGCTCTCTATCCCTCTCCCTTCCTCTCTATGGAAAATCAATAAAATATAGTTTATAAAAAAAGAAAGAAAAGAAACGATTACACCTTGCCATCCTCCCTCAGTGATCTTCCTGTGCTCCCCATTCACCATAAAGATCCGAATCCATGGACGTAGCTGACATTGTAAATAACGCATTCTGCTTTTAATGGACATGCGGCACATAAGGAGAAAAACATTTCCGTGCCTGCAGCAGATGCTTGTTTATATGTATTTAGTGCCATTATAAAAAAAGAGCCTGGAGAATACACAACCGGAGGCTCTCGCATATGTGCTCCATGTTGAGGGAGATGCGTTTCATTTCTGGCAATTTCAGGCAACTAATCACTCTCATTAAACAAATAAGTAGTGATGACATGCGCAGGAGGAAAGTGCAGTGAGCACAGGGCACCTCGGACATAAATGTGATCTAGAACTTGAATTTCTAGCCACATCTTAGGTGAGCACAGATTATTGGGGAAGGTTATGACTTGCGACTGTTTCTCAGTTTGATACAAGGAATTACTGCAATGGTAGGTCTCTGCCACTGGTTTATTTAAATGGAGAGGGGGGCCAAAACCGGTTTGGCTCAGCGGATAGAGCGTCAGCCTGGGGACTGAAAGGTCCTGGGTTCCATTCCGGTCAAGGGCATGTACCTTGGTTGTGGGCACATCCCCAGGAGGGGGTGAGCAAGAGGCAGCTGATCGATTATTATTCTCTCTCCTCGATGTTTCTAACTCTCTATCCCTCTCTCTTCCTCTCTGTAAAAAATCAATAAAATGTATTTAAAAAAATAAAATGGAGAGGGGGGTCAGTGGTGGAGGAAGAAGAGGCCCTGTCTGTTCAATTATATCTGGACGCATTTAATATTGGGGTTGCAAAGTGTTTTAATAGAGGTGGAGATAATTCAGACAGAATAGCCTATTGGATGGGGAGAGAGGCAAGGCATGAGGGAAGGATCTAAGGCAAAAGAGCCACAATAAAAATTAAGCATGGGCAGTAGAAAGTAGCAGAAGCTCTGATTTGGGGGCAATACCCAAGGGTTCCTACGGTTGTGAACAGCCCTCTCTCGCTTTAAGATGGTGGGAATAGTAAAGGCTTTAGAGTGAGACAGGACAGAGGTCAATCTCAGCTCCATGATGAACTCCCTGCCCCTTGGTGCAGGTTAACTCTCTTTCTCTTCTGGCTTCATGATTCTTGTCTCTGAAATATTTTGTGAGGATTAATGTCTTTGATAGTGGAGCTAAAATGAAGGATAGTGGCCCTCTCTTGTTTTATTTCTAATTTGAAGAGTTGAGAAAAACCCATTCTCAGTAAAGTAACCTCTCACTGGACACATTGAATAACAGAACAACGTGAAGCTTACCTCTGGTTAGGTATGGGACAAACCTAAGATTAATCCGGAAAAATTAAGATTGCTTTTGCATCTCACTTGGATGGGTCACTGTAGAATTGTAAGAGATAGAGAAAGTGCCCAAAGAGAAAGTTAATGAAGAAAAGCATGTAAGAAAAGAAAGGTGGAAAAAATGCCCTCATAATGAGCAAATTCACAGTTCTAATGAATTTTTAAAGTGTATTTGACACTGTGCTAGAATCTGTGGTCAGATTATGGTCTAAAGATCTGATAATATCTGAGGGAGACATATGCATGTAGGAACTAAACCAAGGCAATGGAATGACCTATTAGTAGCTGGAATCTATTAGGTGCTTATGAATATTGAATGAATAAATGAGTGAATGAGTGGATAGAGATGAATGGCAGATGGACAGATGAGAGCTTTGGTCTCAAATTTTATTTTTAGAATTCTAATACTAGTGTATTAGTTTTAGTGGCTTGTGAGGAGAATTAGATTTATCTTCCACATTTTTTCTCTACATTGCTCCAGGACAAAGAAAAACTTAAAGCTGATTTTTCCAAATGCTATCAGTGTTCACTTCTGATTATTAGGTTATCAGATTTCTCTGTCCTTATCTAAATATAAATTTTTCCTTTAGTGTTAGAGGAAATATATATGTATGTATAGGGCAAGGAAAACATGTTTCAGATTATACATGAATTATTTTGCTCATAATAGGTTAGTTTCTCTGAAATAATATCAGAATAGAAAAACAAGTTGAAGATTAAATCTCTTGACATATAAAATTGAAAAATGGGTAATACTAAGATTGTTGAGTGAATGGAATTGGGAGTGATCAAAGCAATGTCATCCAACTTCAAAAGAATGTTATGCAAACTGAAAGATACAGGAATGAGAAAAACAACAGCTTCTTTATTTTTAATTTTATTATCCCACTATGGCAAGAGGAAAAATTGCCTACATTCCTGCAATGGAGACAAAAAATAGGTTGGGAGGGGTCATTCAGTGAGATTCCAGGAGCAGCCAGAGAGAGAGGGCAATCTGGTCATTATCTGGGGCAGGAGATCACTCCAGGTCTCATGTGTTTGACCTCACCTCCTTGCCATCAGTTTGCGAGAAGCTAAGCTTTAATTTTAGAAGAAGCAGGAACCCCAGAAAAACTAAGGAAGAATTGCTTAGCCAGGACACCAAGAGCTACAGCAGCTGTTGTATCAAAAAATAGGTCAGATGATTTTGCAACAGACAACCTTTTTTTTTTGTGGTTGAATTCTGCCATGTCCAAGCAGAGTCATTTTGGCCAAGTCACCTGGCCTCTTTGAAACTCTTCTATTGGTTGATTTCAACAAGGAAATGGTCCACCTCTCTGCATGCTGCTAGGCTCAGTCTGTTAAAAATCCAACCCAAATGGCCACGCTGTCCAGAATGGCATCACTCCTATTGAAAAATGAGGGAGGGTGTTCCATCATTCCAGCTGAATGACAGAATCCACATCAGATCAAGGATGGAGAAGACAAGCAGACCCCTTCTTATTTAAGCCTAAACCTCCCCATCTATAAAGCAAGGCGGTCATTTTTTGCTTTGATTTGCAGACAAGTTATGATGAAGAAAAACTACAGAATAAATTCCGAACATATTATTTTATATAAAGTTATAAAATGGCTGTTAATGTCAAATGTTATAATCATGATTGCTTAATAATAAACTTAACATTTAGAGATAGGCCTTATAGCTTCTATAAACAAGATCATTTAATTATAAACTAGTCATATCTATATTCAAATATGAGATGCATCAATTTTTTAATTTTTTATGGCAGCAGTGGGTGGGATCCAGGGCGCATCACTTTTTAACTGTGTCACCTCAGACAACTCATTTAAATTTTCTGAATAATTATTTCCTCATCTGGTTGTGAAATCTGATCATTCAGGAAGTTTTAAATACCTCCTTTGATGATAAAAGTAAAACACTTAGTGTAGCCTTCCCTATATGGTAATCCTCTTCCTTCGATGATAGATCAGACAAATATGTTCCAGTCATCTCTTCATTAATTAGTTTATCCGTGGCCATGTCACACACCTTGAGCTTATCCCTTGGGTGGTGTAGGGAATGCAGTAGTGCATTGCTGAGTTTACCTTCTGGACTGAGTCATCAGGAAACTGAGGTTATTAAACAAGGATTAAAATAGATTATGCAAAGCCTTGAATGCCACACTAACAGATCTATAAATTATTGTATTTTCTTGGTCGATGTTTCTGAAACTGGATTTCCATGCTATCACTTTAATGTGTGTGTGTGTGTGTGTGTATTCCCATCTGTGCCTTTGTGTAAATATAGTAAGGGAAGGAAGATTCTGTTGTCAGATAAGTTTTGAAGAATTCTGTGCAGGACACTGTAAACAAGTGTCATTATCGAGAATTTAATATATTCCCCTGAATTGTGATTTTGTTGTTGTTGCAGCGAGTGAGCATTTCCAAAATTTATTCCACTCAGAGTCACAATTTGTGGGGATGCTAGTATTTCTCAGAATATGATTTGGGAACTGAACTCTGGTGAACAGGAGATTATAATAGGGTTTCAGATGGAATGCTTATGTGAATTAGTTAAGTGAGGAGGCAGTTGGCAGAAATGGAAGATGAAGCAAGCCAATTTCCTACAGTCATTCTTTGCTTGTGTTCTGACTGGGACAGAGATTCCTATTAGACCTATAACCGACTCAAAGACTTCAGAGTTCAAACCAGATGTAAACGTGTGGGAGCATCATTGTTATGATGCTGAGAAGGCTTTAGCAGCTTAGAAAAACTTGTCACAGGATTTTCATGCACAAGGGTTACTTCAGGACAAGTGGCTCTTGCATGTTTATTGGAAAAAGCTGATTATTGACTTCAAACATTGAAATGTTTGGCCAGAGATGAATGCTTGTGTGTGTGTGTGTGTGTGTGTGTGTGTGTGTGTGCATGTGTATGCATGTATATGCAAGGGAGACAAGGGCGGGGGGGGGGGGGGAGAAAGAGAGAGAGGAGACATAGAGAACACCATCATTAGGGGAGGCATGACTTGAGGTGGTAAATGTGCAGTACAATATACAGATGAATTATACACCTGAAACCTATATAATTTTATTTATCCAATCTTAACCCAGATAAAGTCAATTAAAAAAATCCATATTCTTAAAAAATAAATAAATTACTAAAAATTGGGGTGAAAAAAATAGAAATCTAAATCTTAATTATATATTTTAAATTATAATTTAATTATTAATTATTATTAATCATATATACAATATAAATCATCCTGCATGTCAGAATTATTTGAGAATGTTACACACACACATATACACAAAACACATATTTTTTCATGGGTTCAAACCTTTAGCTTTAAACTAATGGACTAATATGGGACCTTAAAAGAGAGTGAAGAACAACCATCCCTAGTTTCATTTAAAAAAATAAATAAATAAAGCTGAGTGGCTGGGTCTGCTGGAGTGTCATCTCATACACCAAAAGCTAATGGATATCATTCCTGGTCATTGTACATACCTGGGTTCTGGGTTCCATCCCTAGTCACGCATCATCCCTGGTTAGGCTCTTATGGGATGCAACCAATCATACTTCTCTCTCTCTTCCCCATCCCCACTGAAAATCAATATTCCAGCTAATTTTCATTATACACCACCTTTGTGTGCATCCCACGTGGTCTGACCAGTCATATTTGACTGTTTTCAGTCAGCCTGAACTATTTGTGACTGTACTTCTTGGTATATTGTCCAAAGTCCTCCTGTTATTCTTGCTTGGCAAAGCCTTATATGTCAAGAGTCAGTATCACATGATGGAAATACTTTATGTGACCATGTGTTTTACTCTACTGCAGTGGTAGGCAAACCATGGCTTGCGAGCCACATGCAACTCTTTGGCCCCTTGAGTGTGCCTCTTCCACAAAATACCATGGCCTGGGCGAGTCTATTTTGAAGAAGTGGCTTTAGAAGAAGTTTAAGTTTAAAAAATTTGGCTCTCCAAAAAAATTTCAATCATTGTCCTGTTGATATTTGGCTCTGTTGACTAATGAGTTTGCTGACCACTGCACTACTGCAATGCAATTGAGTCTTTTGTAACCAGGAAGAACATTGGGAGGAGATCTATTGTTTTAAGACTTCTTGGATCTCATCTATGTCCACAGATATATGCCCTTAGGGAATATTTACAGAATTAATGAATCATTATGTGCTTATAAGGCAGAAAGTTTTTGCCTAATAGCGTACCTAAATTATTTTGCATTCCTTGTGTCTGTAAATATATTATTTTCCTGAGAAAATTAGGATATCAATTTTTTTTTCATGTGGAACATTTTCTATTATAAATATGAGTTAGAAGAAGCAATTTTGTAGAGGTTCATTTAACCCAGTCATGTTAAAATGTCCACCAGGGAAATATTTCTGAAATCTAAGTAATGCATAAATATTTTTACTACAGACCATTTCATTTCTAATTTCCTGAATTTAACTCAAATCAAGATGATTTTGATAATAGAGCTGTGCAATTACTTTTAATCTAGGATATGAACTAACTAACTAACTAACAACATGAATCCAAAAATGCATACAGCTTGGGATGTGACGTGGGAATCAGGGTTAAACATAAAAATTCAATACATATTACATTCTCTCCTTTTGTATCATACTCAGCAAGTCCATATATTTCTGTAAATGCTGACAATAATTATATTTTTGCCCAGTGGAAATGATAGTCATTAAATAACCTTGTCATTTAGAAATGTGTTCTAACATGTATGTTTTTACTATAATCATGAAAAAGTCCTAAGCCATCAGATTAAACAGCCAGTGAATCCTTAAGAATGCTAGGTGAAAAGTATTAATATATCCCAGACAGTGAACAATATTTTTCCAAGTCAAGTAAAAATTTCTTGAGGTCGAGAAATGCCTTCTCAACAGATAATATTAGCATTTGTTAATAAAAATAAAATCTGTTTTTAATATATAAATAATATACACATACATTTCTATTTGTAAGACAGAAATATTTTGCATTAAAATGTACATAGATATATAATATGGCTGAGAGGGAGATAGGTTTTCCTTTGTAAACAAGTAATAGGTACATAATTTGTATTTTGTTAACAAACATGCTTTTAACTTATTAGCAATAGCAAACTATTCTTTCTGATTAAGGAGGTAATTGAGAAAGCATATCATTGGCAAACCCTGGGGTTGATGATTTTAAGTATGTGATCTCCCTTAACTTTTTTGAAATGGGGATCTAACATGAATTATTTCAGATAAGGGATGTGGAATTCCTAATGGCCCAAAAGGAGGATTTGTCAAAACTTGGAATAATAAATGGAAATCTGAGGTGTCCTGATTGATTGTCCTGTTAAGATTGTCCATCTCAACATCTCTTTCCATGCAGTCAAGATTCATGCTTCATCTTCTATTCCAACAAACATGCTCTAATTAAGGTAAAACTAAATGTTCTAGGGATCATTAGTGAAGACATATGAATACAAAAATGCAAAATACATATTTGTTTCCTTAATGGATATGAGTGAAAATAAAAACATTATATAATATTTACAAAGTTTTTATGTACTCTCAAATTCTTATTTGTGTACCACTTTTTATTCCAAAATCAAACTTGGGATATAGGCATTATGACCTCCACTTAATGAGAACACATTCATTTTTTTAATAGGGTGAAAATAATCAGTAATGTGGACAGCATGATTACACTTCTGAACATTTTCACACATGATAGTTGATTTTGTGCATGTAATCGCCACATCTTGATTCTTATCATTTGTATTATATTTATAGGAGGTTTGTTCCAATATTTAATCTTGTAAGTCTATAAAGTCCTGCTTTTTAAAATGTGTTAAATATCACAATCAAGAAATAACATGTAAAAAGATACACATAATAAGGAAAAACCAATTTTTAGTAAATAAAAATCCCTAAGCCCAAAGAGGTTAAATATATGTTCAAGTCTTCCCCGCTAGGAAAAGGCAACATTGAGAATATAGAGGGGTTTGAGTTTGTTTCAGTCTTGCTGGTTATTTAGAATTAAAATCTCTCATGATATCCACTTGATATTAAATTAAGGAGTAAAAGTTAATATCTCCACCTTTAGTGTCTCCACTTTCTGCTGCCTACCCATGATGTTTATGCTGCCAAATGTTCTAAGTAATAGTATACCAAGTCTATCATATTTCTAAAACAACAATAATGTCCTTTTCTAAGTGACATTAAACACTGCTGAACTTTAATAATGAAACTGAAAAAAAAAACACTTAAAATTATAGATTATACTTGAGGTTCCCAGATCTGACAGAACCAATTTTGCTTTTTCCAACCAATTCTGGAACTATCGACATCTTAGTAAAAGCTGAATTTAAAAAAGAAATACTCAAAAGGCATTAGAAAGATTCATGGATTAGTACACATGTGCAGTGTTTTGCTTACGTACACTGGGCTACTCCCTTGGAACAATAGCATAAATGACAAGGAAAGGCAGGCAACCTGTGAGCACACTCACGAGGTGGCTAATAGAATCTTTAAAATGAATATCTAGGAAGGCCAATGGCACACACATAGCATGTAGCAGTCATGCCCTGGCGCTCTACACCAAGGCTCAGTCAATTGAGGCCTCTTTTTGTTAAATAATGCTAAATGAAACCTCATAATAAAACTAAATTATAGAAGATTTGTAAAACTATAAAGTTAAAAATAAATTGTGCTTCTCAAAATATGGCTTCGTATCCTCTAAATATTTTCTTCCCTACGTGGGCCTTTTACTCCAGTTTGTTCCATGGTCAGCCAAGATGCATAACCTGCCTCTCCATCAGAGGTTCTTTTCCATTTCCCAGGAAGGCCCAGTGTCGGACAAACACCATTTCTGCCTCCCACCTTAGGGGAAGGCTGGTCTCTAATGTATTTTTTAGTTTATTTTATGTTATGTTTGTTATTTCTGTTCTTTCTCCTCTGTATGTTCATTCAATTTTCATTAGATTTAAATAACACAATGAATATGCACTTTTATTTTGTATTTTGAAAATTTTGTTATGCTCTGAGAACATGCTTCGTATTCTCAAGGAAATCCTTGTTTACCATCTCACAGGTAGATTTCTTAAATACAGACAACACTGAGAAGCAATGCTGTAATTCTAGACCTCTTTTAAAATAAAATGATTATATAATGAAATAAAAGCAGGAACTGAAAAATACCATAATAATAGTGTCAGCGTGGTTAAGAATCAGGGCTTTGTTTAAATCCCACCTCAGCCATTTAATAGCATTACATAAAAGCATAATGCTGGAAAAGCATATTAACTTCTGTTTAATTATACTTAAAATAAAATGATAATAGCAGAGATGAGGAAGGTTTTTTTTTGTTTTTGATTTTTTTGTTTTGTTTTGTTTTGTTTTTTTGAAGCTTAAATGCCCACTCTCATTGAAGTCAGAGTAGTGGATATTGACTGGGAAATACCACTCTTGATAAATACATATAAATCCTGTTAGCTCATCATTTAACACATAATTTTTAATCAATAATTGTTGGTAATATTAGCATTACTAGTAGTTGTGGCAGCAATGGTAAAAAACTACTATCACCACTATTAGTGCTGCTGTTATTATAATACTCTATCCTGGCCACATAATGTGTGAATATGTGAATGAATCAATAGACTAGTATTTGAATCCTTATCAGAAAGGAATAACATACATGATAATGGAAAGGCACAATTTTTATATAAAAATCTCATTTCAAGTGATTTAGTCCTTGCAACCTAAAGAAACCTAGATGATCATTTGGTTCAATTCCTCATCTATGGAGGAAAAAACTGAGTCCAAGAGAGACCTAATATTCTGTTAATGATTACATAGCTCACGGCAAAATACAGCTCCCTTGGATTTAATTATGTGACAGACCAAACATCCACATGCATATTGGGATGCCTAATGAATTCCTTTCACAATGGTGGAAGTAGTTTATGATATAAAAAATTCAATACATATAAAATGTTACATATGTTATTATAAATACAAGTACATACATATATTTAACCTATTGTAGGATTCTGTAATAACTCCTCTAAAGATGTAATAGTCATGGGAAAGATATATTGATATGTCTTTTCAAATTTGTAAAGTTTGCTTTAAAAATAGACTAATATTATTTTTGTAATATATTTTATTGATTTTTTTACAGAGAGGATGGGAGAGGGATAGGGAGCTAGAAATATCAATGAGAGAAAAACATCTATCAGCTAGCTGCCTCTCTCACACTCCCCACTAGGAATGTGCCCGCAACCAAGGTACATTCCCTTGACTGGAATCCAACCTGGGATCCTTCAGTCCAGTCCGAAGGCCGATGCTCTATCCAGTAACCAAACTGGTTAGGGCTTGACTAATATTATTAATGAAACATTACATGTTTTTAAAAATGAGTAAAATATAGGAAAATAATCAGTTTAATCATTGTGCTTACACTGTCCCTATCCTGAGTCCTATGCCTGTTTCCTCTATGAGGACCTGTGATCATCTGGACAACTGTGGATGAAGGTTTTTCAATGACTTGTATTAACTAATGTTTTTTGAATCAGCTACTTCCTAATCATGGAAAAGAATCCCTGATCATTGAAATTAAGTCACCCACTGGAATTTCCCTGATGGTTGGGCTAATGGTCCTACAAACAGATATTTGGGAAAAAATAGAGAAATGTTTTTGATGGTACCAGCAGAGAAGAAACCCCCTGTTCTTTATCTTTTTCCATCTTCTTATCTCCAGGCCATGTGAAAGTGAATATATTGGGGCCACACTTAGCTGCCCAAACCACTTGATTCATTCATTCTTTTATATATTCATCCCATGAAATCTCATTAAATGTTTTATCTAAGTTTAGGGCACTGGGAATACAACATTTAATAGTCTCCCAAAAGTATAATACTCATGGAGTTTGTCATCTAACAGAGGAAGGAGACAAGTATTCGGTCATTGATGATTAATGGATGAAATCATAGTAGTAAATGCACTTTAAAGGCACATGGAAAAGACAACTCACCCAGACTTGGGGGACTGGGATGCTTACTGAAGAACATACCTTTAAAGATGATACTGGGAATAGGAAGGATAAGGTCAAGGGTATGCCAGAGAGGGGATAAGCATGGGGTAAAGTCTGGTGGCAGAATGGACAGGGGGATTACACAAAATTAAAAGAAGGTAAGCGTAATACACGGAAAGCTGTGAGTTGAAGGGCTAGAGATATATGTAAAAATTCAAGGAGAAAAGACATTTCTAAAGCATAAGATCTAAGATTGTGACCTCATTGATATATGTGATGTGTGTGTGTATGTGAGTGTGTGTGTGTGTGTATGTATGTGTGTGTGTGTGTGTGTGCATGACTATCTGAGAGTGTGTATGTATACAGCACCTGCCAATTAGCAGATAGATATACAGGGGCTCAATAATGGGTTTCTTGTGGAAGACTTTACAGTCACTTATAATCATCTCCTCCTCTTCATGTAGTAAATCTTCAATTGAGTCTGAAAACAGTTTTGAAGAATCTATCTTCCACGAAAGCACATTAAGTATATTTTAGGTGCATTTTCCACATTTAATCTTCAGAGAGACTGACAAAATGGGGCATCAAGTGAAGACTACAATTATTGCTCGTGAACTTTTGATAATATTATCTACAAATGTCTGTTCACATTTATATAAGAGCACAAGCCTGACAGATATAGAGATGTGTTTTCTTTCTTTTTTTTTCTTTCATTTCAAAATTCCACTATTCAACATCTACTTCTAAGGTCTGTGATGAACAGTGACAGCATTTTGAAGGGATGCTTGTCTAACGTGATTGCAATTCCATGAGTTGGAAGTCTTTTTTTATTCAGAGACAATTACTTATGGAGAAATGCTTTCCCTGAATCAGATAACACAAGATAGTGTTTGCTGGAAGACATATAAAGTTAACTTCACTCTGGCCCTCAATGGACAGAGCATCAACCAGCAGACCATAAGGTCCCAGGTTCCATTCTGGTCAAGGGCACATGCCCACGTTGCAGGCTCAATCCCCAGTAGGGGCATGCAGGAGGCATCTTATCAATGATTCTTTCTCATCATAGCTTATGTTTCTATCTTTCTCTCCCTCTCCCTTCCACTCTGAAATAAAAAATATATATTAAAAAATAAATTTATTCTGAATTATTTAATTCAGTTTGTATTTCTCTGTGCAACACAAATGGACAAAACTGTTCCCCTATGGTAAAAGATGATTTAGAAGATAGTCTCAGAATGTCACTAATGAATGGTGACAAACACACAACACAAAGAAAGGTGCTGGATATAGGGACTTACAGTACATTTAGTCAAGCTGAGGCAGAGGTGGGTGGCCATATCAGCCATCTTTAGTACTGTTCACCTTTTCCCACCCCAGCTCTGTTGTAAAACTCCAGAGCCATGGATTTCAAAGGCCCCATCCAGAGCAGATGCCCTGGGACGATGTGAGAGGAAGTGAATAGCACAAGTTTGAAAGCCAATATGCCTGTGTGCTGAGGGATGGCCAGAGACAGTGGAGAGAGGTAGCAGGGGAAGGGCTCTCATACATACCTTTCTGTGGGGGCCACAGGTGAAGGAGGCCAGGGGAGTAGAGTAGCGATGGGACACCATGGCCCCAGACTCTTAGGCATCCCTGTCTGTCCTCTGCAGTGTACATGGAGCTAAGGGGCTGCCTCTGAGGAGGGGCCTGGCCAGGTCAGGTGACCATCTTGAGTTCTGGCTGAGATGATGGTCCTCACCCTGAGATGCCTTCTAACTGGTGATGGACCCAGGCCTAACTCCTGCCTCTGTGGGCATTCGGGACCTAGGCCTGATTTCCATCGCTGCGGGTATCCCGGCACAGAAAGCCCCCTTGTTGCCTGTGCAGCCTCCTGCTGGCCTGTTAGTATGCAAATTGGTCATTACTGTGACACTATTAGGACAAATTTGCATATTACTTCTTTATTGTATAAATTTATTGGGTTGATATCAGTCAACTCGAACATACAGGTTTCAGGTGGGCTTTCTATGTTATAAGATCTGTGTATTGTACCGTGTGCCCATCACCCAAAATCAGACCTTCTCCTGTCACCATATATTTAGGACATTCTCTTTTTAAATCAAATATTTCAAATTATTCAAAGAGTGTCTGAGTAAGGGCAGGAGGAGCTGTTAAGACTTTCTGTAGATTCCATTCTTATCCCTGTGCTGAGCACAGAGCCAAGTGCTAGACCCATCAAAGCCTTCATTATTCTACATTTATGTGAATCTGTATAAAAAGTTCATTGTCATTTATTAATATTTTAAAAAGTCATTTCTTTTTTATATTCTTTTGTACTTTTAACTCTGTCATGCTCTCTACTTTGCCTTTCATTTTTTTCCCCTCCGGTAACAAGATTACCTCTGATTTCTCACCATATACATGTCAAAATCTGGGGCTATCTTCACTATTTTATCTGTGCAATCTGGGACATTTCCAAGGCTATTGGCAATTTTAATTAATCAAGTGTGTTAGCTTGAAGATTGTTTTTGAAAACCAATCTTTACTCAAGGACCCCCCCATCCAAAAAAAAAAAAAAAAGTAGAATCATAAATTTATAGTTTTTGAATACATTTAGGAAATGTGGAACTTGAGGTCACAGGAACTGAATTTACACTGTACTATTGTTTCATTTGTTTCAAACAGTATTTCACCTTATTCACAGAGTATGTGAGGAAAGGCAGAAAGAACTCTCACTACCTTCTGCATTTGCCATCATATAGCTGTGCTCAGCACAGTGTAAACATTCAATATATTTTTATCAAACATACTTTAGGAGAAGGACTAAAGCCCAGGTCTGATATTTCTTTCTTTCTTGAAATCTTTTTTTATGTTTCAATTACAGTTATTATATTAGTTTCAGGTGCACACCCCAGTGATTAGATAGTATAAAATTTACTACGTGATCATCTGCTATTTCTTTTACTATAAGAATTATCAATGTAAAAAGAAATGCAAATGAAAAATCAAAAGGCTCCATGATTTTTATTGCAGTCAGTTGGTTTTTAATAAAAAGGAAAATTACTGCTTGAGAGGATCCAGATCTATTAGCATACCTTTAAACATTTTCCAATATTAACACTGCATTCCACTGTGGCCTGCCTGTGTGATTCTGATCCCGGCCAGCATGCTGGGGCTTTACCTTTGCTCAGCTAAACCTTCTTCACACACACTGTCTGTCAATCACTCTCTTCGTCTCTCTTCTCTTTTCCTCCCTTTATCTCTCCCTTCCACTCTCCCTCCCTCTCTCCTTTTTCACATCTAACTCCTTGCCCCTGTGTTGTGATTTACCCAAAATGCAGCAGCCATTGCTATTCCCTTTCCAATGATTATACCAAGGACAGAAAATGCCCCTAAATTAAGCCATCACACTGGCACGGATTCCAATGAGTGGGAAATGCCAAAACATGATCCATTTTCATTGCAATTAGAAAATCATAATATCAGAGTTCAGCCTGAACAGCCAGTAAAGGAAACTCCCGGAAGCGTGCTGTGAAGGCCGGATGTGGAAAGTGAATTCCGGAGCTGGAGCTGTCTCGGTGGGTCACTCACTGATTTACACGTCCACACTGCTATGCCCATCCGCAGGTTCAGACAGACCCCAGGTTACCTGTGTGTACTCACCCTGGGTTTCCAAAAGCTAGAAGAATCTCTCAGAAGTGAGATTTTAAAGGTCATTGGACCAAAATGCAATGCCACAGTGCCCTCCAGTGGTCTGATATATTTAGAATAATTTCTTGGATGGCAGGATTCTTGCTTAGAAAACCATAATGTGTTTTTACTTTTGATTTTACGAGAAGGTAAAAGATATGAACAGCATCAATTGTAATAATGGCAACATCTTTTCCCATCTACCTCCTCTCATTTTGTTTCAATTGGTCTTTTTCTGCATTGTTCCATCTCACTGTTCCTCCCCCCCCCCCCCCCCCCCCCTCTGTAATAGTCCTAAATTCCTGTGTTCACTTTGCAAAGGTGGCAGACCAGCCATTCTGCTGAGGTCCCTGTGATTAGTATAGCAGTCAGATGCCCAATCTGTCAATGCAGTACTTTACTAGTAAGAATTATGCTTCTGGCATTGCTTGGCAGACCAAAGCCATACAGCTATTTTCCTATTTTGTTTGAGTCTAAAAACATGGTTTATCTCTCTATTACCTTAGATCAGTGGTCGGCAAACTCAACAGAGCCAAATATCAACAATACAATGATTGAAATTTCTTTTTTCTCTTTTTTAAAATATATTTTATTTATTTTTCACAAAGAGGAAGAGAGAGGAACAGAGAGCTAGAAACATCGATGAGAGAGAATCATCGATCAGCTGCCTGTTGCACACCACCTACTGGGGATGTGCCTGCAACCAAGGTACATGCCCTTTACCGGAATCGAACCCTGGACCCTTCAGTCCGCAGGCTGATGCTCTATCCACTGAGCCAAACCGGTTTGGCCCCTGCTCATTTCTTTCACCAAGTTGCATTCCATTGGCTTAGAAGTGAAAATCTCATTTGCATGGGGCATTCAGATTGAAGAGTCAGTGCACTGGATCTGGTTTTGTGATTTCACTTTCCTCTATAAAATAGTCTTTCTTTGACTCAAGCATGAAGGGGTCACTCAAGTGCATAATTGATTCAAAATACCTGATTTTACTGTCACAGTTCCTCATGTTTCTCAGAACCATGAGGGAAATACAAGACGTAAAAGGCAACTAAAAAACAAAACACAAAAAAAATTTAGTTATGGTTAAATATAATACACACACACACACACACACACACACACACACACACACATAATACAGCAGACATTGTTCTGGGCTCTGAAGAGTATAAAAGAATCAGTAACTCTTATAGAGATGTTACAGTGAACCTTGAGGCATGATTCTAAGTGGCTTTGTTGATTTTATTACATCTTTTCATTTTCCCAACAGTGAGATTTAATCTTATTCCCATTGCCCAGATCAGAAGGGCAAGGCCCAATGAGGTAAATGTCAGAGGTATAAAAGGGAGCCTGGGGTCAGGATCTCCAGCATTTGACTGCAGGGCTGCCTGCTTCACGTGTTACTCTTATGCTGATAGGAATTCCCAGTGTTTGGAAAGGCAATAGAAAAATCAGTCTTTTCCTCCCAATGATTATGAATGGCATGAATGCAGACACGTGTGGACATAAGTGTGTGTTTAAACTGCTATTCACCTGTGTCCATTCCTTCTTTTTCTTTTTCTTTTCAAATGAAGTATTTACCTTAAAGTGAGTTTTAAAATGTCACCTGTTGTATAATCTCTGCGTTAGCCTTCAAACTCTTTCATGCCTCTTGCAGTTGGGTAGGAAAGTCTATGTTGTACAGTTGGACAAGGATAAAATACCGAGTTAATGGGCTGGAAACTGACATTTCTGTTAGGAATAATTCGGTGTTCATGAGTAGTTCTGGTCATTTCCTACGTGGCTAAATGATTGTATTTTTTTTTTCAGAAAGATAATGGGCTTCATTCTAGCAAGAAAGGTAAGATCAAGGTAGAAAAGAGTTTCTGAAGAAAGTTTACATGACATTATTTTATTATTGTTGTTATTAAATGCCAATTATAAATGGGAGTCTAGCCTGTACTATTAAATATAAAGAAGGAATAAATAAGGTAAAGATTATTTTAAAATAATTGTAAGATGAGATAGGTCACCCCTTCTCCATTAACTTGTTTAAATAAGTCAGCATGGACTAAGTTGGGGAGATATAACAAGATGCGAGCAACCTACATATTGTTATATCTCCCCAACGTAGTGGGTGAGATAATTCTTTAGTTTTGGTTAGTTATTGACAGAGACAGGTGATAGGAGAAATATAAACTACCTTACCTGCTTGTGTTGAGCAGACTCAATTTCACATGGCGATAGCTGAGTAGGCTTTAATAATATCCTGTTTTCCCGAAAATAAGACAGTGTCTTATATTAATTTTTGCTCCCAAAGATGCGCTAGGGCTTATTTTCAGAGGATGTCTTATTTTTCCATGAAGAAGAATACGGTACACATGTATTCTTAAATGAAAATAAAGGAAATTTATTACCTGTATACTGTATGGTAGTATGGTAGTTGTCAACACAGACCAGACAAACTGTGAATCCTACAGTATCAATAATTTACTCATTTATTCAATGACAATCAGGTCATCATCTTCTGGAACATTATTATAACAATCCAATTCCTGAATTTCCTGGTGAATTTCTTGTGACTCAATTTCTTTCAGAATCAGTGGACCAAATCTCTCAAGTTTAGCAATAGCATTCTGAGACAGAGCCTTGGGGGGTCCTTATTTTCAGGGGGATGCCTTATATTTCACTGAGAAGGAAACCTGTAAGTAGGTCTTATTTTCGGGGAAACACGGTAGTACATGGTATCCTTTTTAGTTTATGGCATTAGACTATTAGTGCTCCTTCTGTGATATTATTGTGTATTTTTCAAATTTATATGCCTTATTTTTTATTAATATTTACACTTCTTTTCTCTTATGAAAATTCGGAAAACATTACATTGTAAGTGCTAAATGAAGTGTATTGTTGAACCAGAAGCCTAGTATTTTAGTGCACTGGTAGAGTCCTCAGGGGTGTGGGGTGGGACATAATCTGCCCTCTGGGCAGGTGGTGGGATGCCCTTCCTGGCCCAAGATCCAGATCCATCCCATTGACATTTGGGCTGATTGCTGGGAGCCATCTGGCAGCTGCTTTTATATATTTTCTTCCTTGAGGAGTGTCTAGGGAGGAGAAGCAGCTGTAGTGCCTGAGGCCAACTTCCAGGAGGCTAGTGGCACTATCGGAATTTTGTAATTTTGTTGGCTGTGCTGGTCTGTCAGTGCCCCTCCTCTTCTCCAGAAATTGGATCTGCAGGACTACTGTGGGAGTGAGTGACTGCCAATGGGCTGGTGGGCCACTGGGAGGAGTGTCAGCTGAGTAGCACTCCCACTGTGGAAGCACACTGATGACCAGGGGGAAGCTCCTACATTGAGCATCTGCCCCCTGGTGGTCAGTGTGCATCATAGTGAACAGTCATTCTGGTCATTTGGTCAATGAGGCTTTTTATATATATATAGATTATCTGATTCTGAAAATTTTCATCGTTATACATTGTGACATAACATAGGCAATTTTTAATTTTCATGTTTGACTCTACTTATTATATCTCATTTAAAAAATTTTAGTAACTTCTTTGGACATAAGCTTTAGCCATAATTCTCCTATCCTTGATCACTTTAGTTTTCTTCTTTCATTTTGGCAGTGAGTACTGATCTTCAAATAAATAGAAACAATAAGCATGTCTACAATAACTGTATGTATTCAGAACCTGTTGGGTTAATAAGGCCTACAAGAGTCTTATTATCTTGCACCATTTGATTCCTAAATCATTTCTCTTAAATAAGCAGCAGTATTCTCAAATGCTGCTACTTCACACACACACACACATATACACTCTGAGGATATATCTATTGTGTGTGTGTGTATGTATATGATGTACATAACATACATATACTCACAGAAATTAATGGTATGTTTTATAAAAGGAAAAGTCACAATCTGTTTCATCTGCCTGGCATGGCTATTTACATCCCTAGTTTTACCAATGTTATGAGTGATATTTCATGACTCACAGATGTTGGAAAGACAGAAATGCCATCTAATGTTCCAATGTTGATATCCCTTTCCATGGAATAAGGCAGCATACATTTCAAAGTAGTAACAGTTCTTATGTCTGTTTATTTTGAAAACAACCTTGTGCTGTGGGTGACACATGCTATTGTGTTCACTTTACAGCTGAGGAAGCCAAGTTGGAGACATCAAAAACATTCCCTGTGTTGCTCAGAACGAGGCTAGGCTCCTGGCTCCTAACGTATTCTTATTTCAATGTGCCACTCAGCTATTATGGAATCGTTTCAATTTGGGGAAAATGAGATGTTTAGTGTCACTCAACTTGCATTGTCAGATACTTCGGCTAAGGAAGTCAGGTTGAGATAGTTAACACTGACCAAAAAATACAATCAATATTATGCAAACTTACAATTTAATGTGAAATAGCTCTCACAGTCTGATAGAAATAAGTTATCTTAGTGATCCCATATCCTATATAATAAAAGGGTAGGTAATATCCAAATCGACTGAACAGTAGAATGACTGGTTGCTATGAAGCATACCAACCACCAGGGGGAAGATGATGAATGCGTGAGCTGCCCCCTGGTGGTCAGTTCACTCCCACAGGGGAGGTGCCAATCAGCCACAAGCTAGTGCTAAAGATGTCCGACTGCTGGCTTAGGGCCGCTCCTATGGGCCTAAACTCTCCTATGGGGAGTGGGCCTAAGCAGGCAGTTGGATATTCCCCGAGGGCTCCCAGACTGGGAGAGGGCACAGGCTAGGCTGAGGGACTCCCCAGAGTGCATTAATTTTGTGCACTGGGCCTCTAGTTTCACATACAAAGAAATGTTTTAAGGGCATGCAAGTTAAGGTGATTAGACTTTAGAGAAGTCTAATTCTGTGAAGCTAAACATATGAAATCAATCTGGGGCATTTGGTAAAATTATTTTTAAAAAAGTGTGTGAAGAATGTGTAGTATCCTAATTAAAGAAGGACAGATATTGACTTGTCTGAAAAATAAGAATGCAAAATAAGAAATATCTAGCACAATTATACAGAGAAATTTAACCCTTGGATTTTATATCAGGTCTTTTTGGCTCTTGTATTTATATGTCTGCAATCAATAAATGCTACTGGGGATTTCTATTTCATAGATATACTTCCTTGCCTACCCTCCAAATATTTTTTCATTTGCATCCTGGAGTTTAATTGTTAGATAATTTTATTAATAGTTGATTATCCATTTTAATTGGAAAGTAAAATGGAATGACTAAAATCATTAACTAAAGTTATATTTTAAATGTTTAGTAATATATTTAGTATTAGGGAATTGTTCACTGGAAATTATATAATCTTATTAACCAATGCCACTTTAATTAATGTAATATAATTATAAGTAATAAAAGTATTTTCACTGTTAAAAATAAGTAAAATTGTTCAGTCTCATAGAGAGTACATTCTAAAGGCACTGAACAAAGTCTTTTAAGACATATATGTATGTGTGTTCATCAAAGCACATTGAAGACTTACTATACTGTGAGACTTGGTCCAAGTCCTAGGGAGAAAGAAATCCACCAATCAGTGTCCCGACTATAGCATCATCAGCTAGCTACAAAGCTGCCACTAAGTCACAGCACAGATGATGTTCTCCTTACAGAGCCTATAATGTTTCTTAAATGTTTGTTAAAGGAGATGAATCTTGAAAAATAGAAGAGTTAGGAAGGGAGACAAATGGGAAGGGCATTTCTGGCAAAGAGGATATTATGCATAAAAAGTATGGTGGTGTGTTAACGTTTTTAGCTGTTTTAATGACAATGATGGTTTTTTGTTTTGTTTTGTTTTGTTTTTTAAAGTGCTGTGCTTTTTTTTATATATTAAATATATTTTTATTGATTTTTTTACAGAGAGAAAGAGAGAGGGATAGAGAGTTAGAAACATCGATGAGAGAGAATCATCGATCAGCTGCCTCTTGCACACCCCCTACTGGGGATGTGCCCGCAATCACGGTACATGCCCTTGCCCGGAATCAAACCTGGGACCTTTCAGTCCTCAGGCCGATGCTCTATCCACTGAGCCAAACTGGTCCCGGCGACAATGATGGTTTTAATGGCAACCCTAGAGTGTGGAGCTGTGTGATAACTCATCAGTGTCAGGGCTTATGCAGTGTATGAGTTGAGAAGGATCATGTAAAGACTTTGAAATATATTGAAAAGGAGATAAGGAGTCATCTGGGTATGTTATGCAGCAGAGTAATAAGCTCATATCTGTAGCAGGTAGAAAAATTGAAGGATAGACATTGATTCATATGTGAATCAACAAGGATTCTTTCCTGTTGCAATTGTCAGAAAAATCCAATTTATGCTAGATTAAGAGGGAAATGGATTTCACTCATTAAGGAAACTAAAAAGTCAAAGGGCAGCTAGCTGGCTTCAGGAATTCAGCAGTACCATCCAGACGTAATCTCTCTCCTACTATATTGATTACGGCAGTGATTTTCAACTGACACGCCACAAGAATTTCCAAAATATGCAATACCTGACTACTTAGTCAGGGGCACTGACCTCCTTTCCCTTAGGTTGTCAAAAAAAAAAAAAAAAAAAAAATGACAACTGCCAACACAACTATAGCCGCCTGGTGTGTATAAATCAATATATACCTTTTTTTTTTTTTTTTTTTTTTTGTCCAGTTGGCAAAAACTATATTTGTGACATGCTGTAGAATTTTAGTAATTAGTTTTTTATGGAAATGGAAAAGGTTGAAAATCAGCTTTTAATGCATAACAAACTACCCCAATCGTAGTGGTTGAAACAAACCTTTATGCCTCACATGATTATATAGGTCAGGAATTCGGTTTATATAGCTGGGTAGATCTCATCTCAGCTGACCTCACCTTTTGGTCATGGTTTTGTTGAGTCAGCCAGGTGACTTTGCTTCTTGAAGTTTGCTTGCCGTCAGCTGGAGCTAGAAGGATGACTGGCCACAGGCCCAGAATCCAGCAAACTGATCCTAGGATTGATCATATGACCCTGCCAAAGTTCTGAGAACAAGAGCAGAGGAATGTAAAGCCTAAGGCCCAAGATTAGGCTTGAAACTGGTCCAAGGATATTTATGACAACTTCTATTAGTCAAAGAAACTCACAAGTCCAACCTGGATTAAAGAGTTTAAGGAAATTGAGTTCTGTGGAGTGTGGGACTGTAAGCTAACATTATAAAGAGGAATAGATCCAGGGAGGGGCACAATTTTGACCCTTAATGCAAATAAAAGAGCAAGTGAGTTTCTTCATCTCTAAATGCTATTCTTGGAATATTCTGTGGATTTCTTTGACAATGGAGAAATGGATATTGAAGTTCTGTCTACCAATCTTGTCATCTCCAAATACTATACTATTTTGTTTTATTTTGCTGAATGTCTTAGTCAGATTGGGCTGTCTGAAAAATGGCATAGATTGTGTTTCTCAAATAGAACTTTATTTCTCAGAATTCTGGAGACTGGGAAGCCTGAGATCAGGGTGCCTGCCTGGTCCAGTTCTGGTGAGTGCCCTCTTCCTAGCTTGCAGATCAATTTATTCTCACTGTGTTCTCACATGGGAGGGAGACAGAGACGGGTCCTGTGATGTTTTATATATCTATATCTATATCTATATCTATATCTATATCTATATCTATATCTATATCTATCTATATATCTATCATCTATATATCTACATATATATATATATATATTTATATACATTTATATATTTGATTTTTTTTTTACAGAGAGGAGGGGAGAGAAATAGTTAGAATCATTGATGACAGAGAAGCATTGATTAGCTGCCTCCTGCATGCTCCCTACTGGTTATGTGCCCACAACCAAGGTATATACCCTTGGCCGGAATTGAACCTGGGACCCTTCAGTCTGCAGGTCGATACTCTATCCACTGAGCCAAACTGGTTAGGGCTAATGTCTCTTTTTATAAGACTGCTACCCTCATACCCAGTTACCCCCCAAAAGCCCCATCTCCAAATACCATCCTGTAGGGCACTGATTTTTCAACCATTTTCCTTTCATGGCACCCATAAATTACTAAAATTCTGCAGCACACAAAAAAGTGTGTTTTTTGCTGATCTGGCTCAAAAAAATTACAATTTTTATTTATTTACAAAAAAGTATAATTATCTACCCTTTTTGCCCCAAAGTACTTTTAAAATATCAGATGCCTATACTTGTATAGAAGGGTTTCTGGTACCAAGAATTAACCAATCAGATACAACCTTATTATGAGACAAGACCAATAAGAGGCAACTCTAGTATATGACCTATATATATCTATGGTTCAAGACAGGGCATTCACACCTGGATGGCTATTATTGGTTTAGCTATTGTCCTTTATTTGACAATCTCAAGGAAAAGTGGTCAGTGCCACTGACTAAATGGGTATTGCATATTTTAAAAATAATTGAGGCACTCCAGTTGAAACCTCTGATATAGGGCATAGGGTTTCAATATATGAATAGTAGGGAGCAAAACATTTAGTCCATAGCACCTAGACTACTTTAACATCTAGATTGATGTCTGAATCACATTTTTATTCTTCATGTCGGGCCATGTACTTCTCTTAAGTGGGGTAGGGGCTGGTTTGGGAAGGAAGCCTATATCAGACTCTGTGGACTGAGAGTTATTAGACTGGTCATGAAAACCATGGGCTCCAAATATAGGAGGATGGAAATCAGGCAAACAGAAAATATGCATTAAGTGATCTAGTGGGGAAACTCTTAATTCCTGTGTTTTGGATGCCAGGTAATTTCTATTTTCTGTATTCAATTGCTGAGAACAAGAGAAGCATCCACTGTAATTTAACACTTGGAATTAGCAAATGACATTTTGCTAATATGAATAATATTTTTCTCTGACCTATAATGTTCTCTTTGCTTTATATTCACAAATGACAAATCTTTGAGCCTTAATTAGTTAACAAGTGGGAACATATTAGCAAGAATGAGGCTCTAATGCTTCTTAAAGAATTTGCACTTCCTGCTTGAAATCCAGCACATGTCTCTTCTTTTTCTTTGTCAGGCTTTCTCACCAGCCCATGACAACTGCACATCTCAGGTGGTCTCTGACTTTTTAATTCCAATGTATTGGTGATCAACCATGTTTGATTTGAGATCTGCACTGATCTGTACTTGTTTTGGGGGACACCTTATCTCCCCATTACCTCACTTGGATCATAGGTATTGATTCCTTTCTTATTGATGACATTTCAAAGGGATAGAGCCTATCAGACATCGGCAGTATATCAGCATTTTTAAGGTTCATGTTTAGACTTTTTTAAGGCTTCTCATACATGAGATAGAAATAAAGTTCATCCCCTATTTCTCCATTCCTTTAATCAGACTAAATATCTAGCTCTTAGAACAGTGCATTCTGAATAGCAAGTGCTCAAACATTGGCCGAAGAATTGTCTTGAATAAAGGTTTATTAACTATTAGCAATAACTGCTCCATGAGCTTACTAACAGTTTTCTACCGCTGAAGATAGCATTCTCTGAACAGTCTTTAGCTTAATGCATACAGAGTGACAAAAAGTAATGATAAAGCTGCTTCATTAAAACATAAACTTAGCAATTAATGTGATGTGACCTTAATATCAATTCTCCATGTATTAAAAATGTTGTTGTAGTCTGGCCAGTGTTGCTCAGTGTTTCAGCATCAACCTATGAACCAGGAGGTCATAGTTTGATTCCTGGTCAAGGGCACATGCCTGGATTTCGAGCTTGATCCCCAGTAGGGGGCATGCAGAAGGCAGCTGATCAATGATTCTCTCTCATCACTGAGGTTTCTATCTCTTTCCTTGTCCTTTCCTCTCTGAAATCAATACAAATATATTTTAAACTGTTATTGTGCATTTTAAGGTACTTTGTATTAGCCCTGGGAGATATATATATTCCTATGTAAAGTGATATGTGTGCATTTTGATTTTGTTTTTACTTCACTGAAATACTACATTTGGTAATACCCAGATATCATTGAGCATTCATATGTATATTTGGATAGTTCTCTTTTGAAAATGGAGCTCTTAATGCATTTTTCTCCAGAGCTTTCTAATTGGACTTCTGGGTTTATTTTGTAAAAGAATGATCTGTTTTGATATCTATTCTTCATCCATGATCCATCAGTTTCAGGAAGCAGGAACTATGTTTTCTCTGTTTTTGTTCATTACTTATTTACATAATGCTCAAACTAACTCCCTCGCTAGGCATTCATTAAAAACAAAACAAAACACCAGTTTTTAGACCCATGTTAGATGCCAGGAAGAGAGTCAATAGCAAGGTAGTCATGGCCTTCGTTCCTGTAATTTGTAAAATAACAGGACTGCAATGTTTCAGATATTCCCTAAATGACAAGGCCTCTGTTTTTTAATGAATCTAGCATGAATGGACACACTTACCTATGCATTTATAGAGCTATGTGCAGATGTTCTCATATCACATGAACATAATTTGTGGTGACCCTGAGGAGGTAAAAGAGGAGTGCGAAAATTTTATTTTGAAAACACGTTTACGTCTGGTCAAATAAGACAAGGTAGAGAAAAGCACCGTAATAAAATGGATATGGCTATGCGCAGAGTGGGGCATAGGTAGGTTTACAGTTATGAGTCCACAAAGCACAGAGTCAGCTCTTGAATTATTAATTAATGACAAGAGGCCCAGTGCACAAAATTTGTGGATGGTAGGATCCCTAGGCCTAGCCTGCAATCAGATCCTATCTGTGGGGCGACCAGCTGTGGCAGGATGATCAGGGGACGGGAGAGAGCACCCGTCTTGGCTGGGCTGGGCCTGTGGGCTGGGGGGCAATCCCTGCATTGAGCGTCTGTCCCTTGGTGGTCAGTGCTTGTCATAGTGAGTGTTCATTCCTCCAGTCCTTCTGCTTTTCACTTGATTTGCATAATAGGCTTTTATCATATAGGATTGTATTATTTTCCATATGAACAACTGCACACCTATTTGTGTCTTACCCTGTATATGCACCCTACACAGTGTAGTGTGAGGGGAGTGAATGCATTTTAGAGGGCTTTGTGTAATATTAGTTGTATTAGTTCATCAGCAGCTTGATACTATAAAGCCTCACAAAATAAGCAGCCATGGTCTTTATCCAGAAGTTAATAATGGTGGGACATTTGAAGGGAATATTTGTTTTTCAAAGCAGAGACAATAGATATTTGGAAAGTATACTTTCCTGATAACATATTGGAATGCTGACACCCCCTTTTTGTTCCACTCATGCCTTTTATTTATTTTTTTAATTTTTTTCTTTATTGATTAAGGTATTACATATGTTTCCTTATCCCCCCATTGACACCCACTCATGTCCTCAACACCACCCCTGGTGTCTGTGTCCATTGGCTAAGTCCTTTGATTGATCTCTCCCCCTTACCCACACCCTCCCCTTACATTCCCTCTGAGGTTTGAAAGTCTAATCTAAGCTTCTCTGTCTCTGGATCTGTTTTTATTTATCAGTTATGTTACTCATGCCATTTTAGATAACAAAAAATATGTTCTACTTAGGGAGTTTCTATCAATAGAACAAAAGCAATAATATGATTCCAAATGTTTGGTATAAAGATATGTCAATTACAAATAAAGAAAATATAATTGGCAACAAATATTCTGCTAACAAGGAATCCTTTCATTTATGGCAAAACATATTTAAGACTTTATGAGAGTAAATATCTACAGCACACTAAAATCAAGTTAGGGGAGAGTAGAGTGGAAAGTCATGAATTAGTGATGAATATACCTGTGAAAGATGGAAAGGGACCACTGTGGTTAGTAAATGATAAAATGTATAATTCTTATGTGATATTGAATCAATGCTCCTTGAATCATTAATGTATATATTTCCAGCGTTCTACACTCATTTAAGTCAATGTTTTTACTGATTTGAGACATCAAGCTCAGACAAATGCTCCATTGCTAGTATCTGAATTTCAAGTTTTATAGACAGATTTGTACACTGTAAATCAATTTCCTCGAAAACAGACTCTAGGGGTAAATACTAGAGTTTTCAATATTACAAAGTTTTCTCTCAATTTTCTAGCTATAAGAGCCACATACTAGGGAAAACATAGATGGAACATAAAGGTTTTATTATCCAATAGCAAGAGGGATGCCCTTTTAGTTCTAGATGATGACATTGAAGGAAAAGGAGGAAATGAGAGGATGTTTTGCATTTATCATCTAGGCCTGTGTTCAATTCTGTATATTGACAATTTGCCTGAACTGGTTTTGGCTAGATTTACTCATGCATTTGCCGTTAGCCAGGTATTAGAAAAATCTGACCATGTTCTAATCTATATAAAATTCTCCTAGGTAAAAACAAATTCAACCAATTGATTGGGAGGGTCTTCAGGGTTTAATGAGATTGTGAAACTGATCTAGTTTCATTACTAATAAATGAAACATATTTAAAGAATGGTGCCTAACCTTAATAAATTTGAAAAATGTTTCATCAAAATACATAAGACTATTAAAATAGAACTGTACATGGGCATTCTTATATGCTTACAAATGTGTTTATCCCAGGGATAGTATTTAACGATACTGCAATGACTTTGTTTATGCTGATATTGAAAGAAATAAGTGATTATAATGTAGCTACTGTGTTTTAGTTTCTCATAGTCAATGAAAAGGCATTCCAAATAAAGGGAATGTTATAATGAATGTTATGTGTTTAAGAATTAGTCACACACAGACATATATATACACACACATATGCATGCATATAATGGAAAACTATATATATTAATATAAAAACAATTAATATAAATTCATACTGTTATATATTTATAACAGTATGATAGATAAAGAGATAGATAAGAACAAATATTGGTATATGTGCATACAGATATATGTGTGTACATACATATTTTTCTAACGTCATTCTCTTGGTGGGTATAGAAGCAATGACACCCCAGAAGCAATGAGCCCATTCAGTATAAAGATCATGGCATCTAAGGCCCATTTTCTAATAAAAGAAACATACTTCTTTCAGAAAATAATGAATATAGAGTTGGGGCAGGGAAAATACAAAGCTGAGCTTAAGCTTACACCTTCTTCTCTTGTCAGAAAATAAAACTCTTAAAAAAAAAGTTATGTTGTTAGAATACATGAGCAATAAAATACATAGCAATGCCATTAGATTATGAAGAGAGAATGCTGAACTATGAGTTACTATTGATGTAAATAAGTGATTAAATAAATCATTGAATAAATAATTGATTAAATAATGGGTTGAGAAGAAATGAAAAAGGAACACAGTAAACACAAAGAGTGAAAATACACTGTAATTTTAAGTATATCTGCACTGTCTCTGTCATCTCTGATTAAAAAATAGACTGGGGATATAAAGTAAGATAAAATAAATTATGTTTTTTTCTTCACATCTTAGTTGTGATGGGAACATTTTCACCATTTAGTATTGGAGTGACTCAGTCTTCAAATAAGCCTGTAGCTCTAAAACAAAGGACATTCCAAATATATTTGACATTGAGCTTGCCTTTGGGAGAGATAGATTTTTTGCTTTTTAGTTAAATGTATTGGGGTGTTATTGGTTAATAAAATTATATAGTAAATGTACAGTTCTATGACACATCACCTATATATTGCATTGTGCACTCACTACCCAAAGTTAAATCTTCTTTCATAACAATATATTTCCTTCCCTCTCTTCCTTCCTTTTTTATTTCTTCTTTTCTATGTTGAAAGTGAAGATGATTTTTTTAATAGCACTGAAACTCAGCTAGATAATGGACTCCTAGATATTTCTTAAAAAGCCCATTAACTCAGTAAACCATGTAGGAGATAGTTTCAGTTTAAAAAATAACATTTATCCTTCTATGTGTGTGGTCTCTGAGTTTTGAGTAAATTCTGGAAAGAAGGAGAAATGGTGAAGCCAGTCACTGCATGGTTTTTATTTCCCCAAATGTGCTATCTGACTGTGTATGCAAGTTTGTTTGAAATGTGCGACATGATCTGTGCCACTCTAGTGCCTGCAATTCTATGAAGAGTCCTTAAATTTTATGTTGCATTTGCTTTAAACCTGTATGCCTGCCTTTGAGAATACAGCATTTAAAGGTGTTGCAAAACATTATGTAAAAACACATATATCCATATATACTGCTTTCTCTTTTCTACCAACACACACAAAACACATTACGGTTTTGCACAATGCCCACCTCATTTTAATAATTGGACTAACAAAAAGTAACTGGTTTTAACTTATTTGTGTAATGCAATAAAATGAAAACATAACACAGTTATGGTGACACAACCGGCACCAAAGAATTCCTTGGAAATGACAAGAAGGATTGGGTATCAGAGTGGGATTTCTTTCAAAGCACAAGTTAACATTTTTTTTAAAGAAAGCATGATAATATCATTTTCTCTGATTTAATCACAGGATCATGTAGGGAAACATCTGTTTCTAATGTGATTATGTCTGGTTTTTATTTGGTCTGAAGTCATTAGAGTGCTGAAGACCTCAGGCAGCTTGGAAAAGCAGTGTGTGCCATAGATGTGGCATCTTCTCTGGAAGCCACTCATCCATGCAAAGTAGCAGGTGATGGAAGAACTGTCTTAGAATACAGAGAGAAGGGAAATCTTCTCGTGATGAATCTAATCTTGGATCTCTGAGTTGCTTAGTGGCACTTGATTTTTTTTTTTTTTAACCTTCATCACACCAATGTCTCAAAACGCGTAGATCTTAATAAAGGAGAGTTAGGTAAATTGCAATATAGATGGGCTGCACAGTGCTTCTCTCCCAGGAAATCCTTGGGGACGTGATGCAAGTACCTCAAATATTAAAATAAAACTTGTGAAAAAAATGAATGGATCCAGAAGACAAGGAATAGAATGTGGAATCTCAGAGTGAAGGCAATGGGGGAATGAGGGCGTGGGAAGGAGGAGGGAGGGGAGAGATCAACCAAAGAACGTGTATGCATATATGCATAACCCATGGACACAGACAATAGGGTGGTAGTGGTCACAGGGGCAGGGGTGGGGAACAGGCTAAAAGGTGTCAGTGGAAGAAAAAAGGGGACATATGCAATACTTTTAACTCTAAAGGTTTAAAAAAAAATTAATACTATAAAGGGTCTTAAGAACTGCAAAAACATACCATCAGGAAGATTGCACAAGTAATGTATGTTTCTACTTGTAAGCTGCTTTTACCTAAATACTGAAGGTAAAGATACTGAGAGGTCAATGTACAATTTATCATCTGGCCTGAGTTTCAATGTTGGCAGGATTTTGGGGTGCGGAAGTATCAAGTGTAACAAAGGTCGGTCATTATCAAAAATCTGAACTATTAACTGGCTTAAATGTACAGAGTTGTAGAAAACAAATACCTGTTTAGGAGTATATGTTTATATTCTTTTTTTTTCAAATGGCCACATGCTGAAATGTAGATAGTGTAACAATTTTCTTTATTCATAGCACTAGGCAGATCCTCTTAGATCCCTGCACATGGAATTCTTGGATGTACCAATTCTGATTTTTTTAGTCATTATTGTTGAATGTATTACATATGTCTCCCCTTTCCCCCCCACTGATCCCTTCTAGCCCTCTCCTGCCCCTCACCCCAGACCTTCACCATCTTGTTGTCTGTGCCCATGGGTTATGCATATATGCAATACAAGTTCTTTGGTTGATCTCTTCCTGACCACTCAGCTACCCCCACCTTCCCTATTCTTAAGGACTGATTAAGTTATGAATACTGTGTGAGTAGTATAGTAGGGGTATTTGTCCAGAATAACCTTTGGCTCTTGGTATTTTAAACAACTATTGCAGCCAGTCACTGATGAAGGAGATGTTGTGGTCTCAACATGACTAAGTTGAGACCACAACTTAGTCATCTGCCCTGACTAGAATTGAACCAGGACCTCCTGGTTCATAGGTTGACATTCAATTACTGAGCCACACCAGCCGGGCCTGCCATTTGTTTTTTGATTCCTTCCTGACTATCTGCTTCAGCAAGATACTCTAGGCTCAGATTGTATATTTCATGTCCTAATCCCAGAACACTCACTAGCTCTAAATGTGCTCTGGTTCCTCACATTAGAGAATATTATTAAAAGCCTGAATCTGTGTGCTAACTATGCTCTTGCTGTTGAGTTGTAAATTCTTCAAAGCACTTTTCTCTGAGAGAACAAAGAAGTTAGTGCGTGTATAGTAATCCACATCCACACACACATATTTGTACATATTTTTGTGTGTAACCATCTGTATCTATATTAACCAACACACAATTCCATACGGATGTCTATGATTTAATCCATTACCATATGGATCATTCAGACATTCTCCCTGGCTTATCAATAACCTGTCACTGCAAAAGGGAGAAAATGTCTTTCACCATCTGCCATTCATTTACTTAATTGTTTGATTGAAATGTACATGTATAGTGATTTCATGATTTTTTCATCTGTACAGAAATGAGAAATAACTTTGTTACCAAGACTGCAGTGCTATGCACATTCCATTTTGCCCTCCGTCTTACAGATTCTGATCATTTCCTGAAGTTATTTAGGTCATCATTTATTTGGAATGCAGTTAGGTGCTTTGGTGACCATTTGCATTCTGTTCTGAGATCTCTTGATCTTCTAAATAAATAATGCTTGAAAATTTGCGTACCTACTTGAAGATTCACACTTCCTTCTGTAGATGTCTATAGGTTTTGACATATGCATAGTGTCATGTATCTAATATTACAGTGCCATGTAAAATGAGTTCACTACTCTAAAAAACCCTATGTTTCATGTTCTCACCCCTCTCCATCTGAAACCCTGTGACCACTGATTTGTTTACTCACTCCACATTTTTACCTTTCCCAGAAAGTTATATACTGTAATAGGAGTTATACAGTATGAAGTCTTTTAAGACTGGTTGCTTTCAATTAGCAATATAACTGTTTTGTTTTGTTGGGTAATATTCTGTGCAACACAGGTTTTTTTGTTTTGTTTTGTTTTGTTTTGTTTTAATTTATTCATTTATTGAAAGCGTCCTGGTTGTTTCCGGTTTGGGACAATTATGAATAGAACTGCTATAAATATTTGCATATTGGTTTTCATGTTGACATTTGTTTTCAGATTCAAACTGGCTAGGACTATCAATCCATTTATTTATCTCTGTTTCCAATGTGTGAATTCTGGTAGATTATATCAAGGAACTGGTCCATTTTGTCTAAATTATAAACTTTGTGATCACAGAATAGTGTCCTTTTCGATTTTTAAGGTATGAATAGTTACGGCCATCTTTCATTTCTAACATTAACAGTTTGTATTTTATATCTTTTGGTTGTTCTTCACTTGGATTAAGATTTATCATTTTTTTGTGTGTGTGTGAACATTTCAGGGATTAATCAGCATTTGGTTTCATTGATTTTTCTCTATGATTTTCTTACTTTCAATTTCTGCTTTTATTTGGATGTTTTGTGTTCTCCTTGCTTTAGACATACTAGCTCTTCTTTCTATCTATAATAATAAAAGCATAATATACAAATAGACCAAATGACAGAACAGCAGAACAAACATCTGGGTGACTACTCTATGGCATGCACTGGGGCCTGGCCCGCGATTGCCCCAAGATCGCCTTGCAAAGGAGAGCCCAGGCTTCAGGCAGGCAATGGGAAGGGGAGGCTCTGCAGAACCAGGGATCCAGGGAACCAGCGAACCAGGGTTGTGTGGTGGTGGACTTGGGCAATACCAGGCCAAGGCAAGTGCAGGCAAGGGCGGGGCTGAGACTGCAAAGCCAGCAACCAGGGGAAAGGAAGGAGGGCCTACCCTTGCAGGAATTTCATGCATAGGGCCTCTAGTAGATTCATAAGGCTTGAGCTTAGTTTATTCATTTGAGATTTTTTTTTCTAATATGGAAATTTAATTATCTAAGTTTCTCTCTAAATACCACTTCTGCATCTTACACACTCTGGAAAGCTTTATTTTCATTTTTGTTTAGTTCAAAATCATTTTCAATTTATTTTAAAACTGCTATGACCCAGTGATTATTTATAAAGGTGTTATTTAATTTCCAAATATTTGAGCAATTTTTCAGATAGATTTATTTTATAAGGTTTTTGGTTAATTCCACAATGGTTTGAGAATATAATTGATACAACTGTTGTTCTCTTGAATAGTTTTTTATGTTTTCATTCCTATTCAGAGAGTGAGTTAAGTCTTACTTTAAAAATGTATGGATCTGTTTTATTTCAGGACCTTGCTGGACTATGAGAAAAATTAACTCACTATCTTCTTCTCAGGCTCAGAGGAAGATTTTATATCCCATTCTCTGTCAAATTAGGTTGGGGCCCTGTGACTGAATTCTGGCCAAAAGAATTATAGTAGAAATGTTGTATATTGCTGTCAGGCATGTCATGATCTCAATAGGGTATCCCAAGACTCTTTATAAAGGTTAACAGTCACATTACTACAGCAGAAAAAATATATACATAATATATAATACACACACACACACACACACTCACACCTACTGAGTGAACCAATAAATGATATATAAAATTGATCATTTTAAAATTAAAGACTTAATATTAATATTTCTTTCCATATAATGGTACTTTAAAACAAGTTTGTTTGTGCTTTTTTCCCTCTAAATGTAGCCTTAGTATCTTTATCAAAATCACTGTTTTGTAAAAGAAAGATTACCACTTCTTAACTTGCTAAATCAGAATCTATGTGACTGGAACTCCAAAATTTCAAATTTCAAATAAACAATCCATCCACTGGCTAAACTTAGGCAGAGAATAGTGAAATTTTGCAAGCTTTTTCATAGGAGGCATTTCATTCCATTTGCATATAGCCCTACTTGATTTACCAGGAGTTTTCAAAAGGTGTTATTGATTTTCATTGATATTTATATCCTTCCTGTTCTCATACAAATCGAAAAACACTCTCAATGTATTTACCAAAATGAATTTTTTTAAAAGAAAACTCAGCTGTGTAGGTCCAGGAAAATATTAAGATGAAGCCAATTAAAAGTTTAAAATTGAAAATGTGCGGCAGATGGTGGGACCTTTCGGGCCCCCTGGAGCTGCAACACGACTGACTGTGAACTTCGGCTCTGACCAGCTTGCAGGGTTTCAGATGCCATATCCGTGCCACTTCAAGGTCCTTGATTTCACATTGGGGACACCAGCTCTTGTAAACCCATTTGACTTAAAAAATGGAAATTTCTCTGTGCATTTCAAGACACTCAACCCTTGCTTTAAGGAGTCTACCCCTTTAAACATAACTGATTAGTTTCCTCTTTCAAACTAAGAGCCAGTGTCTGCCATCATTCCCTGGAGGAATGTGGTTTAAAAAAAAGAAAGTGTTTGCTTGTGTCTCTTGCTTTGTTAATAAATAGCAGATTTCATTCTCCGGGGCCATGCTAAATTTATAAAGAACATGTCATTCCAGACAAACTTGATTGTTTTTTTGGTTTGTTTTTATAAACTCACTAAATCAGTGGATAAAAGAATAGAGTAGATGAAAAATATCTTGGTCATCACAAAACAACTTGATAGCAGTTCACAAACAGACATCCAAAAAAATCTTGCTTGGAAATGTAATTTAAATTATCTTAGCTGCAAGTACTGACACCCAGATTGAAGAGTGAATGGAAAAATGACCACAAAGAAAAGAGAATGAAAAATACTGACAAAGAAGTCTACTCTGGGCAGTTAAAATCTAAATGAATATTTATGTGCAAAAGGCTAAATAGCCTCAGCTTTCATTTCTCCCATTGCCGCCTCAGTTGAAGCTTGGTGGATAGCTAAGTGAATTGTTTTACTTCACTCCTTGAAAGCATATATTATATTTAGAAAACCGGCAGTTGGCTCACCTAGTTTTATTAGACTTTCTATATGAATTCTCTGCTCCAGAACTAGAGCCATCCTGACAAGTGCAAGGGAGAGTTTATTACTGTATTTTTCGGACCATAAGACGCACTTTTTCCCCCCCCAGAAGTGGGAGGAAAAAGTCCCTGCGTCTTATGGTCCAAATATAGCCTACACATACACTTTTAAAAAAAAGTTTTTTTACTTGCCCGGCTCTGTTTGTGTGCTTGCCCGGCTCTAAAATGGTTCTAAATGCTGCTGTTTACTTTACAGGGTTGATTACATGTGTTTATGACTGTGATGTTGGGTTTTAATGCACATAAAATATTTTAGGACACTATTTGTTTCAGAATCTTTTTTTCTTCATTTCCCTTCTCTAAAAACTGGTGCGTCTTATGGTCCGGAGCGTCTTATGGTCTGAAAAATATGGTAATCCCTGATGTATTGCAAGGTGGGGCCAGGTGAAAGTGGAGGAGGTTTGTTGGGGACTGAAACCATTGTCATGTGAGTGTGGGGTGTGGTATTCTCATCTAAGTGCCCACATTGTATAGAACCAGCCTCTTTGATCCAAGGTTGATCATAAGCGCTGATGAGTGTCCTGTGTTCCCAAGTTAGTGAGGACTCAAGTGCCACATGAGAGCCTGCATGTGTCCAAAACTCCAGTACCAAAGAGGCTATGGGGCAGCTAATATCCCCTCAGAAGAGGATTAAAAAAAGAAAAGCCATTGGTGAAGATAAACACACAGATGAATACACACAAACAAAGCTAGCTACATTCCCAACGGCTGGCTAATTTTAAAACAGATGGCCTAACTAGAGCCTCTGGAGCAACAAGAGACACCCATGTTCCAGAAGGGAAATAAGAGGCATTACCCCGGAACTGAAAATAAGATCTAATAGTAGAGAAATAACAATTATTACTCCAAATGGCTCTGGGTAGTCACCACAAGAAATCTGGATTAAATGAAATTGAAAATGGTAGATCCCATTGATTAGTTCAGAAAACTCTAGAGAAGCTTGAATAAAGTAAGATCTTTGTTGCCAGCAAGAAAAGTATTGTGGCCAGCCAAAAGAAAAAGTATTTCTATTTTTAGATGGTATTTATGTGTTGTTTTTTTTCTTTCATATAACCATTTATCCGGTCTATGGACTCTTCCATCTCCACCCACTCCTCTCCCTGTCATACCACACTATAGTCTATGTACACAAATCCTTTCTCTTTTCTTTTTCCTTTTTGGTCAATATCCCATCCCCCCACCTTCTCCTCTTCACCATATATGTCTGCCTGCTCTCTAGTTCATTTTGTCCGTTAAATTCCACAGATGAGGGAAATCATATGTTGCTTAGTTTTCTCTGTCTTATTTCACTTAGCACAATACTCTCCAGTTCCATCTATGCTGTCCCAAAGGGTACATTTTTTTCTCTTCTTTTCACAGCAGAGTAGTATTCCAATGGGCAAATGCACCACAGATTTTTTATCCACTCATCTACTGATGGATAATTGTTATTTTGTTTTGTGGTTTTATTTTGGTGGTTGTTTTTTTGCTGTTTTTTCCCCCTCTATTTTCTTATGTATGTTTTTTTCTCCTTCAGTATTAATTTAGAAATGAGGTCATAATTCTGTTTTCCCCCCTCAATTTTTATGATTACTTAGAAAATAGAAATGTAATAGCATACCAGCAATTTTAAAATTTGGTAAAGTGTGTTAACTTTAATCACATCTTTTTAACATCTGGCAAACATCAGGTGAATCAAATCCTTTCACATAATCAAAGTTGGATGTTGCTGGAGAGATCAAAGGAGTTGGCAAGTGTAGAACAAGTGTGCCAGCCTTCTTAGAGGACCTGGGAATGCCATGAACTAGCCAGGGAGCCCTTGGAAGGCCAGGCTTCCAAACAAAACAAAGACAGTGAGAAATGAGGGCACCAGTGGCCCTCTTCTGAATGAGTGTGCCCTGGGGCATCTGCCCCTGATCTTGAATTTAGGAAGAGAGAGATTGAATAGAGGAAGTGGAGTGAAAACAATTATGCAAATACTAGTCTAGCAGACTCCAGCAGGAGATAGAAGATGAGTTTGCTTTCACCAGGGCTCTTGTAAAGGGAGAGACTTTCTTGTCTCTCTCCCAATAGCACCAACCTAGGGGTGAAAAGGTGGATGGCAACAGAAGCAACTTAAGCAAAATTAAGCATATTATGATGTAACCACTGAACATTGATATGGCAAACCTAGAGCTTCTTTCAATTGTACAAAACTCAGTTATAGTCACAAAACTCAGCTTAGCTTTGTCAATTTTTAGCATTGTGAGAACTAGTTACTTAAACTCTCTGAGCTTCTGCTAACTTGTTTGTGAAGTACCAATAATAATAGTGTTCTCATCTATTAGGAATAGTGGTGAAAATAAGTTAAAGACTTATTTCCCTTGCAGAGCTATAATAGAATTAAAAATGAGCATATCAACAACCTGATCATGGCAAGGATTTACCATGCCAGCCGCCCTTATGAATTATGATAACTTATTTACATGTTAAGCCACTCCCTGTTAGGATTTACAATGGAGTCATCACCTCTGCTCTCTAGAAATGTATATTTTGTAGAAAAAGATAGTAAGTAAATGGAACAAGTAACCCAGTCTTAGGGCAATTTGAGACCCCTATTAAAAGTAGTGTTTAAAATGCTGGTGGGACCAAAAGGTGAAGGGAGAGAGAGGAATAGATTAACCAGCAAAGAAAATAGCATGGACTAGTCCTAGGAGACCAGAGTGTCTGGCTGGTGATAGCATGACACTTAGCATAGCAGAGAAAGGCTACCTAAGCCTGGCTTCCTGGACCTTGATGGATATTTACCATCTGGTAACTATAATATAATAAATATAATATAATATAATATAATATAATATAATATAATATAATATATATAATATGTTATAAGAGATATCCCATATAGTAAAGTATGCCTAATAAAACGTTAGCTTTTGTCTGTTATAAGTTTTTCATTAACATTGTTGCTATTAGCATACTGTCATAATTACCACTACCACCACCAGCACTATCATCATCATCATCATCATCATCCAGGAAAGTATAACATGTTGGCTGTCAGAGAGATTGCTTAACACAAAATCTTCATGCTGATCTGAAATTTTATATTTTTTTCATTATAAAAACGCATTCATAAATATCCGTGGCAGAAAAGATGATCAGGTTAAGTTCTACCTCTAAGATATTTCTAAAACTGAAAATTGTGAAAATATATAACATATCACGTATAACATATCATGAATATATAATAATGTAAACATGTATTTATACATAAACACATACATATATCATCTCACTCACCCACTCTCCCAGTGCTGTGAACTGGTGAGCAATCTGAGCCTATGGCTCAGGACTTCTAGTGCCTCTAATGGATGCTGCAGTGAATTCTGTACCTATGACTGTCAATCACACTAGGTGTCTCCTCTCAAAACCAAGCACTGATCTCAGGATCAGGGTAAATGGGGGTTATTCTAACTCAGGCTCCAGAGATCAGCAAATGCCACTTTCATGCACTGAGAAACTTAGCAAGGCACTACAGTCCTTCTCTTGTTTTAAAATAAAAAAGAAAAACAACTTAGAAATGAATGATCATTTGAGACCAAAAATCGAAAGGTCATAATTATTTTAATTTGGTTAGGTTTTGTGTTTTCGGTTTTGCTTTGTGTGTGTGTGTGTGTGTGTGTGTGTGTGTGTTTATTTGTTTTTTGGATTGCTGTTTTGTTTTGTTTTTAATGGTGTTACATTTGTTTTATCTTGTTTAAAATTTGCACCCTAACAAAAACATGACAACATGAAAATTTCACCCCTGGCTACTTGACACCCCTTGATTTGGTTTTAAATAAGATAAATGTGTTTGGAACTTGAATTATTTGCCTTTCACATTTTGTATACAAATTTATATCCTGTATGCACATTTCTGTGGTTAAATCTCTTGGTCAAGGCACTGACTTCATGACTCAATTTCTCCATCAAGAGGCAGAATAATGGCTTTTGACCTTAATAGTGTATATGAAATGTTAGTCTATGTAAAATATTTATACCATTGACTGACACATGGTGAACTAAATTTGATGAGTATTCTATTTTTTCTGGAAAGGTTATTTAAAAATATTTTCTTTCAGTTTTCCCATCTGAAAAAGTTTCCCCATCTGTAAAATATCCACCTGCAGAGCTATTGAGAAGGACATAAATAATCTTCACTAAATGTCAGGTATACTTTTGAATCCATAATAGTCGAGGATTGCTAGTTTTTCTTCTGAAGAATGCTAATAATAATCCTGGCTAAAGTGATGTTTAATCTGAAACTTATACTTGATAAAACTTCAGATGTAAATACTGAATACTATCTAAAGAAAACTTCAATTTTCTCAAAACTTACCAGCATGGTATAAAAATGCCCTTCTTTATACATGTTAGACTTAAGTATTAGACCCAATTATTCAATTCTTCTTAGCAATATTATAAATCCACACCCTTGCCATGGTCTCCTGGTGCATAGAATATACCAGCCAGCCTGATAGTCTGGGCTTGATCACATGACTCTCTCAGGGCAATGAAATGTTAGCAGAAACATGGGATTTACAGGGTATTTTGTCTTACCCTCTTGAGCTTTTACCATTTCTTTAAAAAATATATATCAGGAGTGCCCACTGCTCCTACAACCTGAGCCTGAAAATGAGATACAAGGAGCAGAGCCACACAGTTGACCTTCACATGTACGAGCAAACAACAAAGTCTTAATATTGTATGCCAGTGTGTTTGTATTTATTTATTATGCAGCACCTCTCTCTCCTCTTCTCTTTTCTCGGAGCACCCTTGTCCTCTTCGTCAACTGGGGGTAACCTCTATGTGACTGTCTCTTGAAAGTCTTCTGCTGTTAGAGACTTGCCCTCTCATGCACCCATCAAAGTACCACCCACATAAGTTCTTTTTAAAAATATATATTTTATTGGTTTCTTATAGAGAGGAAGGGAGAGAAATAGAGAGCCAGAAATATCGATGGGAGAGAAACATTGATCAGCTGCCTCTTGCACACCCTCTACTGGGGATGTGCCTGCAACCAAAGTACATGCCCTTGACTGGAATCGAACCTGGAACCCTTCAGTCCACAGGCCTACGCTCTGTTCACTGAGCCAAACCGATTTCGGCCCACGTAAGTTCTTTGTGTGTTGCTTTAATCTCATGGCTGTGTGTTTTTCCTTGATCAGTCCAGAAAGCCTCAAACAACTTATGCAGCAGAATGAAAGTCTGATACCAAATGACTGAGTGGGATTGATCTCAGGAATGTAGAAAGCAGAGTGGTGATGGCCCATTGCCTTCAGCATAGGGGCAATAGGTTGTGATTACATGGGTTTCCTTTTGAGCTGATGACATATTTTTAAAACATTTAATAGCGGTGATGTTGCACAAAACTGAATTCATTAAATCCAGTGGACTGGACACTTTAAAATGGTTTTCGTTATTTGTATGAATGCCTTCTACATTTAAAAACAATAAACTAAAAGGGCATTTTATTTATTTACTTATACTTGATTTTTGCAGATTTAAACTGGGTTACTCTCTCAGCATTAGTTTCTCCCACAGCCCATTCTATCTGGAAAACCACTTTCCTGTTTCCATAGATAACTTATGCTTTAGATTCTATTTCCAATCCTGGGAGTTTCTTCCTTGTCAATCAGCCTTCTGCTGGTTTCAATATTCTACTCGACAAAATTACAATACTTGACTGAACAATCACAAATATGCTATTTCTATATCTCTGTGGTTATAAATCAGAAGTCTGGGCCTCTCAATTTCTCTCTGCTTTTATTAGGCTAATACTTTTGGGGAAATTGTTTTAGTTATCTGGGTTTTATTTATTTCAAATGCTAAATGTATTTTATTATTGCATAAATATATAAAAACACCCCCTAAGACTTTTATTTCAAGTCTAATGGCTTTATGTGGGTTTTAATCATTCCAACACTATAAAATCAATGCAAATGCAACTGCCAGCAATATGGTAGTGACGTAACAATAATCAGCTTTTATTCATTCATTCAGTAAATACTCTGTGCACTTGTTCTACAGTTTCCCTGGAGATATAAGTATTACCAGTAACATATATTACAAATATATATATATATATTAGAAACTTTAATAACACATATATGTATATATTACATATATATTACATATACATTACATATATACATATTAGAAACTCTAATTACATATATATATATATATATATATATATATATATATATATATTAGAAACTCTAAGAAAAAAAGAGACATAGTTATGCCTGTTTTATTATCTTGTTTTGTTTCAAGAGGCATGATTAAACAGGCTGATGTAAAACTTATTTGGAAGTCAATTATTTTGTGCTCAACTCTGTTGATGGCATCCATATATCGAGTGGTAATAAGTAAGATTTCTGAAGAGATAGTTCTTTTAGGTGCATGCAAATTGCTCATCGCCTGCCATGTAATATATAGATAGCGGGTGTCTGGAATTACTTGTAATTCGTCCTAGCATCTTTAAAACAATCATCCGAGGAGGGGATTGGATTGCCCTCAACTTGTAAAACATCAGAATTACATAATAGGTATCTAGGGTACGACGCCAGCCTTGTGATTCTGAGAAAAGCTGCCCCCTGAAACCTTAGTATTTCACAGAGAATTAGGAAGTAGAATATCACATAGGAAAAAATCTATAGGTCTAATGAGACTGGAGCTAGATGGATGGCTAGCACTGAGAAGTTGTGTGGTATTCAGGAAGTTAGTTCATATTTCTAAGCCTCCGTTAGCTATTTACAAACAGAGACAAGATATAAATTTGTATATTTTGAGATAAGACTCTAAGTCAGGCTCTATGACCAGGTTCTTGTGTCATACAAGATTAGTACTCATGACTATTTGCTGATAACAATTATCTGTTGCATCATTAAAACCACCCCCACAACTCAGTGATTTAAAATGATAACCTCTTAGAATTGCCCATGATTTAGTTGTGACCAGGAATTAGACTTGTTCATACATCCTGTTGCTCTGCATCTGGGATGACTGGGATACTGATTTCTCATCCTGCAGCACATCCATCCAGGTTTGTTCAGGTGGTACCAGGAGGATGCAAAGCAAAAGAAGATAAGTTCCAATGCGCAAACATTATAGAAGTTTTTGTTTGCATTTCATTTTTAAAGATTCCACTGGCCAGTGAGAGCAACATAGCACAGGAAAGGTTCAAGGGCTTAAAGAAATACATTTCAAGTCTTGATGAAAGGAACAGCCATGTCACAGGGTTATAAGTATAGAGGTGGAAATACATATTTGACCATTTTTTTAAAAAGAACCATATTCCACATTGCACCAGTAGGTCAATTCCCTTCTCATTTTGAATCGCAATATGGAATCAGCTTCTTACTCCTAAAGGCAGTCACAAGCTGAAACAAGAACAGGGGCTCTGAATGAAGAATTAATATTGTGCCAAGTTATAAAACCCAATGAACATTTGCAGAATTCTGAACTAAGCTTTCTCTAATTTCTCTAGTAATCATGATTTGTTTCCCCAAATTTCTGCTTTGGCAGAAGGGGAAAGTTACATATTATATACATAATAATGCCATAGATGTTTATTCACAGGAATAGTATCTTATTTTTTTTTTTATCACACTCTTCTTTAAGAATATACAGTATTTCCCAAAGTGTATTTAAAAGAGTTATCATTTACATTCATGAGGTAGAATGCTTCTGAATTACTGGGTTAAAACTAAGTAAGCTTCATTATTGCATGGATTCTTAAAAGTCATCAGTATGCTGATGAGGAATGTGTTTTTCCAGTAAGGGGCTATAATAATATATGTTGTTTTCTCAAACTGATTTGAAATTTGTGGATAAAGAGAATCCTATATAATAAAAGGCTAATATGCAAATTGACCAAATAGCCGAACGACCATTTGCTATGATCCATACTGACCACTAGGGGGCAGATGTTTAATTCAGGAGTTGCCCCCTGATGGGCTTATGGCTGGTGAGTGCAGTGGCAGTGGTGGTAGCCTCTCCCACCTCTGTGGCAGTGATGGTTCAGCCATCAGTTGAACATTTCCCAAGGGCTCCCAAAGTGTGAGAGTGCACAGGCCAGGCTGAGGGGACACCCCTCACCTGGAGTGCACAAATTTTGTGCACAGGGCCTCTAGAAAGTGCTAAATAACTACCATTTAGGAAGAACTACTTCTGATCTAGGCATTTACACATTCAAAATCTCATTCAATATTTACAATTGTGACAGGTGTTATAGTCATGGGAAGACAGATGAAAATGAACAATAAGAGAAGCCAATGAGCTTGCCAAGTTCCACATACCTTGGAAGTGACAGGTTTGGGTACCAGATTCAGCTTGACTCAGGACACATCTAAACTATCAATCAAGTAGTACCAATTTCAGGTGGCCTTCCAGCACCTACCTCCAGCAATTCAGGGGGTTTTGGTTGGCCCCTCCCATGTCCAGAATGCTATTCTGGCACCTGTGCCCTACACAAGCATGTGGTGTCTTCTGCCAGGACCACTTGGAAGCATACCAGTAAGCATGCCTTCTGCCCTCTAAATCAGTTCCCTACATTGCTCTCCGGGAACACTCTGCACAGCTAGGCAGCGAGCTTCCTATTAATCATGTTTCCTAATCATTTATTTATTAGAACAAGGGAGCTGAACACCTGGCAACATTTACATTTGCAATTAGGGAAGCAGCCTCACTTTTGCAGAAGTCTGATTTTATTACTTGCCTTTGCCTTGTAAAATCAAATTGGCTCAGTAGTGGAGAAAAGTTACACACATGATGATGAAATTGCTAGAAATAACCTCTTCTCTCTCAATATGTAATTCATGCTGCAATTGTTAATGGGAAGCAGTATACTGATATATTAATCTCATTTTTTTTCATTAATTCAGGATACCTTAGTTGAGCACATATTATTACTATACCTGTGGTAATGTCTCTGGCCCTATATGGCACAGTGTTCAAACAAACTTGTGATCATTTTCCATGTTGCCCTACACTGAGAGCCCCCACTCATTTATTAGAAAACTAGGGGCACATTGCAGGAAGATTCCTGCAAGCAGCTGCTGTGGCTGTACACATGCCATTGCTGCCATTGCTGCCATCCCTGCCCACCCAGCCCTTGCTTTCCCTTTGGCAGCTGCCTTGCTTTCCACTTTTCCTCCCTCTTCCTTCTAGGCTGTCTTCAGTCTTCACTCCTCCCTCCCTCAGCATATGCAAATTAACCAGCATCTTTGTTGGGTTAATTTGCATTCTTGCTCTGATTGGCCGTGGGCATAGCGAAGGTACAGTCAATTAGCATTTTCTCTTTTATTAGTGTAGATGGAGATATTATATCAAAGGTGTTTTTGAGGCTTAAAATGGATATAAGCATAGCATCTAGCTCATTGGTGAGTCATACACAATATCAGTTGGCGTCTCACCCACCACATCCCACTTAGGCACCGTAATCTTAAGGATGAAAAGGCTGCCCATAGTCACAGATTTTCCATCGAGTATGAAAGATAAACTAGAATTTCAGGGGGGGGGGGATAAAGTATACTCTGATCAATGTCAAAAAAATCAAAGGGTAAAGATAACTAACTAAAAGATAATTTTGAGTATGGACAGAGGTCACATGGTCAAGTTTTCTAAACATATAGTGTTTGAAAAGACAGAAGGGATCTAGGATTAGATGTTTACCTAATAAATGGCTTTAAAATGAGTCATAGATGGCTGAAATTCATCCTGTAGCCAAATTATTCCATTGACAGCAAAGAGTCATGCTTCATGTGTACCTCGTGGAAAGGCAACTGCAGTTGCGAATGAGAAAGCCATTTGGAATCCTATGTAATTGCAGTTTCTCAGTTGATGCCAAGTTCTCCAACTTCCTGGCTTCATCCTCTAAAATGCAAACTCCCCAAAAGAACATTTCTCCTATTCAGAGGAAAATGTCAAACCTCCTAGAACGAGCAGTCCAAATGTGCCAGATGTTAAAATTAGAATATCGCAGGTCTGCCGCAAAGACTCTGGGCTAGAGACAATGACAATTCAAAAAAGGGCAGTGAAAATGGGATTAAGAAAACACGTGGGAGACTCCCCCTCCTAGTGAGGGAAAGCTCTCAGACGGGGCCCTGTGTGCAGATTAAGGATTATATACCTGAGATCTTCAAAACAAACATGGTAAATGGCTTTCCAAATGAATGGATGATGCTGAGGAACACTTCCGAACCTGGTGGTAAATAGGTTGAATGTGGTCCATGTGGAAATACAGGAGCACGGTAAGCAGGCATCCCTGTGACATTGGACAAGCCACTTCACTTAAATAATGCTAACCTCTGAACACTATCCATCATTAGATATATGATGATAAGAGCATAATGCTAGGCATACATTTTCAATACAATTAGTAACTTATGATATAACATGTAATGTCTAATTGTCTTAAAGTTACTGTATGGATTACTGTTGATCAGAAAAATTCCACTAAAGGTTTTTCCTCTTTTTAAAGAAAGAATCAATGGAAAAGTGGAGAAAAAGATAGTTTATATTTATTAAAGCTATGTGAGATCCAATAAAAAGGGGGAACAGAAGTGAATTTTACTTGAGAGAATGGAAAGTAAGCAAATTTAGTTCTACCAAGATTTGCATAAAGATGCACTTCAGAAGAGATAGCAGGCAGCGGGATCCTTCACCTGCTGGGGATCCGATTGGCCTACATGGGAAGTGCGAGCTACCTGCCTGGGAAACAGATGTTACCACTTTCTTTTAATGTGGAAGCAGGAAGTTGGTGAGGATGAAAATTGTGTTATTTTTAAGGTTGTGACTTTTACTGTTTGGTTTATTTTCTAATTGGTGTATATCTGGGGGAGACCAGAGCACATATTCATTTTCTGTCCTTTGCCCTATACATACCCTTTTTGCCTTTACTGCACTCTGGATATTAATTTGCACCAATATACGCATGCCAGCAAAATGTTGGTCTCTTTTGCCCAGCTGGCGTGGCTCAGTGGTTAAAAGTCAACCTATGAACCAGGAGGTCAAGGTTCGATTTACTGTCAGAATCTTGATCCCCAGTAGAGGGTGTGCAAGAGGCAGCCAATCCATGGTTCTCTCTCATCATTGATGTTTCTCTCTCTCTCCCTCTCCCTTTCTTTCTGAAATCAATAACAATGTATTAAACATAAATAAATAAAAAAGAAAGAGAAATTATTTTTTTAAAAGCAAAATACCATGAAGCCTTTATGTTTCTTTACAGAGAACTTTATTTTTAAAAAAATATATTTTATTGATTTTGTACAGAGAGGAAGGGAGAGAGATAGGGAGCTAGAAACATCGATGAGAGAGAGTCATCGATCAGCTGCCTCTTGCACACCCCTTACTGGGGATATGCCTGCAACCAAGGTACATGCCCTTGACCGGAATCGAACCTGGGCCCCTTCAGTCCCCAAGCTGACACTCTATCCATTGAGCCAAACTGGTCTCAGCTACAGAGAACTTTAAAATAAGAAATGGTAGTAAGATAAACTTGGCTATGAAAGGAAATAACATTTTTGTAAGTGGCATTTTGAAGTTTGCCAGTGCAATGCCCACATGTGCTCTCATGTTATGCTCTCATGATGCTCTCATTGGGTTATTATTGTCCCGTTATGCAGATTGAGTGTTCTTTGCAAAGTCATCCAGTGGTCAGTGTGATCTAGAGTTGAAACTCAGATCTGACTAGAACTCTATTCTTACCAACCTCAAAAAAAAAAATCACATTTGGGAACTCTATATTTGTGGGTGTGAACAAAGAAATACCCTTAATAGATATACGCACCCCTAAAAAGAAAAGGGAAATGACTATGCAGTGTTTGATTTTTATAAGACATACTAGAGGCCCGATGCATGAAGATTCATTCAAGATTGGCCTTCTTTCGCTGGTGCCAGCACTGACTGGCTTCCCTCTGGCACCTGGGACCCAGGCCTTTGCCCTGGCTACCACTTTCTGCCTTAGTTCAGGCCAGAGCTACCTTTCACCTTTGCTTCAACCCTGCCACCCTCCTGTAGCTCCTGCCCCTCATAGCAGGCATCCCACTACACCCTGGCTGCTCCACATCTGTGCGCATTTGCTGCCCAGAGGCCCTGAGCAGCCTCCACCATCTTTGCTGTGTCAATTTGCATATTCCTTCTTTATTGGCTGTGGGTGCCTCCATATTTGCCATGGAGTGGTGGTCAATTTGCATATTCTGTCTTTATTAGATAGGATTGTTTTATTTTCCTGTCAAAGTGATCTAATGTATTATCCAAATTACATAAACTCTGAACAGGTGCATGCACTTATTATGTATCCATACATGAGTATGAGTAACGAGATTAATAACATCCTATTTCTAGCTATTTGGTTGATATCACATAGTCTCCTATGTCCCCTTGGGTATCCCAGTCTCTGGCAACCACTGGTCTGTTTTGTGATCCTCTTGAGTTTTCCTTTCATTTAGATTGGAACAAGGGCCCTAGGTGAGATGAAGGATAAAGAGCAGGGCCCTTCTTCTGTTGCGCACCAGCTAGAACACAAGATGTCCTAGGCCTCCACAGCCAATTGCTGGGTTAACTCTCAGGAAAATCTTAGGAGAGAAACCCCCATTCTCCATTTACATAGGAGCAAAGGGGGCCCAGGGATCCCTGAGTAGATTAGGAAGGGTTCCTAAGAACAGCTTTGGGATTTGAAGCTAAGCTTTTGTGGTCCTAAAGTTCTTGCGTTTTCTTAATTTTTCTGTTTTGTTTTTGTCTAATGTTTTTCTAATCAAGATATAATTGGCATATCCCATTTTATTAGTTTCAGGTGTACAACATAACGATGCAATATTCATTTTCATTGCAAAATCACCACATACGTCTAATTAATATTCATGTCTATTCATAATTACATTTTTGTTGTTTGTGATGAGAACTTTGAAGATCTACTCTCTTAGCCATTTTCAAATATATAATACTGCTTTGTAACTACAGTCACCATGCTGTACTTTACATCCCTATGGCTTGTGTATCTTATAACTGGAAGTTTGTATCTTTTGATCCCCTTTGTCCATTTTGTTTACCTCTGAACTGCTGTCACTGGTGACCACGAATCTGTTTTCTGACTCTATGAGTTTTGCTTTCGTTTAGATCCCACATATAAGTGAGATCCCATGTTATTTGCCATGTAGTATTTTTTAAGTAGAACAGTTTAGAACCCACACCCATGCCATGGAAAGTCCTTAAATTTATAAAAATTTTGTGACTAGGATATCCAAGGGGACATAGAAGATTATGTGATGTCATGAAAACAGGATGTTATCGATCTGGGCTCACTGTCACACTGTTTGCACATATATACACACTCATGTACACATGCATAATAAGTATATGTATGCACACCATCTGTCTGTCTTCAATGAAGACATGATGCTCTCATGATGGCCACTCATGGCTTCAGGGACTTCACCTTCACACTGTTTTGTTTTAGTTCTGACCTGAGGGTATTTTTTCCCCATTCATATTTAGAGAGACTAAAAGGGCATTGGTGGTTCAGTGGTAGAATTCTTGCCTCCCATATTTAGAGAGACTAGAAGGAAAGTAGGGATGGGAAAAGAGAGAGAGAGAATCATGGATTTGAGAGGGAGACATTGATTGGTTGACTCACTCAAGTACCCAGACAGGAATCAAATCTACAACCCAGGTACATTCCCTTGACTGGAATTGAATCTGAGACCCTATGATGTAGGGACTAACACTCTAACCACTGAGCAACACCTGCATCTCCACACTGTTTTTCATAAGGGAAATTAATTCTAGCTGCCACATATCTTTATCAACCAAAGTCAAATAATCTCATAGTACGCTATATATATCTATATATCTATATCTATATCTATATCTATCTATCTATCTATCTATCTATATATGTGTATATATATATATATATATATATATATATATATATATATATATGAATTTTACTTTTTTGTTACACCTCCATAAACCTAGGGAGGGGAGAATGGATTAATTAAATTATTTTTGCATATTTTTCTTGCCATTATTTTAGCAATAATATTTCCATTTGAATGTTGCACAAGAGTATTCATCTTAGCCCAGCAGGTGTGGCTCAGTGGTTGAGCATCAACCTATGAACCAGGAGGTCAGGGTTTGGTTTCCAGTCAGGGCACATGCCCAGGTTATGGGCTTGATCCGCAGTGTGGGGCATGCAGGAGGCAGGCAATCAACAATTCTCTAATCATTGATGTTTCTATCTCTCTCCTTCTTCCTTCCTCTCTGAAATCAATAAAAAATTTAAAATTTTATTTATATTATACTAATATATTTCTCTGCTATAGTGTAACTTTTTTTATATTAAAAAAAAAAACCCAAACATAAGCACATTTTAAGTTCATGCAATCACAAGGGAGGTGGGGAAATGCCCTGCTGATGGATTTTTGGAGAGCACTGTCTTGGCCATAATCATGGGGTCATCTTTCCAACTTAGTTTTGGAAGGACCTCACTTATCCTCAAACAAAACACTTAAAGGTACAGTACTCACAACCCTCTTGGTGATTAATTCTCAAAAGAAACAAAGCAAATCACTGATGACTATATGAAAGATTTTCATTCTTGCCCCTAACAAAATTATGTCCAGGAACACATTTTAAAAGTTTCATGAATGCCCTCAGTTTATGAGATTGCGGGAAAATAGTTTTCAGATGTTGTTGGTGGGAATGCAAATTGACACATCTTTCAGGGAAAAACATCTGGCTGTATGAAATAAAGAGTGAATATATAAACTCTGGGCTCAGCAAATCCAATTCTAGACATTTCCCTAAAGTTATTATCAGACAAGTGCATGGAGATATGTGAGTATATGTGTGAGAAATTGTTCACTGTGACAGATTTTACACAACTTAAAAAAAAATGTAGTAACTTATTTGTTCATTGTTTAGTACTAATATGGTGATCCAAAAATTGTATCCACTTAAAATAAAAAGGAAATTTTATGTATGAGTGGATAGATAGATAGATAGATAGATAGATAGATAGATAATGTTTGGGATACGTTATTTAAAAAAAAAAAAAAAGGATGATTATAGCCTGGCCAGCTTGACTCAGTGGTTGAGTGATGACCTATGAATTTGGAGGTCATGGTTGGATACCCAGTCATGGCACATGCCCAGATTGTGGACTTGATCCCCAGTGTGGGGCATTTAGGAGGTAGCCAATCAACGGTTCTCTCTCATCATTGATGATTCTATATCTCACTCCCTCTCCCTTCCTCTATGAAATCAATAAAAATATATTTGTGAAAAATGATGATTAAAAATGGCTTGGTCCAATCACTCAGAGTAACAATTTTTTTTTAATTTTTATTTTTTTAGAAAAGGGTTGACCAGCTAATATTTCTTGATAATCTATTATACACCACAAACATATTCAGTCCATACAACAAGTCTATGGTCTGGATATTAGAAATCTATAATTAAAAAAGATGCTAGGAGCTCAACTCATGGAGACTGTGAGTGGCACATGTGGGATTTCAACCCAGGTCAGTTTGGTTCCAAATCCAATGCTCTTTTTCTGCGCCAAGCTGCTTCCACAGCAGTTGGAACTTGTCTGCATCTGTTCTGTACTTGTTTGCATTTTTCCATTTTCAAGCAGCAGCCCCCTCCGGCCTGCCATGAGCAGCAGCTCTTCTATCCCCTTCCCTGTGGCTGCTGCAGACCCGCTCACCTCCCAGCATCCGAGAGTAGCTCTGCAGAGGCTGGGGCAGCTGGCATTCCACCCAGCGAGAGGGACTGGGAAGCACAGAGAAGTCCTCTGAGAGAAGGCAACATCTGTTCGATAGGCAATGAAAAATAAACCTGTAATAAACTCATTTTAGGAGGGGAAAAAAAGGCCCCTCCAAGTGCTGAGTATTCATTTTATGCAAGTACAGCAGGGCTGGTCTACTTGACAAGTAAGAAAAGAGCACATGATCACAGCCAGAGAGGGAGGTTGCTCATACCAAGACCAGAACCAGGCAACGGCAGATGAAACATTTAGAAAGATGATGCAGAAAGCCCCCACCACCTGTGGCTGGCTCCTGGCACAGAGAAGTGACCCAGGTGGTGCATCTGTGTCAGGAATGAGTTCCAATTTAGTGGCAATGACTTCCTAACCACACTAGACTGCCAAACTGCTATTCGTTCATTTGGCCATCAATGCATTTTTTTTTCTTTATTTCTCTATTCATTGCTTACTTTAGTCAAATATTTCTTATAAACTAAAGGCCTGGTGCATGAAATTGTGCACATTGAAAGCAAATTATTTGGAAGAAATATTTTAGAGGCCAGGGAGGTGCTGTAGGATGTTGGCTCCAGGCATATCCAGCCCATCTCACCCAATCCTGATTGGCTGGACGCCAGCAGCAAGCTAACCTACCAGTAAGAGCATCTGCCTCCTTCAGTGTGCATCATAGCGATTGGTCAAATGGTCAAATGGACAGTTGAACACTTAGCATATTAGGCTTTTATTATATAAGATGCTATTGAAAACATCTTTATTTTCTCTGAAAAGAAGTGAAAACATGGCCCATTATGATTATTTCTCAACATATATGTATAGTGAATTGTGATGTTATATATCTTTATTTTCTCTGAAAAGAAGTGAAAACATGGCCTATTATGATTATTTCTCAACATATATGTGTAGTGAATTGTGATGTTATACACCTGAAATTAATAGAATGTTATATACTGAGGGCCAGATTATTATGATCTCTGAACACAAAATAATTTGGCCACGTGGTGTACTTCTCTTGAGTACCTCATTTATTTGATATCAAAGATACTATAAATTGTGCACTCGATTAGCTTTCCCCTTTGCATTGGCTGACAGATGGTTGCAGGACAAATAGGTGGTTGATTTCCAGGAAAAGTCTAGAATACTTTTGGTATCCATTTGACATACAAATACACTGAGTGGCCAGATTATTATGTGTTCAGAGATCATAATAATCTGGCCACTCAGTTAATGCCAACTAATGGCCTGGTGCATGAAATTCATGCATGGCGGGTAGTTCCCTCAGCCTAGACTGCATCCTTTTCATTTAGGGACCTCTTGGGGGATGTCTGACTGCCAGTGTGGGATCTTCCCTTTCACAATCTTGGACTGCTGGCTCCTAACCGCTCACCTGCCTGCTGTTCCAATTCAGTGGCAATGACTTCCTAACCACACTAGACTGCCAAACTGCTATTTGTTCATTTGGCCATCAGCACATTACATGCCTCTGCCTGCCCACCTGATTGTCCCTAATTGCCTCTCCTGCCAGCCTTATCTTGCACCAACTGCTCTCCTCTGCTGGACAATTTGGTTCTGATTGGTCAGTTTCTATGCCTGTCAGTGTCAAAAGCTCCACCTCTTAGGCAGCCATTGGCTCCTCACACTTCACCCAAATTTGGTTCTGATTGGTTGATTTATATGCCTGTCAATATCTCCGGGTTTATCTCTGGGCTTGATTAGAAAGGCAGGGCTGATGGAGGCCCAGAGAGAAACATGCATGGCTACTAGTGAGGCCTGGAGATAAAGAGAGAGGCAATGGCTGATCAACAGCTGCCATGGAGGTTGCGGAGCAGACCCTGCCTCTCTCTTTGGACCTCTCTCCAAGCCTGATCTGTAGCCCCCTCAGCAGTCAGTGCTGGGTCACCATGGCAACCCAGCACTGACTGCAGGACTGACTTCTGCTGGGTTGAGCCTTCGATCATTTTGGACATTACAGACCCTGGGTTTTTTATGTATTAGTATTACATCTCAAAAATATATTCTTTACTATATGCCTTAATGGATATTATATTATAATCTAGGGTGGTTTTATAAATATAAATATAAAAGTATAAATATAAACATATAAGAAATATATTGTGTAAATATAAAAGAAAGTATAGAGAATAAATAGTAGGTTAACAGTCATTGAATTTAAATCTGATAAAATATTAATGAATATAACAAAATGAATTGAAGAAGAAAAGAATTGGAGGATAAAAATAATCCTTGGTAACAACTGTACTGGATACAAGCTAGTTTACTGGCTATAATTTTGATTGTGGATGTAGTTAGAGCTCTGTGTTTTTCAATGGTATGCTGTGTTACTTATCAGTCAATGGGATCCTACAGAGGCCAAGCTTAGAGATGGTGAAGACAGTGCACAACGTTCACACAGAAAGAATAACCTGCTGCAAAGGCACAGAGGCGTGGAAGAGCATGGCATGACCGGAGACCTACGGCAAATGATGCAAGATGAAGATAGTAACTGGATAAACACCAGAGATTTAGCGGCAGTGGGAAAGTGAAGGAATGCCTTGCCATGTTAACAAATCTGCATTTAAAAAGCAAAAAAATGATGGAGCTGTAGCAGACTTTGATTAATCAATGAGGGAGATTTGTTTTCTGATCTGTGACCTCTGCTTCTCTTTTCTGACTGGAAAGGGAACATCTTTGTTGCTTCTTTCTGGGTGCTGGAGATCACCTAAATATCATCTGAAATGCTATTTATTTTCGGCAAAGAGAATTTTTTTAAGTGTGCAGCTCCTGTGCCTCAGAGACAAAGGGCAGCACATGGAGTGCTCCTCAGCAATTCCGAAAAAGACTGCAGGAGCATCTGAGTCTTTAGTCTTGTGATGGTCTCAAAGAGGAGCATAATAAACAGGCTATTCTGGGGCAAACACATGTAAGATACTTCTCTATCGCTCTGCTGGAAATGATTAAAATATATCAATGTTTTCAGTTTAATTCAGTTCTAATGCTCTTTTGCCAGGCTCTTATTTGTGCATTGTGGTAAAGGTGTAGGAAGAGGAGGGATGGATTAGTTTGATAACACTATGTGTAGTCTTGTATATATTTATATAAATGAATGACTATTGTATATAGACAAAGAACGACATAGATTGTTAATTATATCAATATATGTAGATTAAGTATCCTATTCTTATGACATGGCTTATTAAGGCAACAAACTTCAGAATGTATAGTTCTATCAGAACACTATTCAACTTATTCAAAATAATTCTGATGCCAAACACAAACACTAGACAAAATATACAAATAAAATAGCTAAGGATTCTGTGGAAAACACAAAAACAGGCAGAACTTTTGTGTGTGTGTGCGCACGTGTGCGCGCGTGAGTGTGTGTGTGTAGGGAAAGGTGGATAGAAAAGTAACTAGTATGGGAGTTATAAATTGAAAGCAAACTAACAATGTTTAGATTAAACCATAACAAATTTTCTGAAAAGAGAAAGGTAAAGAGAAAAAGAAATATTTAAAGCATGGGGGTGGGGAATGGAGATTTTATATACATATATATATATATATATATATATATATATATATATATATATATATATAATATATATATATAAAGGAAAATGATATAAATACCTTAGATTTATCCCCTATTATGGAGGCCAGAAGAGCAAATGACAGTGGACTAGCTTTTTTATTTTTATGATTGAACGTATCTCCTCTGATTTACTGTGGGCTTCAGACTTCACAGTTTTATCGTAGATTATATGGGAGCAGCTTTACAACTGTGTTTTTCTTTTTAATTTATTATTTAGTTAAAAAATAAGTTGAATACTTACTTTTCCTCATTATATAGAAGAGTCCATCTAGAAAGATTAAGTGGACTTACCTGGGATACTAGTACTAGTACTAGTACTAGTACTACTCCTTGAAATCTGTTCCAGCTCTGTTGATTGCACATTCAGTTTGTTCCCAAATTAACACCATTTAGGCTATCGTTAAGTCAACACTCAAAATTGATAATAAAGCGATACAGTTGTTGGAATACACCTTACATATGTGGGTCTGTTTATTTAGACTTTGTGGTGTGGGTTTTACCTTTGCCTCCACTAACAGATTGCTTTATCACATGACTCAGGGGCAAATTCGAAGTTTCGGATTTAGCCTAAACTGCAACTTACCTGTGTTATAGGCATCACTCATAACATATTTGGAGTTAACTCATTAAAATAAAGATTAAATGTAAGAGTCTTGCCTTCCCATTCAAGCTATTTGATGTATCAGCATCCCAAAACATAAGAAATGGGTTTCAGTTTATAATCTCTTTGACTTGGGTTTATTTTCTCTGTAGCAGATGGAAATGTCACCAGCTAAAGACACTAACCACATGCGATGTTAGTGGGCAAATGACAAGTAATTATTGCTTTAATTCAAGTGTTCATATGCTAAAGGATTATCGACAGTTACTGATATGGTTATAATAGATCGCCAGGAAAAAATGACTCAGAAATCCCATAGTAGACTGGCTGGGATGAGCTATGCAATTACCTCCACAGATGAGGTACATCCTTGTCACCCTGGCATCCTGGAGTGTGAGCACAGAGAATGACACACATCAAGAGACAGTAAGATAGAGCACTCACGTTTGAAAAGTCGGTTTAGTATCTACATCCTGAGGGAACTGAACTGGAAGCTTTCTGGATAAAATATCAGCTGTGTTCCCACCTGTGACTGAAACATGGCACTCCACGGACTTGATAGAGTCATTATCGTGTATACAGCTTGCCCTGTGAACTTCAGGACACAACGCTGACTGAATGGACATATAGAATGAGATTTAAAAATGTGCTTTGTCAATTCTGTCATTTGATGAATGACCCTGCTCTCTGTCCCATTCTATAACCACTCCAAACTTATACCAGGACATGGGAGTGCCTAGACCCCAATAATAAAATCAGTGTTTTTTAAATTTTCAATTATTTTAAAATATATATATATTTATATTTATTTCAGAGAGGAAGGGCGAGGGAGAGAGAGATAGAAACATCAATGGTGAGAGAGAATTATTGGTTGGCTTCCTCCTGCAAACCATGTAATGGGGATAGAGTCTGCAACCTAGGCATGCTCCTTGACTGGGGATCAAACTGAGACCTCCTGGTTCATAGGTCAATGCTCAGCCACTGAGCCACATCAGCCGGTCTCAATTAAGTGTTTTTGTTTGTATTTATTTATTTATTTATTTATTTATTATTATTATTTTTTTAATAGTTGGCAGGGCTTGCTAACCAACTCCTCTGTGTCTATTTTGTATTATTGTAGACTTTTCATTTTTGTCTTCTGTGACCAGATTTCCTTCAGGTCCTCCTTTCCTATTAGCTCCTCCTTAGGGAGGAGAATTACAAATGGGAAATCATCTAATTAGGCTACACAATACTTATTAGGAGATATTTGCTAATGGATTAGAACTTGGATGGTATTTCCTTTTATTTGCTTCTTCTGGCAGTGGAATGTTCTAGGACCACATTTTTATATTTGGGAATTATTAGAAGGACTTTGGTGTAGGCTTATCATTTAGGGGTTATGTAAAAGTGGGAACATTTATTTCAAGAGAAGATGCTTAGGATGGCATTGAGTTAGAAATAGTTTGAAGGTCCCAGTATAAATAAGATAGTAAGACATAGATAAGTAAGATAGAACAGGTAGGATAAATAAAATAGATACACAAACATTACATAGCCATATGTAAGATGCTCTAATACCAGTGATGCTAATTAAAATAATCGTGACAAAGTATACTTGTTCATATATGCTTACAGTGGAAATTATAGAAGGAAAAAATACTACACACTTAAAATATGGTTACTTGTTGGTGTAAGGGTTTAAATAAACTTAAAAAAACACTGTAACCAAAAATGAAATACTATGTTTTATTTATTAATCATCTCAAAGTGGCCACACCTCATGAATGCTGAATATGGCCATTCTCATGAACTGACAATTGCTGATTAAAGTGAAGCCCTTTTAGAAAGCAAGTTTGCCAGGTGACATCTTAAAGCAATCCTACATCTGACTTAATAATTATACTATTATCATTTGAAGTATAGGAAATTCTTGTTAAGTCTATAAAAATACATTCCTGGTACATTATCTCTATTTTAAATATATATATATATATATATATATATATATATATATATATATATATATATATCTCCATTTTTCAGATTCAGAAGAATAGTTAAATAATGTGGCAATTAGTAAATATAGTCATTAACCATAACAATTATGAATATTTTATAAATTACATGGGAAAATTTTCATGTCAAAATGTTATAATATTAATTAGACAAAGAAGATACAAATACATATGCCCCTGTGTTTGTGTATCCCACACAGAATGACATATACACAAATACATATACTGTGTATTTATGGCAGATGATTCTGGTTGCTACCATTGATAAAAATAACAATAATAATTCTGTTACCTCGAGGGTACTACTAAAATCCTTAATATTCCTGATGAGAAAGTTGAAGTAGAAAATATCTACGTTTTTAAAATATTACCATTAAAATCTCTGTTAACCCCAGTTTTTATGGTGAGCTCAGGAGGTTGGCATTATACCTATGATAGTAACTGTAGCTGTAATATGGGGTGGCATATATCCAATATGAGCAGCTACCTAAGTATTTTATGTACAACAAATCTTTGAGTTCATTTATATTTCAGAGGATAGAGCATCTCACTCTTAACAGTCTATGTCTTCCAATAAATTCGGCAGATTTTGTACAAAGATATTAGTATTAGACTTTGAGTTACTGGAACAAGGCACTCATATTTGTATCCCCAGGACCTAGCAAAAATATATCTGGAACAGGCCTTAATAAAAAGCATGATAAATAATCAATGCGATGAACTATTGTGCAACTTGTTGGCCACTGGGCAAATCTATAGGTAATTTTGAATCTTCCCTAGGAGTGCTCAGGTTCGCACACTAGTATGGTGTGCCATTTAATGGCAAATGCAACTATATTAGAAAACTTACCTTAAACTGTGAGCATGCTGTAAGCTTCTATTCCACACTGGAATATTAGCTCAAATAATCCTGAGTTTCTTTTTAAGGGATAGGTAAGTAAGTCTATTCTGTTCTCTATCCCACTTACATCCACGAGGCACTGGCTGCCAGATCATACTCACAGGCCCTATGCTATTAGTTCCTGTTGTTTTGCAATGGAAGATTGGAACAGAAAAAAATATAGAACCTGAAAAATACATACACCATTTTACTTGAAACACCAGAATTGACAGTGTTTTCTAATGGTTATTTGTCCATTGGGACTCTTGCCTTATATAAAAAGGATAAAGTGTCTATTTTCTTTTCTTTAAGAAAAAGAAAAGAACCCTAGCTGGTTTGGCTCAATGGATAGAGCATATGCCAGCACTTGGAAGGGTCCCAGGTTCAATTTCGGTCAAGGGCACATGTCTGGCTTATGGGTTCAATCCCCAGTAAAAAACGTGTAGGAGGCAGCCAATCAATGATTCTCTTTCATCTTTGATGTTTCTATCTCTCAATCTCCCTCTTCCTTTCTTCCTGAAATCAATAAAAATGTATATTTTAAAAAAATAATTAAAATCAAATGAGTAAACAAACAAACAACAATCTCCAGGAGATCAAAAAGTTAATTACAGAATATGTAACCAATGTGGGCCCTGACAACTATTCTATCACAGAAGTGAAACCATATATACAATATAAAAGTCCTATCTTTGGTAGGAGAAATTAATCTACAAGGGAATCTTCTTTAAATGGGTAGACTAGCCCTTATTAATTAACTCTTAGAAAGATGTGCCAGGAACTTGCTATCTTAATCATATGAACAGTGTTCATTTTTCTTCATTCTGAAAAAGGTTCATATTAAAACAGAGGTACAGTGTGGTTTAAATTATAATACAAAATTGACCTTTCCAACTCTAAAAGTAGATTTTTAGAAAGAAGGGTTGGGTGGGGCTAGGAGGGAGAGATCAACCAAAGGACTTGTATGCATGCATATAAGCCTAACCAATGGACACAGAAAACAGAGGGGTGGTGATGGTATGAGTGGGAGGGGGGGTGCATGGATAAGGACATATATGTAATACCTTAATCAATAAAGAATTAAAAAAATAAACATAGGAGATCTTGAAAAAAAATCAGCTGTATTACTCAGAACATGGCCCTGCATAATTCTTGTTTGATTAGAGTCCTGTTTTCTTTAGTTTCTTTGTTGTTTGATCACACTAGTAAATGGGCCCCGCTCCTTCTGTGGGATAAATAACAGAGCTATATTCCCACCACTCTCCTACTTCAAGATGTTCATGATGCATTCACTGTAATGCAAGGATGCTCCCCCCCCCCCCCCCCCCACCAATGTCACCATGGCTTAGGACGTCCTGAAATCCCACAGCTTACTGTGCACTTAACACCTCCTTTTGCATAGACCTTCTTTTAGCTTATTTTTCTGACATTTTTCAAAAGACAGACCATACTTTGGACACACTCTAAAACTTAGCCCCAGGCATTCAAGTGCTTCTTCTTGACTTCCATTTCCCCTAGCTGGCATTCATTTTTATATCGGAGGTAAAGGACAATCCTATCTTCTCACCCTACACTCGGAATACATATTCGCTGTGGTCCATTAGGAAAGCTTTTAAAAATTAAAGTATATATGAAATGTGTTTCAATCCAACACAACTCATTTACAATTTAAAAGTTGCCTCTTTTTTTTTTTTTGAGTAGAAGGAAGTCTATTATTTATAAGCATAATATCAGTCCTTAACACAGATACATTGAAAAGCTGAAAATATATAGACTCAAAAGCCACTCAATGAATTTCCACTCAATGAAAATTCATGAATTTATTTACCAAAACACATTTACTACAATGTTCATAGAAGCATAATCTATAATTATAAATGTTGGAAACGCTCATATGCCCATCAATAGTACAGACTGGAACACTCCAGAGGGTGAACAAAAGACAACTGCATACTCACAGGTTGGTATTAGAGGTGCTGCCCAGCTCAGCATGTGAGGAGAGCAAAGAGAAGAAACAGAATTAGATATAGGAGGTCAAACTTTGTGCCAGTTCCTACTGATTCTCTGGCCAACACTGCAAAGAGTTTAAGGAAAGAATGGTCCATCCGTGATGTCTAGAACTGGAGAAAGAGGGCTGGCCCTAAGTAAAGGGCTATGGAGCACCTGGAGAATGGCCAACATAATAGGTGAGATGCCTTTTCTCAGTTGGCTGAAAACACTCCCGCCTGCTTGGATCATGAATCCTTTTATTTCTGGAAGGTTTTTCTGGGTATGGGTGGTATATCACAATATTCACTGCACTCATGTAACAATATCAATAAGTCTCACAAACACAGTCATGACTAAAAGAACTTGGGTGCAAATGAGAAATAGTGAATAATTTCATTTATAATAAACAAACAAATAGGTACAATGATTATATATGGTTAGAATTCAGGATAATGGATAATGCTGAAATTTAATGAATGGAGGAGTTATGTATAATGTTCTTTGTCTGGGTGCTGGGCACAAGGCTGTATTCAGTTAGTATGCATTTGAGCTGCGTACCTAGGATTAATTAATCTTTCCGTGGTTAGCTACTGAGATGAGGTTGGGGACAATTTCTTATAGGAAGGCAGCAAAAGGTGCCTTAAAAAAACAAAAACAAAGAAAAAATAGATAGAGACTTGTGTTACTTGTTCAGACTCCAAGGCTATTTCCTTCACATACAAAGAAATAGCTAAGAGTTGAGCTATTATGTATCTATAGTATGTATATGAACATAGTGGGGGTGGGAAGTATAGTATTTCTTTTATCTCTACTCTTCATTGACATTTTTTAAAACCTACGTTTTCAATTCATGCTACACTTACTGCATTTTCCATTCTTAGATGCAACCAAACCAGAATTTTCTGCCCTGCATACTGTTTTAGTCTAAAGTAGGTCAATATCACAGCTGAGGAAAATTATTTGGGATTAGAATAAATTCTGGTTCAAACAGAAAAGATCACTTCCCAAACTCTGAAACATACAGCCCTATCTATAAATAAACATGTAAAAGAGAGATTCTTAAATTTTAGAGGGATGTAAATACTATTTCATATTTATTTTGATGGGTTGAGGAAATCATCATATATACTAGTGGCTCAGAGCATGATATCACGCGAGACCCAGGACCCCAGACCCTGCCAAGCCTTGAGATTCCCCCAAGTCCCGCTACGTCTAGAGACCCAGAGTCAAGTCCCGCCATTCTATGGGACCCACAGTTAAGTACCTGCCCAACCACGTGCGCCTCGCTGTATACACAGCCTCCTGTTGACTTGTCTTTGGTTGTTATGGCATTAGCGCCACTGGGATTTTATAATATAGAGTAGAGGCCCTGTGCACAAAAATTTGTGCACTAGGAGGCATCCCTCAGCCCGACCTGCCTCCTCTGCAGGAGGCAACCAAGCTGATCATGGGAAGGCACCACCCCCATAACCCTACTGCTGCTGCCACTGCCAGCCACAATGGTTGTAAGGCCTGAGCCCAGGCCTCACAGCTGCTGGGGCTCAAAGATGCCTGTGCTCATGGCTGCCTGGTCCTGGGTCCTGGCAGCCTCTGTGACTTTGTCTGGATGGATGTCTGGATGGACATCCAGAAGACATCTGCCCTAATTAGCAATTATCCTTTTATTACTATAGATGCCTATATAATAAAAGGATAATATGCAAATAGACTGAATGACAGAACAATTGAACAACCAATCAAAGAGTAATATGCTAATGATATGCTAAGGCTGCTCAACTGCTCACTATGACTTGCACTGACCACCAAGAGGATGACAGTCATCTGGTCAACCAGTCGCTATGATGTGCACTGAGCACCAGAGAGTAGATGCTCTGATAGGTAGGTTAGCTTGCTGCTGGGATCTGGCAGGTCAGGACTGAGTGAGATGGTCCAGGCATGCTTTGGAGCCCTCCTGTAGTCCCTCTCTGGCCTGATTTTTCATTGGTGGTGTCCCTCAGCCTGGCTTGATCTTTTTCTCTATCCAGGACCCCGTGGGGGACATCAGAGAGTCAGTTTCAGCCCAATCCTGCAGGTCACTCCCCTTGGCAGGGTGCCAGATGCAGGGCTCATGGCTGGTGAGCGCTACTGTTGCAGAGAGAGCCTCTCTCAATTAGGAGTGATTGGGAATGAGTCCTCAGCAGGCACAGTGGGGCCTGGATGAACTGGAGTGACAGGTAGGAGCTACAAGCAGTGCAGGACTGTGGGTTTTGGCCCTATCCCTGCAGGCCACCCAGAGGGACTTCACCTGTGCATGGATTTGTGCAGAGCATCTTAATCTGTAGTTTTCTGACCCCTCATGGAGAAGAAGACTCTAGCAGATATATTTTTATGTCAAAATATCACATTAGCTTTCTAAGTGGTCCTACCATACTACAAGTACACCATCTATTTAGGGAATAAATACTTTGCCTTGTCTTCTAACCACCTTAGCCGAATGGAACACCTACACACACACACACACACACACACACACACACACACACACACACACACATTTCATAATGGCAAAATGCAGTTGAAAGAATTGATTCAAATAGCAGTACATCACTGTATATAAATATCAGTAGACCCAAATAGTAACTCAGACTATTGGAATGCTTTATTTGTAGCTGGCCTACTTCTAAAAATGCTTTCCCAAGCTTCTATTCATACATCTCTGCTATCTGAATTCTGTTCGTACTTCATTAAAGTGGTCAACTTTTACCAACACAAAGCCCGTTTGCTGTCAAACTTCTCAGAACCCCTGGTGAATATTGTACATGACCAAGAAGCCTTTGGTTGGCCTTAATATACTTTCAGAATTCTTTCCAACTCAGTACCCTGGTGAGGCCCAACCAATTGATCAGTTTTGGTCCATAATATGCTACCTGTTGGCCATTGCTTCTGATGATATAAGACACATCCAAACCTGTGAATATTTTTTTATAAGACTTGATTTGAGCCAAAACTGATGCCAGCTGTCAGGAAGCAGGATTTCAAATGCTTTGGAGATTGATAGTTTGCAATTTCTTGTATGCACTTGGAATTAAGAAAGATTAGTAAAAGTGGGGTGTGAGAAAGCAAAGTGGGGATTGGATTACAGGATAGTTAACTAGATTTTATGCTTTTCTGAGGGTGAGTGTGCTTATTTCAAAAGTGTATTAACCTATATGCACAAAAAACAATGTACAGGGCTTGCTTAAGGCAAAGATAAGTCTTTTCCTAAAGAGGTTCTATGCTTGGGGTGTGACTACCCACCAGCACCTGCCCAGTTATGAATTTATATTCAGATCACCCTGTGAAGTTACTTTCCGTAGAACCTCCCCCCTTTTTTATTGTTGTTGTTTTGTTTTCGTTCACATTTCTCAATTCTGGGGCCAGGGAAAGCAAATTTTATATTTAGGAATCGAGTACGGATTTGAGGATCAATTATAAGTGCATCGTCAAGTAAACATACTCTTTCCAAAGAAAAAATAAAGAGTTTTTTGAGCCCAGGATGTTTGAGGACTTATCTTAGAGGAATGCATTCTGTAAGCACTAAGTATTCTTTATAATTTCCCAAATCTCCACTGTTTGTCAGGCACTGTGTCAGCACCTGGACAGATAGATGAAATTGACAGAGGCCATGTCCAGGCCCTTAAAAATCTTGTAATCTCACAAGTGAGACAATAGACATCATAATCATCAGACAGTGATATAAATACTTGGCTATCAGTAGTTATATGGTTCTAGGCACTGAGGGATGCTAAGCCCTGACTAGGGATGAAGGTTTTATTGGGATCATTATGGAATACTTTACAGAACTAACCCCTAGATTGTCTTGAAAGACATTTGGGAGTTAGGAAAGAGCAAAAAACCATAGATGGGCGCCTAGGGTGAGTGAGGAGGCTTAAGGTGGAGGCAAGGACAGTCAATCATTTGGGACAACCTGGATGTAGAAAACTTGTTCGAGCCCACACATTTATACTCAGCATAAAACTTGAGAAAAGCTTTGCTTAGAGCTCTGAGTACATGTCAAAATTGTACTTTGACTTCCTTCTCCTGGACAAGTTGCCTTTTCTCCAGTTGCTGAAAAATTGCATCCTACAGCTTTCTCTCTTCTGTATTGACAAATGGTTAAATGGAAAGGGAGGTCAAAATAGAAAATCAATGTGATTTTGCACAGTCCTCATTACTAGGTCAGCCGTGTCTTCTCTGTGCATACGCGAGCCGGCTTCTTTGCTTTGAGCAGGCTTTAAAAAGGTTGCCTGCTGGCTGAACTGTCAGCTCAGGGAGAGAAAAATTAGTTTTCAGAACCTCTCTGCAATAAGTTTTCAGAACCTCTCCTGGTTCATAGATCAGTGCTCACACCTCTATCCCACACCTCTGATTTTGTGTTTGATTATCGTCATTAATGCCTACACAAGAAGGAAACTAATAGTCTTGGTCATTTCCATTTAAAATAACAAACCATGAAGATTTTCAGCTGAAAGGGTCTTTAGGGATCATCCATGTCAAACACCCTTTCTTATTTTTTTTATGAAAATGGAAATTGGTGCAGGGAAAAGTCAAGTGGCTAGCCCAAGGTGACAAATGAAGCTAATGGCTGAACCTGAGCTCAGTCCCAGAAGGATATGTTCTGACATTCAGGCATTTGTATCTGCAGAGCAAGGGAGAATCATTTATTTTGAATTATAATTTATTATTCCTTCAACAAGAAAGCTTTTTTTTATTAAAAAATAGTAAGAATGCTTTTGTGGGATTGTGTCATGGAGTCTATTTATTTGTGGCTATCTCCGTGTGCATGGTGTGTGTGTGTGTGTGTGTGTGTGGTTTTGTGTGTGTGTGTGTGTGTGTGTGTGAGGGGGTGCTATACTCTTCATTCTTTAGCATCAGCATCTCCAACCCAGTGGGTACCAACACAGGCTGCTCATTAAAATCACTTGAAGGGCTTTGCAAGGGAAAAAAATCAATGTCCAGGCTCCACTCCCTAGAGGTTTTAATTTGATTGGTCTGGGATGGTGTGTTACAATCTGTATGTATGTTTAAAGTTCCCTGGGTGATTCTAATGTGAAATCAGTGTATGGGATCTCCACTCTGACCCTGCATGGTAATCAGGATTCAGTGGTTCTTCGCCTCCCCAGAGTCATGGTCATTAGACTATTAGTTGTGTGATATTCCTCTCCCATTGACTTATATTTAACTGAAGCAAACTTAACTTTAAAATAAATGTTACACCACTATGACAAATGATAAACACTTAACATCTATTTAAAAATGGAGTAAACATGATATAACCAAGAACAAATTCTTAAATATTAGATGGATATCACTAGTTGTCTGAGACTCCGAGCCTAAAGCTTACTGCTTTGCTAAACTTACAGAGAGCACATATGAAGGGCATGTTTAAGTCGGTCACAGGACACCAAGATGTTCCTCCTGATAAAAATGGATGGATTTACAGAAGTACCAAGGGCACACTTTTCAAACATTGCCTCGCCTCTTACAATATTGAATCTTCATAATACCAGTGGTAAACATTCCACACACTGAGAATCTGTTACTTAACATACAAGGGGAAGCATGGGATTGTGTCTTTTAAAAAAAAATACATACCTTTATTGATTTCAGAGGGGGAGTGAGAAGGAGAGGGAGAGATAGAAACATCAGTGGTAAGAGAGAATCATTGATTGGCTGCCCCCCTGCACACCACCCATTGAGGATGGAGCCCATAACCTGGGCATGTGCCCTGACTGGGAATCGAACCTTGACCTCCTGGTTCATAGATCAGTGCTCAACTACTGAACCACACTGGCTGGGTGACATCAGCAAGCCTACAAGGGCGCTTACCTTGTGTCTTAGTGTTTTCTGCTGCTCTCAGTTGGTTACAAGTCTCACTGCAATATTTAAGATCAGTGACTCCTACTCCACATCTAACTCCCTGGGCAACCTCAGCTTTCATGATGATCCCTTAACAAAATGAGGCAGGGAATGTCCACACCCCTTCCTCCTCTATGCCTCCAGAGTAGCCCCATAGCTTAGTCAGGTAGATGCAAATTGCTTTGCATGTGAGTTTGAGAGATCCCAAGAATATTTAAACACAGGAAGTCGCCAAATAAATTAGCCAAGTAGATGCAAATTGCTTCAGAGGTGAGCATGAGAGATCCCAGGAGTATTTAAACACAGGAAATGAAAAGTCAAGTTTATGGCTAAGCTGCGTCTTTTCTGCAGGCTCAACGGAGGATGTTTAATTAAAAAGGCTCCCAATATGAAGAAGGGACCCTGGAGTGAAGTCCCTACAGGAAATGGGATCCAAGGAAACAGTCACCAAATCCTGGTGGTGAAGGAAATGATGGCTTAGGTAACATGGAGGTGTTACGGGGCGGGCAGTGTCAGACACTGCACAGAGGCATGTGTCATATACATGTCATGGGTCTGCTCTCAAAGCTTTGTGGAGAATGCGTCAATAAACAGAGGTCTGTGCTTGTGGAGTCCTAGTCATCCTTCTCCAGACGGGTCGCCAGACTTCCCTCCTGGTTGGTAAATCTAATCAGTTCACAAGGTTAACTATTTCCACACTGTCTGTGGTTCTGGTTTCTTTTTGTCTGTTTTGTTTTATATGTGTATACTTTGTTTTTCTCTCTGTTTTTCTTCTGTTGTTGTTTTTTATTTTTTATTTTTTCTTGTGTTACTTGTTCAAACTCCAAGTTGAAATATCTCTTGTTACTTAAAAAAAAAAGCTAGATTCCCAAGGAAGGGTTCAGGACATATACATTTTTAAATCCAACGATGGCCTATGTTGTTTTAAAAAATCAGTAATCTTACATGATCTATTTCTCCAAAGTTAACTCATATTCTTTCTTATTTTCTTCTCGGACTCCAAACACCTACTATTAGTATTTTATGGGAAAAAAAACACAAAACTCCTTGTAATTTTAAAGACTTTGTTCATGCTGTCCCATTTTCATGAGTAGCCATCCTAATCTCTCTCTCTCTCTCTCTCTCTCTCTCTCTCTCTCTCTCTCTCTCTCTCTCTCTCCACACACACACACACACACACACATGTACGCATACACACACACTTTGAACGGTCAGAGTCGTTCTCCAAGTATCAACTCAAATATGACTGAAGGATCCACCACTCTCCCCATGTTCCTTTACCTCCAAATTACAATATAAGCTTAATATGAGTAACAGCAATTTCTCTCTCATTGTGTCACATCCCAATATCACAAGCATCAAACACAGAAGAGTTGTTTTACAGGTACTTTTTAGAAAACAAGGAAGCAGAGAAAGATATGATGGAAGGAAGGAAAGACAGAAAGTAGGTAGGAAATGAAGGAGGAAGGGAATGGAAGGGGGAGGAAGGGAAGGAAGGCAGAAGGAAGACAAGCAAGTGTGTTAGTGGTATAAAGCACCCACCTAAAAAGCAGGTAGTAGAATGTCTTTGTAAAACACAAAAGCATCAGAATAACACTTTATTTCCATAAAGTCATCTGTTCTGAGAACATAATATTTTCTAGAGGCAACAGCATAGCTATATAAACCTTCATACTTTTAGACATCTCAATATTGTAGTTTATTTATATTTATTATGAACTTAAAATGGTCTGGACTCTAGAGTATTTGAACATTAACTTGATCCTTATTTATGGTGACCACTTAACCTAACTGTTGCTTCTCTTTTTTCATTCATTCATCCATCCTATTAAAAATACTTTAAACTTTATCCCATGCAGCTGAAACCAATTTGGCTCAGTGGTAGAGCATCGGTCTGTGGACTGAAAGGTCCCAGGTTCGATTCCGGTCAAGGGCATGTACCATGGTTGCGGGCACATCCCCGGTAGGGGGTGTGCAAGAGGCAGCTGGTCAGTGTTTCTCTCTCATGGACGTTTCTAGCTCTCTATCTCTCTCCCATCCTCTCTGTAAAAAAACAATTAAAAAAATTAAAAAAATATTTAAACTTTATCCCATGCTACTTATATTTAACAGATAGTTTGATAACTTTAGCTAACAGCTGTACCATTTGTTAGCAAGTTTGAGAGAATAAGGGCAGAGAACAGAAGCACTTGGATTCCTTTTAGAATAAATGAAGGTGGTAGTATGTTTGGTTGAAACACAGGCAAAGACACAATATTTATTGAGATTTTGATATACCAGAGCTCCAATAAAACAGTGAATGTTGATGTTGAAACTTATTCGTATGTTGGCCAAATTGTCATAAAAAATGACCTGTAGGTAATTAAAAGCATTTACTAATTTGCGGCAAAGTATTGTCTACTATGTATGAAATGTTTAAATCAAATGGAAGTGTCACCAGAAAAGTAAAAAAGCAACCACAGAAATGACACTTTCAAATATATGGAGGGAGGGAGAGTGAGGGGCACTGCCCTGTCAGGACAAGGTTTAACAGAGGCATGCCCAGCTATTTAGTACCATCCTGCAGTTCTGTGAAAAATTTGCACTTTTTGGGACATGAGGAGATGTGTAGCATACAGAAAAGCAGCTCTATTTTGGGTTTCTTATAGAGATATTGTACAATACCTCTCATGCACTTTCCCCTCACTGGCTGCTGCTAAAATACTTCTCCTCCTCTGATAGACAGACACAAATTGAATTACCAAACATGCTTTGTTTTTCTTTTCTTTTTCTTTTTTTTTAATAAGCAGCAAGAACTTCTATCATCAAACACTGTCTTGCCACTGCCATCTTGTGGGCAGGATGCTGTCATGCAGGTCTTCCAGTGGCCAAGTGAAGAACACAAAGTTTGCATCTTCACAGGACTGAGAGTTAGAAACTGGCAATGTGCAAATGTATACACACATACACATACACACACACACACACACACACACACACACAAACACACGCATGCACACATGCAGGCACCCACCCACTCACACACACACACACACACATACACACACACACCATACTAGAGGCCCAATGCACAAATTTGTGTACCAGTGGGGTCCCTTGGCCTGGCCTGCAGGAATCAGGCAAAAACTGGTTCTGTGACATCCCCGGAGGTGTCCCAGATTTCGAGGTTGCAGCCAGGCTGAGGTAATCACTGGTGCATGAATCAGTCAGTGCAATGGGCCTCTAGTATGCATGTAAGATCTTTGGTTAATCTCATCGCTCCCTCACCCTTTCCTTTTCCCTCTGAAATTTATCAGCATGTTCCATGTTTCTATGCCTGTGGTTTCTGCCCCCTAGTGGTCATTGAACATCATAGTTACCGGCTGGTTGGCTGATTGGCAGTTGTTTAGGTTTCTATATATTTAGATATGTTATAGATATATGCTCTCATTATATGTTTAATTAAGCAATAATTTTTTGTGTATTATAAGATAACACATATAGCAGGGATCTCCATGCACATTAAATCCATCATAAACACTCTAATATAATAATGTGAACTTATATAGCATTATATGCTACTTTAAAAATTCTGAGAAGTCATATGGTATCTTTCATCCTTCAAACTGCCTCAGCCCTTCTCACCTCAGCCTTCTCCCACTATTTAATTTTTCTCTTCTGATCCTTCTCCTGCTGGCTTTATCTTGTGTATAAATTAGGTAATAAGTTAAACTTAACCATCAATATCTTAGGGAAATTTTTCCTGGTTCCTTTAGCCAACTGAAAGATATATTTTATTTTGGAATTATAAATATTCCATATAACCTTAACTATATTGAGACTGGCATGCTCATCATACGATCATATCCTTTAGAGTGAGATTTCTTACTAATGGCACTTACTGGCATTTTGGACAAGTCTTGGTGGTGGTGGAGATGGGGCTGTGTGTTGTCCCGCGCTCTGTAGGATATTTGGCAGCATCCTTAGACTCTCCCTACAAGATGCGAATAACATGCCTAGCCCATTTTCCAGCATAACGACCAAAAATGTCGCCAGGTTTTGCCTAATATGCCTTGGGCAGAGGAAGAGGTGGGCAGGGATGTAAATCATCATTGGTTGAGAGCAACCCCTCTAGAGAAATGAAATTATGACTATTTTATTAATATTATGGGTTATCTTTCTAATCTTCACCAACCTCTCCTGGAATGTTTGTGCACATCTTTTCTTTCAACTTCAATGCAAAAAACGCTTCAAATTCTTGAAGATCCATAAATGTTCATAGTACTTTTTATTGTACTCAATCTTTGCTTATGGATTCTTGGAATATTTTCATCTCTCTTGTTAAGTATAATAGTCTTAATAAGGCAAAAAAAAGGGGGGGGGGAGGAGAAGGATTCCTTTCTTTCTTTTTCTCTAAAACAGCATTTTCCTAATATGTTCCATGGAGCACTGGTGCTAGCCATTTGGTATTTGTCCATTTGTTGCATGCGCCTGTGTGCACACCTGCATTTCAGGGTATGTAAACATTTTTAAAGTTGCAAAAGCTGCAAACTATTTTTTTCATCACAAGCTTTCACGATGTATTGAGGTACAATAACACAAAAAGGCTGTGGAAACTTTGATTCATAAAATTGTTTAACAGTTTTTCCCCCTAAAATATATTTGATTATGTCAATAATGAAATAAATTGATCAGAGTTTAGCTAGTCAAAATGTATTTTAATTTAATATATTTTCCACTTGGCTCCTGAAAGATCATTACCATATAACCTTTTTATTTCAACTCATATGAATTTCTGATGGGAGAGAGCAATGGTCACTTAGAGTGCAAGACTAGTTTTGAACTGCCCACCCAGTGTAGCTCAGTGGTTGATCATTAACCCAGGAACCAAGAGGCTCCTGGTTCCATTCCCAGTCAGGGCACATGCCCAGATAGCAGGATCCATCCCCTGGGGGAGGAGGGAAGATGCAGGACACAGCCAATCAGTAATGTTTCTATCTCTTTATCCCTCTCCTCTCTAAAAAAAATTAATAAAACCTTTTTTTTTTCTTTTTTCTTTTTCATATGAACCATTTGTTTTGAAATGTCACTGCATTGTGCAAAGGGGATTAGAGAGTCGGGGCTGAGGTGGGAAGATAAGAGAGAAGATGTGAAATGAATGAAGACAGTTGATTTTGTCTACAATATGAAAAAAAGATGAAATTCCCAGGTCCTCAAATGATGAAAAAGGCCAGGGGCAGGTGCCCAGGTAACTTGTTTATAAATAAGGCTCTGGCTAAATAACCTATGTAATAAAAGGGTAATATGCAAATTGACCAAATGGTGGAACAACCAGTCACTATGAAGTGCACTGACCGCTAGGGGAAGATGCACAATGCAGGAGCAGCCTCTTGGTGGTCAGTGTGCTTCCACAGGGGAAAGCTACTCAGCCACAAGCCAGGCTCACAGCTGGCAAGCACAGAGGCCTGCCTCTGCAACAGCTCTAGGGATGTCAGTTGGACATCCCCTGAGGGCTCGCAGACTGTGCAAGGGCACAGTCCAGGCTGAGCGTCCCCACCACCCGCACTCTCTGAGTGCATTCATGTCATGCACTGGGCCTCTAGTGGGTTAATATTGGGGAAACTGTCTTCTGGGAGAGTCTCCTTATCTATAACTTGAAGAGACTGGACTAACAGTTTCCACTTTGGCTTTTCTGAGATTGACGATAAAGTTGATGCTGGAGTGGTTGAGATGCTGGGTTAGTTTGCTGTGATGATTCTGTACTTGATCTTGTTTGTGTTCAGCCTTCAGACAGCACTGAATGGGGATGGTCTGCACTTGCAGGAAGTAACTGTTTAAATAAAGTGCCTCTGTGGACAGATTTGAGAAAAGGGGCTACGGGTAGAGGCAGTCACGGGGGCTGTGGTGCTGGTAGGTGCTGGGGTCATTAAGAACTGGAAGTGTGGACATCGAACAAACTTCCCTGCAGCCACTTTGGTCTTCCAGGACCTCACCTCTCCATTTAGATGAAAAAACAATTTCTTTCATTCTTTCTTTCTTCCTTCCTTCCTTTCTTTTTTTTAAAAATCAAAACCTAATCTGAAAAAGTTATGTTTAGATAATAACATTAACTTGGAAGTCACTAATATGAGCTTTCAGAGATGATACTTCTTAAGTCAAATTAAGGCTAAATATTCTATTTGATTTTTATTTATTTATTTATTTATTTATTTATTTATTTATTTATTTTAAATTGATTATGGAAGGCTATATATTTTAAACTGAAGGAGGAAATATCATGTCTGGTGGGTTTTCAAAAGAAATAAAAAATAAAAATTTTTTAGATAGGAAAATTCTACTTCTAGTTTGAACTAGGACTTATAACACAGAAAGGAAACGCCTGTGCATTCTTTGTTTGTTTTAGATGCAACTCCTGTCTCTATTTCTGTGCTGGGACTTAGAAAATGGGACACACCAGGTCTGTGGTGTCACATGCAATTAGTACCCCCGTGAATTGTTAATGGTACAACTGCAGCATTATAAATAAATCTAAAAATACATCACATCTTCACACACTGCTCTTATAAATTAATAAATGCACATACATGCATATGAAAATGAAAATGAATTTGGCAAACAAGCTACCTTGTGCCCAAATGACTAGGTGTGAAGTATGAGGCTAGCATGGAGTCTCAGGGTCTTAGCGGGCACAAGCTCATGTGCAGAATCAGATGCAGGACATCTCACTGTCATTGAAATAAGGAGAAAACAAGCTTTGTTTTTTTGTGTTTGTTTGTTTTGGTTTGTTTTTGTGGGTTTTTTTTATATATATTTCATTGATTTTTTATTTATTTATTTATTTATTTTTTTACAGAGAGGTGGGAAGAGATAGAGAGAGTTAGAAACATTGATGAGAGAGAAACATTAATTAGCTGCCTCTTGCACACCTCCTACTGTGGATGTGCCCACCACCAAGGTACATGCCCTTGACCGGAATCAAACCTGGGACCTTCCAGTCTGAAGGCCCATGCTCTATCCACTGAGCCAAACTGGTTAGGGCAACAAGCTCTGTTTTAAGGGACAGCCACAGAGCTGGGGATAGGACAGGTAGGATCAGAAGTGGGATTGATCGGTGCTCACAGTAGGTTAAGCTGGTATTTGAAGGAGAACAAAGGTGTTCACAGGCAAAAGGGGAAAAAAAGATATTTCAGATAAAGGAAATAGTTGCAACAAAAGCAGGCTGGTATAAAAGAAGTTTGAGGAACAAGAGACCCCATCTGTGAGGCCACAGCATGCTGGAGGTCATTTTATAAAAGGTAAAGCTAGAGAGAAAAGGTTTGGACTTGAAATAATTGAGAGGGAAATTTTACAATGTTGTTCGAAGGGTGGTCTGTAGACTTCTGTAACCGATTATTAAGGGACCAGTTTATAACATAAGGAGGAAGGGGAAATGGCATCTTAGAGTTTTAATGTCGACAATCACTTTGGATCATGTTGCATTTCAGAGCTGCGTTAAATTAGAGAGACAAGCTAAACCTTACTTTAGAATAGTGCTTAGAAAGAAATATGTGAGGCAATAACATAAGTCATATAGGTAGTTTTAATTTCTACAGCAGCCACATAAAAGCATAAAAAAAACACACAGATAAAATTTAACAGCAAATTTGGTCAATAATATGTGTCTAAGATGTGAGTTTTCTACATTACAGAAACATATACAATTTTTTATGAAATTGTTCACATTTCTTTCTCAAGCTAAGTTATTGAGATCCACTGCATGAATTTTCCACTAACAGTGTGTCTTGCTTTGAATTGGCCACATTTCAAATTCTCAGGAGCTACATAAGGCTATTGATTATCCTACTGAACAACACTCATTCCTGCTAGTGGCGGAAAAGTAATCAAAATTCACCATCCGTTATGGTGGTGGCTACATTTAGTTCCCCTTTATACATTTAGATAAAGCTCATTCTATTCTATTCTGCTCCCTTCCGATCCATTCCCTTCCTCCCATTTTGTTCCATTATGTTCCATATCATTCCATCATATTCCGAGAATGATTATAGCTTTGCCCTAAATGGGTGTGGATTTTTTTTTCCAAATGCTTTTTCTATTTCTATGACTGGAAAGTCCTTCATTCGCTCTTTATTCCCCCCTTAAATGTTTGTTAAAATTCAGCTGTGAGATATAAAACACATTTGTAATAAAGTATACCTTCCTCTATATTAGGGAACTGTTTGGTTAAGATATTCATTCTATAAACACTTGACATGGCTGTCCTATGAATCTTTGTGACGTTTATAATAGTAGAAGTGCAAGTACTTAAGCACTAATAGAATACCTTTCACCTTGTGTTCGTTTTGTTAAACGGTGTTTTCAAAGAATGTAACCATTTTTGGCCTCTGGCAATGTTAGCTGAGGCTTGTCCATTGGAACAGACACCTGATGGGTCCTCTATACTTTTCATAGACAATCCTCACCTCCCTTGGATTCTGAGATAGTCTATCCATCACTATCCTAGGATTCTATCACCTTGAACCAGGACCATCAAAAGCTCCGTTGGCAATGTCATTGGGACCACTTGAAGCCTAATTAATCCACCTGTGAGGTGCCTCCAAACAGCATACACACCTACTTAATTGCTGTAACCTCACACCCACTGGGCACCACAAACAGAGATTAAGCAGACTCCCCTGCACCCCGCAACTGCTGTATTACCATCATTTAGTGCAAGATTGATGAGAGAAGCTGAGACAGACTGAAGTGTGAAATAAAACCATAGTTTGGGGTTGTAGAAAACTTCTAATGCCTCTTAAATAGAGCTACTACTTAATGCTTAATACAGTCTTTTGGATAACATTAGGGCTTTTATTTTTCATGACATGCTTTATTTATCCCAATTAACTTTGCAAAGCTTGAAATGTGAAAATAGCATTTTTTTTAAAAAAAACCTCAAATTAAAACTAACGTTTTTTTTTAAATGTTTAAAATACAAACTTATATGGAGTAGTCAAATTCAGGGTACATATATATTTATTTATTTTATTAAGAATTAAAGTTTTATTTAATATGTCAGATGTACTGTTTAAAATCTAAACATTTATTAAAATAATCATAGTAACAAATGGCAAAGAAGAAAATAGTTAACCACCCAAACAATTTAATCAGAAAACACAGACAAGCAAATCAATAATAACACAAAAACCCTCACAAAAAATAGCAATAAAATCCTTGAGTGCCTGACTTAAAACCTAGGTTCCTTGAATATGAAGCATTGTTATATCAATATTTCAATCTTAAGTAGGTTGTATATATCTATATGTACACATATATATAATATACATATAAATATATATATAATATTGTCTATACAAAATATATTACATATAATATTGTATGTTTAAATCAATATAAAAGGTATCAACTTCCAGTTATCAAAAAAACACAAATATTTGTATTACATAAAATATATCAATTCATTCCTTAAAGTAAAATAATCCCTTCCTTAGCATGATTTAATTTTACTTGTGAGAAGTCCACCGCCTTTTTAAATTGGATAAATGTATAAATATAAATCACTGAATTTTAGTGATTGAATGAAAGACATGCCATCGTAAGGGATGGACATGGTTCAGTGAATGGAGTAGTACTGAGGGTGCGCTTGGAAAACTGAATGATATATTTGAGAAGAGGCAAGCATTTGATTTGGCAGGAATGAAGGGCCTAGAGGAAGGATTAAGACTGGACAAGGAGCTTAATGCCACATACAATAGGTCTGATATGATAGTCTGTAAGTATGATACTGTGGTCAGAAAAAGCATTAAGTGGCCCCATGCAGTGGAATGCCATGCCAGTGTCACATCTGCTAAGACTGTTTTCGCCTGCCCTGTGGGGAAGGGACTGAGGATGAGAGATACAAGATCATTAGGTGGCCATTTCAGTAGTCTGGATAAGAAATGATGTTTCTAAAAGTGACAGCGTACAGATGGGTGGAGGTTAACAAGTCTGTGTGAATTACAATGACTCATAAAACCTAAACAATTGGATATAAGATGGAAGATGAATTATTAAATATAACAAGCATATCTACCTCTCTCTTCCGAGAGATTCATTGCATGTTTCATGTGACTAAAGGTACACTTAGATTTGGTGATACTCCAGCATACAATGTTCTGCTAAATAAATACACTCTCTTTGGATTCCACCCAAAATTCATGACAGCCTTGTAGCCAACTGTATTCTTATACTGGATTACAAAGGTGATTCCCCTCTTAGAATTATAGAATTCAAAGCATTATTCATTGAAATTATTGACATTTGTCGTAAAATGTTTCAGAAAGTGATCAGTACTCTAAAAAGAGAGAGCTCTCCTCCCCCCTTCATTTTTAATATTTTTATTGATTTTTTTTTACAGAGAAGGGAGAGGGATAGAGAGTTAGAAACATCAATGAGAGAGAAACATATGTCAGCTGCCTCCTACACATTCCCTACTGGGGATGTGCCTGCAACCAAGGTACATGTCCTTGACTGGAATCAAACCTGGGACCTTTCAGTCCACAGGCTGATGCTTTATTCACTGAGCCAAACTGGTTAGCCGCCCCCCCCCCCCTCTTTTTCTTTTTAAATGTAGCATCTTTTGAGCACAGGCACAAACACTACATGTCCTGTATATTGTGGGTATTCTGACTGCAGTCAAGTTAGATAAATCGTAATAAACACAAATTGTCACTAACGCTCTCAGCTTATGCCATCTAATATTGTGTGAATACATTTTATTTCCTAACATTATGGAACAGCCAAGAGTATAATAAATTACTTACCTAAGCCCTTTGAGGATTTTTGCATAATTTACCAAAACAAATTGCTTTTAGCGGAAAAGCTGCTAATTTACATGAGTAGGAAGTATTTTCCTTGGTGTGATGAATTTAATTTCAATTTCCCTGTTTGCATGAATTCACTCCAGTGATTCATCACTGTTAGATTAAACTACAACTGTGTTTTCCTTGAGTGGGTCCCTAACATTCAATATATATGAATGAAAATAAACTGCTTTTATAGTATGGCTATATAGTATATATAATGCATGATTGTTATGGTACCTTTTAAATAGAATGAAAAATCATTAAAATTGATGTGATGATGTATAATTTAAAAATATGAGCAAAGGCATTTTGTACTCTTATAGAGTTATAACTCAAGTTTTAAAAAAAAATTGGCTAAAAGATGAAAAAGACACATTTATGGGATCCTGAATATGTACCAACTTGTGCCCTGGGCATTTTCTCTATGTTTTGTTATTTTCCTCACATTTCTGTGAGGTAAGATTTATTGGTCTCTACTGGAATTAAGGAAATCTAAAATTAAGAAAGAAAAACCCTTAACCTCTTTGTAATATAGCTGAGACTGTGTTTTAATTTTTTTTTACTGTAGAACTATGCTAATTATCCATTGCCAAAATACAAAAAAAAAACACACACACAAAAAAACAAAAACAAACAAACAAACAAAAAAACCACCTAAAAGTTACTAGCTTAAAATCAGCTTGTATGACTCAATGGTTGAGCATTGACCTATGAACCAGGAAGTCATTGGTTCCATTCCCAGCCAGGGCACATGCCTGCATTGTGAACTCGATCCCTAGTGTGGGGCATGCATGAGGCAGGCAATTGATGATTCTCTCTCATCATTGATGCTTCTATCTCTCTCTCCCTCTCCCTTTCTATTTGAAATCAATAAAAATATATATTTTTAAAGTTACTAGCTTAGTCAAAACCGGTTTGGCTCAGTGGATTGAGTGTCAGCCTGCAGACTGACAGGTCCCAGATTCCATTCTGGATGTACCTTGGTTGTGGGCACATCCCCAGTATGGGGTGTGCAGGAGACAGCTGATCAGTGATTCTCTCTCATCAATGTTTCTAACTCTCTATCCCTTGCTCTTCCTCTCTGTAAAAAAATCAATTAAATATATTTTTAAAAATGTTACTAGCTTAAAAGAACCAACAGTTATTATCGGACACAGTTCATGAGCATCAGGATCTAGGAGTGGCTTAGCTGAGTGGCTCTGGCCTAGAGTCTAGGGGAGGTTGCAGTTAAGCTGTTGGCGGGAGCTGCAGTCATCTCAGGATTTAACTGAGTCTAAAGAATTAATTGCCATGCTCCCGCATGTGGTTGGCAGCATGCCTCCCTTTTTCCCTGGCGTTTGGCCACAGACCTCTGTTCTTGCCATGTGAGGCTCTCCATGGACGCCTAAGAGTCCTCCTGACTTGGCAACCTGCTTTGCCCAGGGGATGTGGTCTGAGCTTCCCAGCAAGAGGACATCCAAGGCAGATCCTGCAGTCTTTCTGAACCTGCTCTCAGATGGACACACCATCACTTGGACTGGTTCCCTTGGTCACGCAGACCCAAACTGTACAATTTGGGAGGAAAGCTTCCCCTGGGAGGTGGAGCTTGGTGGGGGCATCTTAGCATCTGGCCATCACACAAACCAAGGATATATGTTTCCACAGCAAAATGAGGACACCCGCAAATGATTCAAAAGAGTCTGTAGGAAGAAAGTTGGTCTCAAGAATTTCCAAGGTCTTCAGTGGCATAGAAGGAAAGTTGCTCTCACAACGTGTAAGGTCTGGACCATTAACTTAACTGCCATAGCTCAAATGTTGGCAATATGGAATGTTCGCTGTGAGGCAACATCTTTGGACCCCAAAATTTCTAAGTGTTGCAGGCGCGGTGTTTGAAACACTTCATACAGTTTGATCCATCCCTTTGATCACTTTGATGAGCAGAGAACATTTTTCATAATCCTGGTACTTTTCCATAAAGCGCCATTAGCGTGTTAGTGAGAAACGGGTTAGATTTCAGCTGATGTAGAACTTGATTACAGTGGTTTCGACACCTAGAGACAAACACAACTGTTGGTTTGGGTTCAAATTTTGATTCCCTTTAACATTCTTGGACTTTCCTGCAATGCTTGTATTTTCATAATGTCTGCCACATCTGTTCCAGCTGCTGGGATCATTTGCAGATTCACTGCTGGCTTTAGGGAGGCAGTATAGTGCCAGATACAACTTTTCATTGTTGTTGTTGTTGTTGTTGTCCTTGTTGTTTTTAATCTTCACCAGAGGATTTTTTTTTCCCCATTGATTTTTAGAGAGAGTAGAAGAGAGAGGGAAAAACAGAGAGAAACATTAATGTGAGAGAAACACATCAATTGATTGCCTTCTGCCTGAGCCTGACCAGGGTCCGGGCCAGGGAGGATCCTGCAACCAAGGTATATACCCATGATCTGAATCAAACCCGGGACCCTTTGATCCTCAGGCCGGCCCTCTGGCTAGAGCACCAACAACAACTTTTGATTTGATTAGGAAAGCGGGAGCTTTCTTACTGCCACAACAGGTTTTTCAATTCTATCTTCTTTGCCAAGATTAATAACAAGCACATACGTTCTAATATAGCTTACACATGTACAGCATTGCGCTGGATGTGGAGGGATTGAGGATAGTGTTACGAAGCACATTAATGGCACTGTATTCTAATAACTTTTATATCACAGGTAAATTCAAGGGCCAAAGAAATCATAAGAATGGAGGCATAAAATGTATCTGAAGGAATCAGCGTGTTTAACATAAATGGAAAAGATGAGTAAAATGTCAAGTGAAGGAAAAAAATATATTAAGTTAAAAATAGTTGTACATACATGGAACAAAGGCAGAGAAATGCATATGTTCACTATGAGTTAGCAATAGGATTGGGGTGTCAGAGCAAGCAGGAGAAGGCAGACACCTGAGTTTGCAACAGGCATCTTCCTGTGATGGTGTAGATATGGTAAACCTTAGAGGACAAGGTTGAGCTAGGTTCTGTCTAGTCCTCAAAGTCTTTCCGTATCTTGTTTGTCTTTTTGTTTTTAATGTCTAGAAAAACAGTGCATTCTCTTTACTAGTATAAATCAATTCTGGCTGGCCGAAACCAGTTTGGCTCAGTGGATAGAGCGTCGGTCTGTGGACTGAAAGATCCTAGGTTAGATTCCAGTCAAGGGCATGTACATTGGTTGCAGGCACATCCCCAGTGGGGGGGTGGGCAGGAGGCAGCTGGTCAATGTTTCTCTCTCTTCGACGTTTGTAGCTCTTGATCCCTCTCCTTTCCTCTGTGTGGAAAATCAATAAAAATACTTAAAATCAATCAATCAATCAATCATGCCTGGACTGATATCCAAGGAGCAGTGATGAGGCCACTTCATAATCACTTCCCATAGAAGCCAGGTCACAGACATGGACCATGCTGGCCACTGGAACCAATCACGTTCATTTGCTCCATGTAGACAGAGCATTGCATGATAAAACAGGGAAAACACTTATAACTTGGTAGTATTTTTATTTAGATCCCTAGGCATGAAAATGTGGGTAATAACTTTCTAGATAGAAAGGACCGCCTATAATAACTTAATCTGCACAAAATTCCTGCATAGAACTATAATGAGAAGGGTACTTACAGAAGGCTGTGTTTATTTTGCGTTGGCCTTATAAAACAAAAAACAAAAAAGCAGTCATTTGCATATTTCTCTCAATAAAGTATTATACTGACACACTTAATTAAAACTCTAAAGGGCACTGACAATATTTTATTCTTTTAATGAAAGAAGAGACATATTATGCAGTTCAGACTGTGTCTGTATTTAATTTTCCTGACTTCTTTTTTACTGTGCAAACTGCTCCTTCTCTGAATGTTGTCAATTAGGATGAAAGGAAGAAAAATTAAAGTCGCTCTTGAAAATGCACTTGTGTTTGTTTGTGGAATCTGTGTACATTCAGAAAGCTGTGATTTGCATATTTCGTGTGTAATTAAGCCCTGAAAAGGGAACGCTGGAGAGGCCGGGGCATATTTCACCAATGTCTTATTTGTCACCATTGGGATTCCTGTCTTGTCGACATGGTCTCTTCTTTATAAACTTTAGACTTATTTTCTTTCCCTCAGAATAATACTGTCAGGACTCCTTTAAATTTATTCTATGTACATTCAACTGTATTTGTGGGTAGATATTACATGGCAGTGTCGACACAGTAACTATTGAGATAAATATGATGGAACAGAATGTATACTGTGCTTGAATTCTGAAAACTTGAGTTGGAATCATAGCCCTTCCATTATATTTATGAAAGATTTCCATAAGTCACAGCTAGGCCATCAATGAAGTGGAAATAATGGCACATAACCCATTGACTGTAATATCAGAATGTCAATCACTTCATGTGCATGGAAGCACTCTGTAAACTGGTACACATAAAATAGATGTAGTGTTTTTTCTCAGATTGTAATCTCCTTAAATCAAGAAGACAAAATAAATGAATAATTCCTATCCTAAAGGGCCTCATAAGTTTAGTGGGAAAGACAAATTTATAAGAAAATGTGTAATAGATGAAATAAAGAAAGTTTATAAATAAGGCAAACTTGCCTGCAGTTCATTTGATTTTTTGGAGTAGGCCTCTTTGGCCTGAGAACACTGGCTATAGTGTTCTGGGATAGGACCAGAGAAAGTAAAATTTCAGTATCAGATAAAAATCAGGATTTTTTTTATTTGGACCTGGATTCAAGAAAAATGGAATATTAATCTACTGCTGGGCAAAAGTAGGTTTATAGTTATAGGTGCCCAAAGCAGAGTTTATTCTTGTATTATTTATTAAGTAATTATTGCATTTTCCATATGAACAACTGTAAACCTACTTTTGCCTACTCCTGTAGTCACAGAAATAGCTTTTCCTCACTCAATTTCCTCTCTCATCACCGTTATTTGTTATGGTTTTAAACCTTAACAATGCAGTTGCATCACTGTGATATTTTCCTCAGTCTCACTTTCTAGATGACCCAGACTCAGAGAGGATCAATATCCCCAATGTCTAATGAAAGGACCATTTCATCATGTGAATTCATTCATCATCTTTAGACTAATATTTCTCAAAATATTAGCATCAGAAAATAAGTTTGCATGTTTTCCAAATTGTCTTTGGGAAAAGATTCCTAAATGGAAGTTTTTATCAATACTTAGAATCTATCCAAAAAGACACATTGGAAAATTTCAGTGGCATCAAACTGACCACATTCTAAGGTAGCTCCATTTTGATTTGTGGGTTTTTTTTGTTTTTGTTTTTTAATCTCAACAATATTGTCTATATATGGCTATTTGTCTTCAAATCAGTGCATTAAAAATAATCAGATGCATCAAGTTTCAAAGTACTGTATTATTCTGATTTGAAAGGAATCTGCATTTTAGTTTTTCAAGTATCAGGAAGTTCAGTTGAATTTTTTAAAAAAAAGCATGTAGCATTTGTTGAGCTATCTTTTCATACAGTTACCAATGTAGGTGCTCTAAGTATGTTATTACATCGATAGTCAAGAGTATCTCATGGCCCTAGCCAGTGTGGCTCAGCTGGTTGGGTGTCTTCCCTTGCACTAAAAGGTTGCTGTTTAGATTCCTAGTTAGGGCATATGCCCAGACTGAGGGCTTGATCCCCTTTAGGGGGTGTGCATGAGGTAGCCAATAAAGGTTTCTCTTTCACATTAATGTTTCTCTCTTTCTCTCTTCCTCTCCATTTCTTTCTAAAAATCAATTTTAAAAATATTACATAAAAAATGACTATTAGCCTGACTGGTGTGGCTCAGTGGCTGATCATCAGTTTAAGAACCAGGAGGTCACAGTTTGATTCTCAGTAAGGGCATATGCCCAGTTTGAGGGCTCCATCCCAAGTGGGGGCCCTGCAGGAGGCAACCCATCAATGATTCTCTCTCATCATTGATGTGTCTATTTCTCTCTCCCTCTCCTTTTCTCTGTGAATTAAATTTTTATATATATACTATACATGTATATATATAGTGTATATACATATATACAAATATACATACACACATACTCACACATGCATACACACACATGCACACACACATACACACTCTAGAGGCCCAGTGCAAGAAATTCATGCACGAGGATTGTGTGTGTCTCTCAGCCCAGCCTGTACCCTCTCCAATCTGGTACCCCTTGAGGATGTCTGACTAGCCATTTAGGCTTGATCTCAGTAGGACATCTCTCTCAAAATCCAAGACTGCTGGTTCCCAACTGCTCACCTGCCTGCCTTTCTGATTGCCTCTAACCCTTCTGCCTGCCAGCCTGATTACCCCCTAACCACTCTCCTGCCAGCCTGATTGATGCCTAACTGCTCTCCTGCCAGCCTATTTTCCCCTAACTGCCCTCCCCTGCAGGACTTCTCCCTCCCAACTGTCTCCCCATGCTGGCCTGATTGTCCACAACTGTCCTCCCTTGCAGGCCCGGTCTCTCCCAACTGCCCTCCCCTGTTGGCCATGTTCTGGTGGCCATCTTGTGTCCACATGGGGGCACCCATTTTGTGTGTTGGAGTGATGGCAAATTTGCATATTACTATTTTATTAGATAGGATAGAGGCCTGGTGCAGTGGTGGGGGCCTGCTGGTTTGCTCTGAAGGGTGTCCTGGATCAGGGTAGGGGTTCCCTTAGGGCATGGAGTGGCCTGGGAGAGGGGCCTGTGGTGGTTTGTGGGCTGGCCATGCCCTTGGCGACCCAAGCTGAGGCCCTGGAATCTGAGATTTATTTATCTTCTGTAATTGAAACTTTGTAGCCTTGAGCAGAGGCCTGGGCCAGCCAAGAAGTTTGGCTTCCTCCAATGCCAGGGAAACCCAAGCCTACTGCTCAGTCTGTGGCCAGCTGCCATCTTGGTTGGGTTAATTTGCATACTTGCTCCTAATTGGCTAGTGGGTTTTGCTTGTGGTGTGGCTGAGTGATGGTTAATTTGTATGTTTCTCTTTTATTAGTGTAGGGGTGTGTGTGTGTGTGTGTGTGTGTGTGTGTGTGTGTAAAAACTAACTTACGAAGTACTTACTATTTTATAAAGGTCAGCACTGAGGTCAGAGCTTGTGAATTGCACAATGAATGTTTTAAAACTAGGAAATTATAGATTTGGTTTTATGCCCTCATATAGCTGTTTCAGGACAGGGGTATACAATGCACACTTTTTGGAGTTGTTAAAAGGTTACAGGCTTTAATAATCTGCTTATGCAATGCTTTCTAATAATGAGCTCCAAGTGATAAATGAGCTCATTCATTATATGGGAATTTGGGCTGCCACACAGGGCAACAAAGATGCAGATGTACTCTCCTTCCTCATTGCTCTTATTGAGTTTCTCCACATGAGGATTCCCACTGACTTCTGAGGCACTGAACACAGAGGACATTAAAAGACCACAATCTGATCTTGCTTTACCTCCTGGGGTGCTCATCTAAACTCCCCTGAAGCTCCTGTGAATTCCATATGAGCTCAGAGTGGAGTTCCACTTCTCCAAGAGGAAGAATGTGCTGAGAATGTGGCTTCCCATCCAGGGTTCTTTCTGTACACCTTTTCAGTAGAGTTCACCTACTTAAAAGTTTGAAATCAATACTTTTGAGCTTAAACTTTTCAATCCTTAGTTGCTATCTGTCTTTCTTTTTTCTTTTTTTTTTCTTTTCTTCTTTTTCTTTTCCATTCTAAGCACCTTCTAAATGGATGTGATCTTGCAATAGCATTTATCCCACATTCTTTCAGAAACTGGTTTAGTTAATGATCCTGATTTAAAAATCATTATTGCTAACAATCCCTGATATTTCACTTTCACTCTACAGATTCATGCTTTCATGAGTGTTGAAATAAAACATTCTGGTCATCCAAATGACCATCAAAATTCTCATTATGGTCATTGACTGGATTCTCAGACTTTTGTATGCTGTTCTATTATGGACTCTGTAACAAAAGTCATTAACACAGTATTTAAGGTGCACTCTTTTCTGGTTGTCAAATTTGGCAGAGATGAAATTTTTGTAGGTAACATTCAATCAATTGACACACATTCTTTTTTGACATCTGATAAATTCAACTGACCATTCTCCATAATGGGCATATGTCACCATTTCTCTGTCCTATTATATTTTTCCTAATAATCTTATACACTTCTATGAGGAATTATCTAGGAATCTTAATGAAAAAACATAGATGAGAAAATCAAGGCAAACAATTGTGCAGAACAAAGACATTTTAAAGACAGAATAAATTCTAAATACTTTATAGTTCTGATATAGGAGATCTGTATGATGAGTTTTAAATATAAATAAAGTAAATCTTTATGTCTAAGGAAAAGTCCTCTACCATATTTAGAAAACTGAAAATATACGTTTAATTCCCATTAGAGTACTATCTAATTTGAAAAATAAAAGAATCCCAGTTATTCAATTTAAATCATTTTTTTTTTAGGTTACGAACTCACTTCTTTTGACTTTGCCATCAACCTCTAGATGAAATGTTTCAAAAGTTTGCATAGTGATTTTCCCATTAAAATGCAAATCAGTTTCCTTAGTGACAAATGTTAAATTAAAACCTTAATATGAAATGGAGACATGCCTTAATGGTTGCAATTTTAAATCCAATCCTGTGTCAAGTTCTGAGTTCTGGAGTTCTGGAATTCTTTGAGAACTAAACTAAGGAGACATGTCTCTCAAATCATTTTATGTCTGATAATGTGATGTTAACCGTTCAAAGAGGTATTTCTAACAGGGTACAAATTTTACTTGTTAACACAAATTGTTAATTGTTAAGAAATAAGCATAAGTTTGAAAGGATTGATTTTATTTTGTTGAAATTTTATATATTTACTTATAAATTTGATAGAGAACATCAAAGAATTTGGCACTGGAATCTCATATTGCTGTAATTAAAGAGACCTGAGATCTTAGATAAGGATAGGATTAATGATAATAATTTGACTATGGTATCTTGTTCCTGAGTTCCTTTAATAGATTTTATAATAATCTTTAAAAGCTCCATAACTGCAATATGGGGTTCACGATTGGATGCTAGATAAGAAAATGACACCAGTGGAAAATTGGTGAAATCCATCTACTTACATGAGGTAACAATACTGTGTTTTTCAGAAGCAGCTCTAATGTATTTCTTATATGTATAGGATGCCTTTTCACACTTATTATTTTTTCTACATAAGGTTTTCCTAACAATTGTGATGTGCTGAGATGTTCTAATAAGAACAGCTTGTTTATAACTCCATTTGCTCAAGTTTACTTCTGTGACTTTGGGAATGTTTTATAATTCTTCCCCCAGTTGCACCCACCACCAAGATGGGATATGTAAACAGAGCTTTCGTCCTCTCTTTCATTCACCTCATACAGGCAATTCCATTAAATGATCCTTCAATTATAATAAATCGCACATTTTGATTAAATCTCAGAAAGACCTTAGAAGCATTGGATGGTGATAAAATAGCTACAGCATGCCACAAATTTTGTCATGTCCTTTACACTATTCTGGCCCCAATTTTCCCTTTTTTGAAAATTAGACAATTTCTAAAGTGAGGATGTTACACCACATAAAATGAGAGACACTTTCCAACCCCAGAGGCTGTTTCGAAGGCTCTAAATGAGAATCTTTCAACAGCAAGGTTCTGGATTATATTTTCTTTCTTCTTCTTTTTGTTTCCTTTAGTTCTTAATTTCTCAAAGCAGTGTGGACTAAAAGGCACATTGTATTAGAAAGAGACTTTTGTATTTTAGGGTTGCTGAAGGAGGAGTGCATGAGACCAAAAGGGATAAAGAATTATGAGTTTACTAGAGGCCTGGTTCATGAAATTTGTGCATGGGAAGGGTCCCTAGGCCTGGCTGGCAATCAGGGCCTTCCTGCTGACAGCCAGGAACTTCCTTCTCCAGCTGCCAGCTGCCCCCTGATGGTCAACGTACATCATAGTAAGCAATCAAACTACCATCTCCTGGTCAAATTCTCAAGGGGACACTTTACATATTAGTCTTTTATATGTATAGATTAAGTAATATGAATACCACATGGGCTATGCCTCAAAAAGGCACCAGCACCCAAAGACAGGGAGTCAGAGGTTTTTAAAGCTCTCTAGATGGGCTTTTTCTGGGCAGAGAATTCTCTGTGCAGGTCTGGATTCCAGGAAACTCTGGAGGGGAGAGATAATGGTCTAAGCCAGTGTAATGTCCATTGTGAAGTGGCCTAATGGTCAGTGCCCAGTGGAGGGGGGTATCGATTCAAGTCTTTGATCAGACCTAACATGTTAAAATATTGCCTATTTTGCCTTTGAAGTTAATGGGTAGGTTTCAACTCTTGACTTTCCTTAATTTACCGAGAAAATGGATGGCATGTTTCTCAAATTTATAAAGACGGCCTGCAAGGAAATAGCTAATTACCCTAAATATATTTTGAAACTCCCAAAAGGAGATACAGGAAAAGCTGTTTTTCAAATGGGTCTGTTAGAATAGCTTAATATTCCTTTGATAAACTCTGGGATCATCACAATGGTGGGATTTATTAGGAACTCTGTTTGTGCTGCACAAAGAAAGGAGTCTTATCCTATGCAGAAACCTGTGGCTGTGAAGGGGAAATAGACCATTTAAATGCAAATCTTCTAATCCAAGAGATTCAGAGCTCTAAATAGAAGTGGGTCTTTAGCGTGACTCATGAAGTTAGCAATATATGGACATCTCTTTGGGGATTACTACTTATATTAGAAAATCTAATAACTCGCTTTATTATGTGAGGATACAGCATCCTACCACCCACATATCCCCTAGACTTTCCTTAGTTACTGTTGCGCATAATGTGTGAGCTTCCTGGTTGCTCAAATTTCAGTGGCTCCTTAAGTTATAAATCAGGTACCAGCAGAGCTGTGGTTCCAGCTCCAGTATTAAATCATCCATAGTAATTACGTAGCATATATTCTCCTGTTGTGACTATTGGAAAAGTGCTGAAGAAAAGTATGCGGGGAAAAAGACAGAATGGTTATATATTGGAGGGACAATATTATTTCATAAGAACAGTTCCACTACAAGATCCGCATCTGAGCTGTTCTTCCACAAATCACATTGAATATTCAATTTTAATTTCTTCCCCTATACCCAATGACAAAGGAAACTTGTTTGTAAGCCACACTTAGAGTGTTGAAAATTACAAAGACAGACTTTCATGAATCAATTTGTTGCCAGTGGAAATGAGGTCCCTTCCATGGAGTCACAAGAAATGCATTTCCGGGAACCCTCTTATAGGAGGATGAGGCTTAGTGGGAAGATTCATTGGGGTAGAAATCAAGGTCTGCCCACAGATTTCTGTTGTCTGTTGTAGAAATCAAGGTCTACCCATCCACTGTACAAATCCAGCCTTGTCTTCATCAAGCCCAGAAGGACCATGGTCCAGAAATTCTGTGCCATTCATTCAGTCCATGCCAAAGCTTAGTCCCCTTCAGTCTTTAGTTTAGTCTGTTCTACTGCCTGCACTTCTGCTGCCTGCACTCCTGCTGGCATTGAGCCACTGTATCCAAGGCCTGTGCTGGGGCCACACAGGGGCCTGCATGACCGCTACCAGGAAGAGAGTACCCCGAGAATGGGTAAGCCCACAACAGAGCAAAGGTTACTGGTTGCTGAGGGAGAGGCCTTAAGCTTTGATTTTATTATTGTGAAGTTCAAGCTGACCAACCTCTTTCCCAATCCTTCCTGGCCTTATGCTGAGCCCTCCTCCTGACCAACCCAATCTTTCCCCCAGATTAGACACCTCCTCTTTATGGTCTCTAGCTTGGATCCTACTGCGCATGTGTAAACCTCCCCTGGCCTCAAATAGAATCCTAATGGACTTGTGCTTAGCAGAGGAATTTCCCCTTTATTGTTTCATCTCTCCCTTATCAATCCCAGCAGATGATCAGAAACAGATCCTTCCCCATAACTGAGCCTTCCTGCCGGATTAGGGGGTTAGGTCTCAAGGGTGGAGGATGGGGCTGTCCCCTGGAGTGCATGATGCTGTAGCTTCAGACCTAAATAAGCTTAGTCAGTTTTGCTCCCTTATCTTTTATTCATATCTTGCTACCCATGCTATCAGTCCCAGACTTTGGTATTTTTCTTTTAACTTTTTCACAGAGTCTGATGGGCAGCAGTGTTATAAACGGTGACTCAGTGGGTACATATTTTATTTATTCCCTTTTGTGACCACCATCTGCATAATTATTTGTCGAACAATCGTCTCCCTCACTATACTGCATGACAATGGAGCTAGATCTGTTTCAGTCAGTTTAATTTCTCAGGATCCGTTCCTGTGACATGTAAACTTTGTACCATCCTTCAAAGTGTTCACTTTCTCACTCACCTGTAGTGATTTACTGAGCAAGGCTCTCCTCGACCTGCTGGGAATACAATGCAAATTCCTACTGCATCCCCCACCTCATTGAATTTACAATGTGTAGAAATAATAAAGAAAGCAAGGGAGGAAAGGAGGAAGAAAAGAAGGAACTTAAAGTCCATATTCTCTGTTCCAAGGATATATTAAATTTTATGTCTTATCACTAATTATGGATTTATGGAATTTCAAGCAACATTGAATCAATGAAAGAAGCTTTTGGATGGCAAAAAAACACACACATGTCTGTGCATGCAGGCATTGTACTAAAAAGCCTGCCCATTAGCTCTTCAGCTTCCTGTACTCTATCCCTCACCCTACCCCACTAAGGTTGATTCAACAACTCCTAATATTTTAAATAAGAACATGAGGCTAAGAGGCATAAGCTCATTTTTAAAAGGCAATTTGCATATTAGCCTTTTATTATATAAGATTAAATTCACTTGCACCAGTTCTTTGAATTTAAAGATGAAACTGAGATCAAGTGAGGTTGTATGACTCTCTCAGATTCCTACAACAAGTCTGTGGCTATTGAATTTGGCCTTCCTGGATGTGAAATCATCTTCTGACACTGGATAATAAGCACCCTGACCTCCTTCTGGCTGATGAAGCTCACTAGGGAGAGAAATGTCAACATGCATGTGGGTGACTTTGTGTTGGGACTTCCCACATGAAGTTCAGGGCCATTGTCACTCAGCTAAACCAGAAAGATTGATCCTTGCTATTTTCCAGTCCTTTGATGTGAAGTTTAATGTACATGCATACCCACTCCCCATCATTGATTTCTTTGGCAAAATATGCCCATTTGCTGTGGTGACTATTTCAGAATTATTTCTCTACTTATCTTTCTTCCCCAGTGAGCACTTTGATATCAGGGAGCTGTCCAAGGCATATGTCTGGAACAGACACATAGAACTCTTTGTCCATATGTATATTTCCATTTAAATGCTGTGCTTTGTAATAGGAAGAGTCAAAGAATGTTACTTTTCTGAGCTCCCACTGGTAGTTCTTACTGGAGATAAGTAATAAAATCACATTTTGTTCACTCCTACATTTGAAACATTTTAGTGACTAAAGATGAACTCCACATTTTATCCTTTCTTGGGTATCCAGGAAAGTTAACCATAATATTTGCAGTCTCCAAGGAACCTAATGAAGTCTATCCCTCTCTCTAATTAGTCCCACTCTATTTCCATTTTATTAAGAACAACTCGGTGATGCGTGCTTGCCCTCTCAACTGGTTTTAATTAGGTCTCATGAAACACAATTTGGTGAGTCTGGGCATTCACCTCATTATATAAAAAAAGACAAATCTTCCCAAACCAGAATTCTAATAAAAATAATATCTTCCTTTCCAACCAAGAGGTATTATCTGCTCATATATATTAAACATTTGCACAAAATGGACATAAACCATCAATTTCCAAGAACATGTTAATTACATGCTCTTAATCTCAGATTTTTAACCGTTAACAATTTTTATTTGTATATTTATATGTTGACGCAGTACATTGTATTTTGGGCAGTTAAAGCAGGTGAGCAAAGGAGAAGTTGAGATTGTGCAGTGATGAAGAACACGGAATCTGTCCAAGTCCCTGGGTTCAAATCTGCTCACTCCCTCTGGCCATATTTGTAACCACAGTCATGTTTTATACATTTGAACTCTCTTCTGCAAAAATGAGAGGAATAACATTATCAATCATATTGGGCTGTGGTTCAGCTTAATAGATATGTTGCAAGTAAAGCATGTGTAATAGTCATTGATGCAGTAAACTTTATATATTATTATAGCTGTTACTGAGATTGTTTTTTGGATTTATTTTCTGACAATACTCTTAGATATTTTCAGAGAGCCTGAAATTTCTGTGATATATCATATTCCAACTTCTACCCTTGGTTTGTCAACATAAAATATTCTGAAATTTCAATCCCAAATCAAATCTTCTTTTAGAAGAAACACAGGTAGTCCTTATACATTCATGGGCCCAGACTATCAGATCAGAGTACTTGGCATGTAAGATACCAAATTACCTGATTATGCAAGTTGAGTCTTCAAAATTTCTCTGTGGTATTTCTAATTATTATAAAGGACTATCAGATAGTGCCATACTATTTCTTGAATACAATTTAATATATTTCCTTTAACATTACCAGGTGTCTAATAATAAAGTTTAACTTCATGAAAAAAAGTAGATAATTCAAATGGGAATTCAGTACAGATGAGGAAATACTAAGAGAGAGAGAGAGAGAGAGAGAGAGAGAGAGAGAGAGAGAGAGAGAGAGAGAGATATGGAGAACTAATATTCAGTGGGTATAGAGTTTTAGTTTTGCAGGATATTAAAGTTCTAGAGAGCTGTTGCACAATAATGTGCATATAATTAATAATGCACTGGACACTTAAAATGGTTAAGATAGTAAATTTTATGTTTTTTATTTTTCACTGCAGAGAAACACATGCATTTTGATCAAAGAATATCTAATTATACCAAAAGGAGTATATTTCTGTACATATTACAGAATGGAAATGTGATTTATTTAATAATTGACCAAATGATTTTGGAATGCAGATTGTGAAACAGAAATATCTCTAAAGGAGCTGTAGATTTTTATTGTATAAGTCTTTATAACCCATATTTTATCTCCTCTGCAATTACATGGATAGTGGACAGCAAAGAGAATACATAATCATGTTCTTGGATCAGGACATTTACTTGTAAAAACGGAGTTATTTTTTTCATCTCGGTAACTCACTTCACTTGGATCTTGAGAAGGCTCAAATGGTTGTACTTTTCCTAGATGCCAAATTAAGGGTTTGAGAAAAAAATATTATGTGTGGCCAAATACTAGTAGCTATTAAAATTCTGCTATTCTAGCTTGTTTATGTCAATCATTCAAACCAGCAATATGTGTAATGCAGCATGTTCCTCCTCTGTGGCTTATTTAGATGTGCTTAGAGGAATTTGAGAGGGTTTCACATTCAAGAGCACTTTCAGGAAACTCTGGAACTGTCTAACCCAAGTCGGTTTGGAAAGCGCAGCCCTTACCCTTCCATAATCCTCTCTCTTTTTGAGGTCCCCGTGCCCCTCGTTGGCATGCTCATTAATCCGGCAGGAACACTACTTTGCGTGCAGTCATGTAGCGACTCACTTGAGGAGTCTGGTTCAGAGTGCACAGTCAAGAGTTAGATTTCAAGTTAGCACAGAAAGAATCTCATAATAACAAGTGCTTTTCAGCCATGAATGAAAAGTTACTGCAGAGGACACTGTGAAATGGTCTTTCAGCAGTCCGAGTAAGATGCAAAGAAATCTCCCAGGAAAGGTGAACTGTGTGTAGAGGCATTTCTCTTATCTTGCAAACCATATTTTACAACCGGGTGGTTTTCCTCCAGTGAGAGTGAGTTTTTCTCACAGGAGGTTGATGACCTCCTTTAAAGAAAAATCAGAGAGAAAGAAACACACACACACACACACACACACACACACACACAAGAAAAAAAACTCCACCAGATATAACATTCCATAAAAAGGTACACACACTTAAAGCTGTGCAATTTGCTTTCCTTCACACACACACACACACACACACACACACACACACACACACACACGAGGTAAATTACTATTATGTGCATTCTACACAAGTTAAACAACTCTTTATCTCTCATCTTTTCATTCACTCGTTGACCTATCACCTCTTCGCTCTTTAATCTATCACCAACATCATTTACTTGTGATTTTTTGGCCACTGCACAGCATCTAGACTTGTAAAACAAATACTTGCTTTTGTACTTCTTGAGTGAGTATGAACTCATACGTCCCATTTAGTTGCCTAGGTGGTTTTAAATAAGTTAATTATTTTAAAGCACATTTTCAATACTAAATGCCAGAAATTGTGCACATAATAGGAGACTCACCCATCTGCCACAGCTGGGGGAAATGCGGTCCTACACGTTTTTATTATAAACTGGTGGCCTGTCATTCAACACAGGCGCTCAGAGGTTTCTCACGTGTAATAAAGTGGTATAATGATTTATTAACCCATGTGAAAAAGAGAATTATAGTTTCATGCTGTCCACATTAACAACATCCCCAAATCCTCTAATTTTTTACAGTGGATTTACGCATACTGATGCCACTCTTTGGCTGTAACTATGTATATACAAACCCCATCAGAATACTGATCTCAATAAGCATAACTCTTTATTTTCCTGCATCCAAACAGGTTGGCCTCTTCAGCAGGCTCTTTTCTTCCTCTTGTCAAGCTTTCCCTGAGCATCTGTCATTATTTCAACATCTGGAGGGGGAGATAAGCTGCTCCAATTGGAACATTGCAGTCAGCAACTTTCTCCAGGAAACTAAATTTGTCACTTCTGCAAAGCATCCGTCTTCTGCCAGCTTTTGACGTCCTATCCTCAGGCCAAACTCGAAAACCAGGCCTCCCAGTTTGTAAGGCTGCTGTACTAGGGACTAATTCAGCGATAGAGAAAAGGATGACAAAGGGTGGAAAGATCGTGATTAACTCGAATTAATTTCTGGAACAGCAGGAAACCCATCTGAATATGATATAAAGATTTAATCTTAACCTGATGTCTCTCCAGCCATTACACATGACTTCTTTCTTAAAGAGATATTGAATGTTACTCTGCCTTTTTTATCTGACAATAGCTTGTACAGTTACTGTGCTGCTTTGATGGAGGGAGAGATCATCTTCTCTGATTAACCAGAAAATTAACAATTGTTAATTTGAAGTGTGATATGAAATAAATTCTCAAGTCACCCATCCTGATTCTCATCATTCAATTAAAGTGACAGCAGATTTGCACAAACATAAAATTATTTTTGAAAGGAAACTCTGGTCAGATTCTTTCTCTGATTAGAGCTGTTCCCTTGTTTCCTTTTTTCAAAGAATATCTTTTAAAAAATATACGTTTTTACTGATTTCAGAGAGAAGAAGGGAGTGGGAGAGAGAGGTAGAGACATCAATGATGAAAGAGAGTCATCAATAGGCTGCTTCCTGCATGCCCCTACTGGGGATCAAGACCACAATGCAGATATGTGCCCTGACCAGGAATTGAACTGTGACCTTTTGGTTCATGGTTCAGTGCTCAACCACTGAGCCACTCTGGCCAGGGCTCCAGAGAATATATTGTTGTAGTTTGGCCAGTTCATATACAGGGTGAGGCAATAGTAGGTTGTGAGCACAGGGAATATAAACTTTATTCTTGAATTATTATTCCTTAATTTTTGTGTGTTTTTTCCATATGAGCAACTGTAAACCTACTTTTGTCTCACCATGTATATGGGGGCAATATTTCATGACTATATTTCTACAGTAGAACTTGACCAAAATTCTTTATCAATTCTGTTGGATATTCAGAAAACACTGTGAAATGCCTACATTGCAAACGACAGATAAAATACATAACACACTATATTATTTGCCCATTGCTGCACACTCACTGGATTAAACCAACACAAATGTATACCTTACAGTTCTGTCAGTCTGAGATTGGATACCAGTGTCATCAGGCTAAAATCAAGTAGTTAGCAAGCTAAGTTTTACCTTGGAGGCTCTACGGGAGGATCTGTTTCCTGCATTTTGGGGTGTTGGCATCATTCAGTTTTTTGGTGTGGTCGGACCAGGTCCCTGCTTTCTTTCTGCTCAGAAGGTGAAGGCTGCTTGTTGCTTTCCTTGGCTGATGGCCCCTTCCTCCATCCTCAAAGCCACCAACAGTGTCTAGTCTTTCTCAGACCATTTCTCTCATCTTCTGTCATATTATTTTTTAAGTTTAAGAACTCATACAATTAGGATAAATGTCCTTCTCAATATCTGTAACCTTAATCTCATCTGCAAAAGCTATTTTGCCACAAAAGGTACTATACCTACATGTACTGGGGATTAGGATGTGGCCACACTTGGGGGACCATTAGTCTGACTGTAATGCATATCCTGATAAGAATCGCCTTTCTTAAGTCAGCGTACTATGTTTTATACATTTCATCATAGACTAATGAGAGGAAAACAGCCTGATGTAAGTAGCCCAGATGACTAGGAATATTTCGCCATGGCCAGAGTCAGTGTTTGTCTTTGAACTTCATTAATATCTCATAATTATTAAGTGACAGTACCTGGATCATATGCCAACCAATGAAAATTAAATTAATTTTTTTATTTATCAATGTAATATATACAGGGCTATATTTTATGACATACATAATCTTATAAAAGGGAATTTCAAACACAAGGATTCAGAATGATCAGAATTATCACCCTTAATCACAATTTTCTTGTGGATATAAACTGAATAAAGTCATATAGTGAGCAACATGCAATGTTTATCCTTACTGCTCAGTAAGGAGCTGAGACATACAGCTACACTCACTAGAGTTACATACCAAGTGGTCCACCAGTCCTGCATGCTTTGGATAAATTATCCAGTTAACTCTCTACCTTTGTTTTTGCTTTTTTTGGTAATAAATGCCAAATATTAAAAAAAAATAGTGAGCGTATATCATTCATATTTTGCTTAGAGAGCACTACCCTGTGAAGCTGTCCAGCTATCTACCCTACATAGGCTATATTGACAAACGCTTCTTGAACTTCATCCATGTGTATGTATCATTTTATAGCTCCCAATATCTTTTTCATTGTGCGCCTTTAAGAATATCTTGGCACTTATCTACAATGTTCTCCCATGACATTTTAAAAAGTTCAATTCTGGAAATTACCTGATGAGAGGCTTTTACTTTCTTATTTTGGACTGTATTTATAGGAACAATCCTACATGAATAAAGTAAGCAAATACCATTAGATTCAGCAATAAAGTATCCTTCTAAAAAAGTATCTATGTCAATGGGATGAGATTGCCCAGTGAAGTTAGGAATACATATCTACTGAATGTGGAGGTTCTGACATTAACAAGATCTTACTTTTTACATTCCTGCCCTATCCAGCATGACTATTCTAGATTATTCAGAAAGTTATATGTCTTCAGCATATTGGAATCATGGTGTACATTGGCCCTCACTTAAGCCGGAGTAGGCACACGTACAACTGTCAGGCAGAGATACTAAATTTGTAGACAAGCTCCTATTTGGGGAACCACAGGTGAGAGTAGCAAATGAAATAAAATACTAGTTCCATAAAGGGAATGCCAATAGTGGTTCATGCCTTCCTGTGGAAAACAACCTTTAGCCACTTCTCAAATCATTCTCTTCCTCTCTCCTGCCCTTTAAACCAGCGGAGAGGATAGGAAAAGGATCTTTGGAACTGAGAGCAAGTCTCACTAATGAGTCTCCTGATGCTGTCCCAGTGCTGGTCACGGCAGAATGGCATCAATAAAACATTAAGAGAAAGCGCTCAGAGCCCTTAAGGTAGCAGCCAATTCTCATTCCAGGGACTCGCGTTTTGTGTCAATTAAAGAATAAACTTCAAGAGATGAAATTGACTTTGCTCAGGCTGGTAGGACACCCCAGGCAAACATTAGCACAACAATCGCCATGGCATTCTTTGTGCCTCCCAGGTCCCCTGAAAGGACTGGCTCTCCTCTCTCATCTCTCTTTCTCATCTCATTGGTATACTGTTGTTCTAATTTACTCACCAAGATTTGCATCCCAGTCCCAATTCAGCTTGTTGGACACAGAGATGGAGAGAGAGAGAGGAGCCTTTGTCAAACCTGCAGTATTTTCTGTGTTTATAAGTTCACCTTGCAACTCATTTTTCCCCCCTCCATTGGGAGAATTTCAAGGCAACTCTGCGAGGTAAGATAAGGATTTGCTTATTTATAAAACTAATGCTCCCATAAATATATTTGAGTTCTGGTTGCCTTCTGAGGCATCTTTCTCCGTGGTGCTTGAATTTTAGAGAAAGCACAAGTGAAAGAAATGGCATTCGCACTAACTCACTCTTGTGTCTTTATTTGTGATCACAGCACTTTATTTCTGAATGTAAATATTTAGATGAAATTGAGAATGAGCATTGGTTACTCTCTGTGTATCTTATCACACCTATGTCAACCAAAGGGATTTTGTTTCAAGGATCTCTTATCTTGATGAAAATGTAGAATCATAAAATCCTGTGGTTTTACATCTGGAAACCTTATTCGCACCATTTGCATAAACTGCCATGTTAATATCTCTCAAGAATAAACAAATCTGCATTTTCTGCTGTAACTTGCCTCATCAGGAAAAAAAAAAAAAAAAAAGCTTTGAATATTCAGGAAAATATAATTTGTCTTGGCTGTCGCATTAGTTTAGGGTGTGATTTACCTGTCCCTGTTAAGAAGTCTAAGGATGCCCTGATTAAATAAGCATGAATGTGATAGACCAGCAAACATTTTCATCTCACCAACAGAACACACGTTCGGAAGGTTGGGAAGCACTCCACTTCTGTGCACCCTGCAATGGAGCAAATCCAGATACTGTCCTTGCTCAGATTCAACCTCAGGCCTTGTCCCTGGAGAGGAGGCACTGCCCCTAGCAACCTCTCATTAGCAATGGGTCTGTTACCTCTGACATCTCCCACGGTCCTGTCACCATCGGCAAGAAACCGCCGTGGCCACACGTGCCCCCTCTCCCTCCTGCCCGATTGCTCCAGTTACAAAACAATTTGAAACCTGGGGGACTTAGAGCAAGAAACAGTGTCTTTGTCATCACTTAGACTGGAGTGCATTTCACCTGTGCACTGAGTACACCCTGAGACTTACCTGATCTGAAGAGCCGTGTGGGGACAGAGCCTGGTTTCAGAAACATGTTTCCGAGTATTCAATTTAGAATCTCTTCTAAGACACTTTTATGCATGTCTGAAATTTCAAAGAAAAGGAATAGATTTTGTTGTTGTTAGTGAATTAGGGACATGAACAGGTTGTACATGGGCGATAATGAAGAAAGGTAATCTGTTTCAAAGCAAAAATAGTGGTTCACAAATCAGAAGTGAATGTCTCTTTAGCCTCTGTATAATAGAAGTCATTATAGGAGTCATTCCCTTCAGCATCTCCCTTAGATAGGAAGATGGGTTCAGAGGAAGTATGACCCAGGTCATGCTTTCAAAGAATGTGTTGATTCCTTACCCACTGCTCTGGGCCTTGCATATAGCATGACACCAGTACATCAGGAACCAGAGATATCCGAGTACCCGCCCTGAGCTTTGCTGGGAATTTAATTCACCTGTGCACTGAGAAAGCACCACGGAGAAAGATGCCTCAGGAGACACCCAGAACTCAAATATATTTATGGGAGCATTAGTTTTATAAATAAGCAAATTGTTTCTGAATTAAGCAGAAACAATCCTTGTGTTCACAGTATCTTTAATGGGAAGAGAGAGAGAGTAAACATATATTTATGACTAAATATATGATTATAAATTATGATTGTGGTATGTTCTTTATGGAAATAACTAGAGGCCCAGGGCACGAAATTCATGCTGGGGGGGTGGGGGGAGGTGTCCCTCAGCCCATCCTGCACCTTCTCCAATCTAGGATCCCTCAAGAGATGTTCGACTGCCCATTTAGGTTTTATCTCAGTAGGACTGGGCTTAAAAGGGCAGTTGGACATCCCTCTCACAATCTAGGACTGCTTGTTCCCAACTGCTCTCTTGCCTGCCTTCCTGATTACCCCTAACTGCATCTGCTTGCCAGCCTGATCACCCCCTAATTACTCCCCTGCCAGCCTGATTGCCCTTCACTGTCCTCCCCTGAGGGTCTGGTTACCCCTAACTGCCTTCCCCTGGTAGCCTGGTCACCCCTAACTTCTCTCCCCTGCAGGACTGATCCTCTTCAACTGCTCTCTCCTGCAGGCCTGGGTTCCCCCCAACTGCCCTTCCCTGCAGGCTCAGTTGCCCCCAAATTCCCTCCTTTGCCAGCCTGTTCACTCCTAATTTTCCTCCCCTACAGGCTTGATTGCCCCCAACTGCCCTTCCCTGCTGGACATCTTGTGGTGGCCATCTCATGTCCAAATGGAGGCAGCCATCTTTGACCATATGGGGGCAGCCATCATGTGTGTTGGCATGACAGTCAATTTGCATATTACTCTTTTACTAGATAGGATAGAGGCCTGATGCACAGGTGGGAGCTAGGTGGTTTGGCCTGAAGGGTGTCCTGGATCAGGGTGGGGGCTTCCTTTGGGTGTGGGACCGCCTGGGTGAGGGGCCTGTGGTAGTTTTCAGGCTAGCCACAGACCCTGGCAACCCAAACAGAGGTCCTGGGATCTGGGATTTATTTATCTTCTATAATTGAAACTTTGTAGCCTTAAGCAAAGTCCTGGGCCAGCCAGGGTGTGCAGGAAAATTGGCTTCATCCATTGCTAGAGAAACCCAAGGCTGCTCTTTGCTCCATTGGTTAATTTGCATGCTCACTCCTGATTGGCTGGTGGGTGCGGCTTGTGGGTATAGTGGATGTAAGATCAATTTGCATAGTGCTCTTTTATTAGATAGGATTCCAAATTGAAATGAAATAAAAGGGGAGCTGTTAGAGCACATTCAAAGGTCAAAAGAAAATTCATTTTGAGAAATTACCTAAACCGTAAAAGTTAAAGCAAAATTGACCAGACCAAAAATGTAATATAAAAGGGGGGGAGGGGTCCTAGCAGAGAAAGCAACCAAGGTAAAGACTTGCATATGGGCCCTCCCTGGTCTGGCTCAGTGGTCAGAGCATCAGCCAATGGACTGAAGAGCTGTAGGTTTTATTCTGGTCATGGGCACATACATCAGTTGCAGGCTTCTTTCCTGGCTCCAGTTAGGGTGCATATCAGAGGCAAACAATCGATATTTCTCATATCAAGATTTCTCACTGTCTCTCCCTCTCCTTTCCACTCTCTTTAAAAATCAATGGGAAAAATACCCTCTGGTGAGGATTAACAACAAAAGATTTGCAGATGATCTGCAAAGGAGAGCAGTATAATAGGAATTTTAAGAAAGCCAACATATCTTGAGAGTTAAAAGAGGCATGAGAAATATTAAAATATATTGGTGACACCCTAGCAGGTTTGCCTCAATGGATAGAGCATTGGACTGCAGACTGAAGAATTTCAATCAAGGGCACTTGCCTGGGTTGTGAGCTTGATCCCCAGTAGGGGGCATGCAGGAGGCAGCCCCCTACTGGGGATCGATAACTTTCATCTTTGATGTTTCTATGTCTCTGTACCTCTCCCTTCCTCTCTGAAATCAATTAAAATATATATTTAAAAAAAAGAAGAAAAAAAAGAATATATTGGTGACTAAAACAAAACCAATATGTGTTAGACCTTAAACAGAAGTCCTCTCATTCTAATTCTGTCACTATGGTTTTGTTAATTCATAAAACCATTCTCCATTTTTATGCAACCTGACATAGGGGGAAAAAATGAAACTTGGAGCAGCTTTAACCTTCGAGGCGTTCTACACATAAATTTGGTGCTCTACTTAGAAACTTCCATTTTGATTGTGTAATCAAAATGTGACTGCCAGTTAAGTCGAGTTAAGCAAATTAAACTACATGACAGGAAAACATCCAACATATAATCCCCTATCATCAAACAGTTTGCAGTGAGCATGTATTTTGCAGGTTTCACTATCTCAATCTGTATTTGCCCTCAAACCTTCCCTGGGCTCTCTCGACATTGTCAAATGAGGAGTTGAGCGATTACCACAGGAAGGGTATCGATCGAGACAGTTCAGGTTAAATGAGTCCCCTTCTCCTAGATTCTGCTGTCTAAGAGACTCACGTCTCCTCTTCAATTTGCTTGCATAAACAGAGCCTCAGGGTGACTGGGAGACTGGGTGATACTCCAAACGTGTCTCCAATAATATTACAGAATTTAAGGTCTTGTATACAAAGCATATTTGACCCAGAACATTTCCCTGCTGAAAGAGAGGGTGGCAAGACTCTGTTCCAACTTTGTTTTGCTATATTTAAGGAAACTGAGGCCCAAGGATGTTGGCTTATTAGTGCTATTGCATGGTGCCCCAGAGACAGTCTCTGGTGGTAACAGAGGTCAAATGCACCTAAGGTCCTGGTTCTCACTCTTCCCTGGGCATCTGTATCTTGTCATTGGGACTCATGCATCCCAACAACCATTTAGCAAGCAAGCAACTTTATCAGCCCATGCAGGACTCTTGAAAGGCTAATCACAGCTTACTCTGTGGTAGAGATTATACTCAGAGATTTATGGGTAATATTTCTATTTGTCACACCATGCCTAGGAAGATGTGATCATTAACCCTATTCAGCATACATATTAATGCTCCTTGGGACTACTTTGTATTTATTTTTAAACATAAAAAGGAGTAGCCATCAGCAGAAGTTGTTCAAGTCCAAGTAATGGTTATTTGTAGTAGTTTTAGTATTTTAGTCTTAATTTTAGGTACAGTAAAAGCAATGACTGCCATTGAAGGACCTCATATAAACGAAACATTTTAAGAGGTAAGTTATATATGACTTTAATTCTTTGTGTTATTCATTTAATCAACATATACTTATTAAGCACCACTCTCAGGCTTTGATTCAGAAGTTGAGCGAATGCAGTGAACACAAGTAATGTCCCTATTTCATGGAGCTTATATTCCAGCGAGTCCTAATATTAACAGAGATAGGTATTATTAAATCACTCCCTTTCCACCTTCTTTCCTATCCTACAGTCTACACAAACAAAATTTGCCTTGCACAAATATATAAGTTAAAAACAAGTAAACTTTTTCGCTGAGCTGATACAGTTCAGTGGTTGAACATCATTCTATGTACTAATCAGTGGCTGGTTTGATTCCTAATCAGAGCACATTCTCAGGATGCAGATACGATCCCCAGTGGGGGGCATGTAGGAGGCAGCCCATGGATATTTCTCATCAATGTTTCTACCTCTCTTTCTCTCTCTCACTCAAAAAAAAAACCACTCAAAAACAAACAAACAAACAAAAAAAACAATAACAATACATTTAAAACCAACCAAACAAAAATATTTTTTTCCTAGGTACCCCCAAATAAAAATCCAGTTTCTTACATAAGCCATGTAATATTATTATTTTTTAAATATATTTTATTGATTTTTTACAGAGAGAAAGGGAGAGGGATAGAGAGCTATCAATAGAAACATTGACCAGCTGCCTCCTGCACACCTCCCACTGGGGATGTGCCCCCAACCAATGTACATGCCCTTGAGCAGAATCAAACCCAGGACCCTTCAGTCTGCAGGCCGAACCAAGCTCTATCCACTGAGCCAAACTGGTTTTGGCAAGCCGCGTATTATTATATACTCTGCCTGTTCTGAATAGTTACCGCTCCCAAAATAGAAACGTGGGGTTTTGACCTTGTTTTGATTTGAGACTCTACATTGTCAAGAAGGCATGCCCACTTGGACTCTATCTTTGAAGCGTCACCTCCTCCATATGTAGTACTCATTTCAATGCCATGCCCTCGATGTGCCTCTGCATGTGGAGGTCATTTCATTCTTCATATCCTCAGGTCGCATAAAGTGCTTTTCACCTGGGAAAAGCAAGGAGTGCAGAACCAGGAACTTTCTGGCGGGGGAACAAAGTGCAGAGGAAACCCCTGGTGAGATTGTCAAAGGCAGAAGGCATAGCAGCGGTGTGAGAGGCTCCCCATGGTATCCAGAAGGAGGGAGAGTGATTGGCAAGGTCAGGCCATTTGCAGAGATAGCATTTGAGCCCCGTTCGATTGAAACTTAAAGGCTAAGATACGTCAAAGGGCTGTGAGAGAGGGAGCATAAAAGAGTCAAGCATTTTCTTAGGGGAAACTTGGTCAGAAAAAGAATCACTCATGCTGAAGGAATTATAGTTATGGAAAGAAATGGACAGGGAATCTAGGGTATGTGGTACTTAGAAAATATTATTAAAACATGTTATTGTATTGGGTCTATACAAGGATTTGTTTTGGGCATGTGCTAGGAGAAACCATATTTTCAAAATAATTAAAGAGAGTATAATGAGCTAATATTAATAATTATTTTGTTGTTATTGTTATTGCTGTTAATCCTCACCCAAGGGTATTTTTCCATTGATTTTTAGAGAGAGTGGAAGGGAGAGGAGAGACAGAGAGAAACATGAATGTGATAGAGACACATCAACTATTGCCTTCCACATGTGCTTCAACCAGGGCCAGGGATTGAATCTGCAACTGAGATATGTGCCTTTGACTGGAATCAAACCTGGGGCTCTTCAGTCTGAGGGCTGACACTCAATCCACTGAGCCAAGCCTGCCAGGGCTTAATTGCTTTTTAATAATTCTTATTAGGCAGTGCCTTTCAAACATGATCATTGAATCAGAATCACTTTAAAACAACAACAACAAAAAAAAACAACAACAAGCATCCTCTCTGGGTACCCAGCCAATATCTGTGAGACGAGGGCTCAGGGTGGGCTTCTCAGCAAGCTTCCCCCAGTGGGAAGCCTCCTCTGTGCAGATTCTCTTTGCTTCTTCATGGTCCGACTTGTGCCTGCACTCCCTCTCTGCTGTGTATACATCATCCCTCAGGGTGCTTTTCCATTGTGGTCCCTTCACTAGAACCACTCAGACAGGTAGACTGACACCAGACAGACGCTCTATCCACTGAGCCAAACTAGTTTTGGTGAGAATTAATGTAATAAGAAATGGCCTAGTCAATGGCTAATGAATGGTCTAGAAAGGCAGCTATGAGGAGGATGGTCAAACACAAGTACCTAAACGTTACATAAAACTTGGGGAAATTCTAGGAAATAAAATCACTCATCAAATGATCTCTAGGTAGGCACCACTGCGTTTTTCAACACTTTATGGATTATTTTTTGTTAATTTTACTTTTAAATATTTGTGTATTTTTATGTTTTCTTCTTTTAAAATTAAAATACTGTTGTTGTTTTTCAGTTTAGTGTTTGGTAATTTTAGCACAAACTTTTCATAGGTATGATTCTAATAACTTTATAGTCTTCTGGACTGGGGATTGATAATTACTTAATTCATCATTACCTTTCTGTTGCTTTTAGCTCATAAATGAATATGTGTTCTACCTGAAGCTGCCATATGCATCTTTGTTACTCAATAGCAGGTTTACACTTGGGCATCTTTCCAAACAGTAGCTGCTAAAATGAGAAAGACTAAAACCTAAATTGTCTTCAACTTAGAAGAGCTTTTCTTTCAGCCCTAATTCACCTGTGTTTAGTGTAGAATTAGGTATTGAAATCCACTCAGGTTTCTAATTTTCAGCTTCCTTGCACCCACACCGCCTCCTCCCTGTGAGTTTGTTACTATAATGGATTCCCTGTTACATCTAACAAGGGGCTCCCCATACGTATTCTCACATGGTATGCTTGTTTGTAAATAAGACCTAGATCAAAATGTGGATACTAGTGAACTTTGGGATCTGTGTTTTAACATAATGATTCTCAAAATTATTCTAAAGATCTCTGCAGCCAAGTAGATCTAATTTGTTTGATGGAAAGAGAAGGGATTGCTAAGTTAAACAGCCCTCAGTACTGGACTGCAGTATCGGTGTGGTCATTAAATATTATTTATTCTGAACAATGGAGGTAGTTAATGAGAAAAAGCTTGAAAAAGACACCCTCGGCTTATGATCCTGGGGTAGTTCTCCTGCAAATCCAAATTAGAACATTCCCCTTTGCAAAACCGATATGTGGCTCGCCTTTATCATGAAAACCAGATAAACATAGTCATACATAGTGCATCAGCCTGGGCACATGTGAATAGTATAAGACTGTCCTGTGGTCGGAGCTTGAGACTGCATTTTAATAATAATAATTTCAAAAGTCTATCAGGTAATTCTAAAAGACACCCAAGTTTGATAATGACTATGCTAGGACTATCAGATCTTCTGTCCCCTAAACTGATTTCAATCTATGTTTTCACTGAAAACATTCCAATGGTTTTTCACCAAACTAGTAATTTTGAAGTGTAATGACTGCCTTATTTCTACTTCTGTTGAAATGGCTAAGACAGGAGACTTTCCTATGTGGTGAGGTTTGTATATGTAGGTGAGGAGTGTCGAGGGACCATCAATAATATAATCTATTCTGGTCTGTGCCCCGAGTGCCTAGCGCAATGCCCGGGGCATGGCAGGTATCCAGTGAAATGCATGGAATGAATGAACTGATTTGAAATTCTGGGGAGGCTCTGCAGGTAAATCTCAGCTCCTGAAACCAAGGCTTGACTCCTCCCCAAATAAATTCTGCAGCCATTGCTCGGTGGGGATGGGAAACAATCTTTTCGCAGGCTTTCTCTTAGAGGGCAGGTATCTATGCCGACATAAGGGTAGCAGGGGCTTTGCCATTGCTCACATCCTTTAGATGTGACTGACTCCTCTTTTGTTTCTTGGTGTGAAGGATAGCTGCGTGCCTCTAGATGGTGCTGCTGGCTCATAACTGAGCAGCCGCAAAAGTCCAAATCCCAGGCAGAGGGAGAACCCTGACCTCCAAGGAAGCATCTCCACGTTCCTGTCTCTGCCTCTTGCCAGTTGGCAGGAAGCTGTATTTTCAAATGCTTCCCCTTGGCCCATTTGCGTCACCTTTGCTTCCCACTCACCCCTCACTATCTCCAATTTCAAATTAAGGAAATGGTTTTTAACATGTTCTTAATAGATTTTCTAATTATGTTTATGCCCTTTGTTTTGCGGTGTGCAGAAGTGGAAGAGTAGAGCTAAATGATCCATGTTAGAATATAAAAACACGGTTTCTACCTGGAAATATTTCCTGTTGAAAAGCCATATGTATGGAAATCAATACTTACATACTCTGTACATAATCTTGTCCAAGATACATGCTCTTTTATTTTATGTTTTTATAGAGTTCAGAGAGGAAGGAAGAGGGAGATAGAGAGATAGAAACATCAATGATGAGAGAGAGTCATTTATCAGCTGCCTCCTGCATGCCCCACATTGGGGATGGTGCCTGTAACCTGGGCATTTGCTCTGACCAGGAATCAAACTGTGACCTCCTGGTTAATAGGTTAACACTCAACTGCTGAACCCTGCTAACGGGCAAGCTATATGCAATTTCTGAGTCTAACTGTAGTCATTTAAAAAGGAAACAGCTTGACACTAAAAATATAGCATTAGAAATGCTCAGAGTTCAAATATATGTGACTTAGCACACCTGTTCACCTCTCATTCCCAAGGACAGACTCCAATATGTTTTCTTGGTATTCTTGCCCAATTAGCTACACCTGGGATCAGAATCCATTCCCAATATAGAAAGGAAGATGGGTAAGTGCGGGTACTTTAAATCAGTCCTAACCTGGTTCTAGGACAGTGCTAGAAAATAATTTAAAGTCATTAACTCAGAAGCAAAAAATAAAGAAGGATTTTGAGTACAGGGGAAGCATAATCTAGAACAATTCTGAAGTTCAGCAATAGGTTAGAGTCTATAGGAAAACACTGGACATATGCCACCACGGGGGCCCTTATCAGAGTAAGGACATAGCAAGAATCATTCTGTTTTCTCTTACTTAGCTTTATGAGCAATACTATTCCCAGAGTTTTTAATACCAAAAGAGCACTATAATAAAATGATTTCATCTAGAACCATATTTTTAAGGCATTTATCTTATTTATCTCTCTTCCCTTTCCATTTTCTGGATTAAAAACATAGAAATAATGCATGGCCAGTGTTGCTCAGTGGTTGAACTTTGACCTATAAACCCGGAGGTCACAGTTTGTTTCCATGTCAGGGCACATGCCTGAGTTGTAGGCTCAATCGCCAATAGGGGGAGTGCAGGAGGCAGCTGACAAATGTTTCTCTTTCATTGATATTTCTCTATCTCCTTCTTCCTCCTCTGAAATAACTTTATATATACTTATATATGAAATATGGTATTTACAATAAGTTAACACATTAAGTGCCTTGATGTGCTCACACAGAGAAATGGACAGGAAGCAGCCTGAGCATCCTCACACCACAGCAAAGACTCTGCAATCAGCCCCTTGGGATGTAGCCACTCCATCTGTGTCATGCCCTTTGGGTTTTGGTGACATCACTGATTATTCATTTACAGACCTGTTCATCCCATCACTGCTGCACACCGAGCAGGATTGCTCATTGTTCCCCACTGATTAGAATGCTGTGATTTATACATGGGTGATGCAAAGGAAAAAATGAGACCAAGGCCATTACTGGCAGGTGAATTTTTCTAGTTGCTTGACTCCTGGATAATCAATCTTCTGTGGAGTATTCCCCTTTACTTACTGTAGTGACTTTCTACAAAGTGACTTTCTACACTGAAACTGGACAGAATTCCATGTATGTTCAGTTTTCAAATGCAACTGAAGCATCACTTTTTTTCATGACAGTATAAGTATTTAATTTTCCTTACAATTGTCCTTTCTGTGGAAACTCTCATGATTGATTCAAATACTCTAAATTGACACACTGAAAAGGCAACGTAGAATGTGTGAAAATTAATGTGTCACATTTGTCCCCTTTCAAACACTCAAGCTGGCTCACACCCATCAGTGGCTCTTGGGGAAAGATGCAGACAGCACCAGTGCTGTTAAACTCAATTGTGCACATTTGGACCAGTGTTCAGAGTCAAAGCTCTTTAAACATTGCCTTCTGGAAGTCCCCCCTCTTGACAGGGAAAGAACACAGGTCATGAAAGGAGACATCACATAGTATGAGAGAAGGAGAACTGTGCTTTCTCTTTTTAAATATAGTTTTATTGATTTCAGAGAGGAAGGAAGAGGGAGAGAAAGATAGAAAAATGAATGATGAGAGAGAATCATTGTTCTCATTGATCAACTGTCTCCTGCATTCCCCCTACTTGGGATTGAGTCTGCAACCAGGCATGTGCCCTGTCTGGGAATCAAACCGTGATTTCTGTTTCACAGGTCAGTGCTCAACCCTAGCCCTAACCCTTACCCTAGCTCTACATGCCAGCCAGGTGAGAAGTGCGCTTTCTTAATTTATGAGTCTAAACTACCTCATTTTTACATCCTCTGAGGAGCAGGGAGCATTTCTGTGGACCCTCGTATCTCATGCAGCACCCAACACAGTCCCGGGCACCGAGCAGATGCTCATATGTAATAATGGCAGCCCTTTTGGCATCCATAGAACCCTGAAGGTTAGTGGGTGTGTGGGTGCATTAAAGTCTACAAACAAGTGGGAATTGGACAGAGAGAAGAGTTGCATGGATGGGTATAGTTTCCCAGAGCATAGTTATTTTGGTTGCTCTACCTATCAGCTCAGCATTTGGCAAAACTATCTGAGATTTGGCAGATGAGTCATTCTCAGGTATATGGGAACACACACACACACACACACACACACGCACACACACATAATTTTCATTCAATTAAATGATGGAAAAGATAAATGATTGGGTACTATTAATGCTACTCACTAGATTGTAGCTAACAAGCCCAGAGAATACCTTCATGTATGTAACATGGTTTTCAATGACTTGCTTTGTGACCTTGGAAAACTCACTTAACTGCTCTGAACCTCAGTCTTAACATTTGTCAAATTAAGTGACTAAAAGGGATAATGTGAAATTTCTCAGGAAACTAAAAGTCAATGATTTCTAAGATGCATCCAGGAAAGATCAAAACACTTCAGTTCAAAATGTCCTTTCAACCAGAAAATTAAATTACTAAAGTACTTCACAGATCCATCAGCAGCTCTCAGAAGCCTGTATAGATGACTCTGAACTGTGGCCAGATTTGGGTATTACTGGTAATACCCACAGTATTATTAGGAAAGCATTGACTAGGAGTCAGACCAGACCGAGAAAGGTCAAAACTTCCAAGATTTATTGCAGCATGGGTCTTGTGCTAGTCAGAACCCTCCAAATGCTGAGGTCTGGGTTTATATAAAGTTTTGGTTTTGAAGATGTGGGAAATGCACCAAAAATTAAGTACTTAATCAGAGGAAGTATGGACACAGAGAGAGGAAGAGGGGGAAGGTCATTGCACTAGGCTTCTTATGAAAAAGTAGCCTCAATTTTACATTTTTCTGTATGATTAGTACTTCTTATATAAGTGGCTACTGTGTTGTTGTTGTTTTTTCATTTTCTTTATTTCCTTTTAATTTCAAGAAAATACTAGGTACCTGTTTTGTTTTATTTGTTTGTTTGTTTGTGTGTTTTTTTCAATTAATATATAATACAGACTAACATCTAAGTAACCACTCTTCATTTTTGGACCATACAATGCTATGCAGGTAGCTATAGCTTGGTATTATATATCATTTCTCCATCTTCAAATTGGTAGGAAAATTTCCAGGGGAGATTTAATAAAAGGATTTGTAAGATTCTGAAAAAATATATCTCTAAATTTTGTAGAACTTGATCACATAAATCTGCATCAGAAAAATAAGTGCAGTGGTATGATTTTTTAGATAAAGGGGACAAAAGACTTGATATAATTTGTTGATGCCCCAAACAAAATTAAAAATCATAAGTAAACAAAGATCATGCTTATGGAAAATGCTTTCATTAGATTGGTTGCGTTTGTGCTTTGATCAGGAAGTTACTTTTTTCCTAATATTTTTTATTTTCATAGCAGGGTAGTTTTATTGGACAGAGAAATACAGCTGGAAGCATAAGTCTATTGGAATCCTAAATTATGTCTCCTTAAAAATTGTAAAATCTTATTGACATGAATACTTTATATCTGGGCCTTCTAAGACATATCTTACTGCACAATTGAATATTTTAACTAATTCAAGTGTCACCTATATACAGTGCATAGAAATTCTATTATTTTCTGCTTCCCATAACAGCTTGGAAATTGCACAACCTACTTTAGCATTCTTTAGTCTTTAACAAGTAAGACTGGGAATTAAGGAATAATCAGTAATGGTTATCTGCCTTTTCCTATTTAAGAACAATAATGGTGCTCAGTCATCCCAAACAGGGCTGTTAATTAATCATTGTAGCTATGCAGGTTGAAGTCCCAATGTTATCATCATTGAAGCATAGCAGTAATATAAACTCCTGCTTAAGTGCTTTTGTTCTGTGAAATAAATCTTTGCCTTACAACCATTCCTAATCATTTATTAAAAGTATAACACTTTGCCATTATCATACTTGATTGTGATGTTTTTAAGCCATTTATTTGTTTTATCTCCTTGCTAGCACAAATTTAATTTGCTAGAATTTTAAGCATGCAATGGATTTGGTAGGAGGGGAACAGGAAATCTCTCTAAAAGAATGAACTGGTAAACAATGAAAGACAAAAATTAAGAAATAAGATAAAAGGTTAATCTGAATGCCTACACTGACTGGTTAGTCAATGGACATTTAGCACAAAATAAAGAGTGTTGGAATTATTGGATTCAGGGATAGAACACAACCCAAAGAAACAAAGAATAATATTGTGTTAGTCATAGTATCTGAACAAAAAAGAACTTTCTCTTGACTTGAAAGGAATGTTTGTTTCCAAATTGGAAATTGAGATAATAGCCCAATTTGCTTTTAAATGTTCGTATCTGTGAATAACTCAAGTGAGATTACTACTTTATAGTTTCCTGGGACCCACATCCCCCAGGAAAGACAACTTTTTAAAGAGACAACTTTTCCTAAACACATATAAATGGTCTCTACTTTTATTCATACCACAAAAATTGCAAAATAACTGAACTGGACTGATTATTTGTCAATAAACACGACACAGCCTGAATACTGAGGATAAAGTTATGCCAATCCCAGCCCCCAGGGCAGCAAGGGCACAGGGTGCTCTTCTTCAAGCACATGCTGACCAAATCCTTGAATGAAGTGTAATACACGTTATGAAGAAATTTAAAATCACTAATTGTTACACACATAGACCAGAGCTTATACAACCAAACCAGTGTTGACTTTTAAAAATATATATATATTTTATTGATTTCAGAGAGGAAAGGGAAGGGAGAGAGAGACAGAAACATCAATGATAAGAGAGAATCATTGATTGGCTGCCTCTTGGACAACCCTTACTTGAGTTCAAGCCCACAACCTTGGCATGTGTGCCCTGAATGGGAATCAAACCGTGAACTCCTGGTTGAAAGATCTACACTCAATCACTGCTCAGGCTGAGCTAAATGCTGACTTTTTGAAGCAGGTACCTAGGAAGCCTGCAGATGTACTCCAATGTATGACCTCATCGCAAAACTCCAGAACTCCCTCTTCAAGTCTTTTCATATGTTTTCAGCTAAGAGACCAGAAATTGGAAACCATTTCCCAAGCAGAGATAGTTTGGGATGGATTCACTACCACATTCTGAGATTGGACCACGATTTTAATCAAACGAGTTTGGTCACTAATTCTATAATTTACTGCCTAAAAAACTGTAATGTTACCGTGAGTGACTAAATGAATGAACATGTGCCTAAGTTAATATATGGTAATTTTACTCCTTAATAGAAAATCTCTCCTTGGCCACACTGACCCTACATTTTGATATAGTACTGAAAGGAAAATTGGCTAATATGTGAAAATACTTTTATCACCAAGAAACTTTCCTCCTCTTTTCTCTCATTGAAACAGGCTTTGGGTGCCTGCTATGTGCCATGCATTGTACTAGGCAGACTTAACACAAAAACAGACATTTTGTGTCCTCCCAAACCACAGAGTCTAATGGGAAAAGATAAACAAGTAACCAGATATTGAGAATACTTTTTGATAAGAGCTATAACAAAGGAAAGCAAAGGACACGTGGGACTACTAGGAAGAAGGAAGAAGAGAGTTTAAGGAAGGCTTCTTAGAGAAGAATTGTGGATCTGGAAAAACACATAGAAGTTATCATATCACCTCCAATGGAATGAATACTTATGTCCCCACTTAAATCAAATGTTGCAACCCTACCTCCCCGTGTGTTAGATTTGGGTGGCAATTAGGTCATGCGTGTGGAGTCTTCATGGCTGAGATTAGTGACTTTATAGGAGACCTCAGAAAGCTCTCTTGCCACTGAGGACACAATAAGTCAACAGTCTACAAGCCAGAAATGGCTGTCAGCAGTACCAGATCAGGCTGGCACCCTGATCTTGGACTTCCAGCCCCCAGAACTGTGAGAAACAGGTTTCTCTTGCTCATAAGCCACCCAGCCAATTGTGTTATGTATGACAGCCCAAACTGACTAAAACTTTGCCTCATTGTCAGGTGAAGGCCTTGCAGTCTAAATAGAATAATTCATTAATACAGGATGGGATGATTTTTCACAGATTTTAACACATCTTTATATGTGGGGTCAGTGCTTTGTGACTAGTCTATCTGAAGAAAGTCTATCTGTTCTGTTCTGCTTTATCTATGGAAGGGCCAATTTATGCTATTGTCTTGAAGTAATGGTGACAGTTTGTTCCTTTCACTCAGGAAAGGGTTAGAAAACAAGTGATATAGTTTGGTTCCTTATTGTATGAGGTAACGTGTAGTCTCTGAGACACACATAACCAAGATTCATTCAGGTAAGTGTAGCATTAGGAATGCTATCTCGCATTTACTGGCTGTGAACAACTTATTAAACCTCTGAGCCTCGGTTACCTCATATATGTAATGGATTGGGCAGGAGGAGCTACAGTATTTAACTTACAGGTGTGTTTTAAAGATTGAAAATCTTACTCACTGTGGAATTTTGAGTACAGTGCCTGGCATATATTCCAACCAAATATATGTTAGTAACTGTTATAGTGTCAGCTATTTTTTACTAGTTTATTCCTATAACCATATTCATGGAGAATATGTGGTTCTGCCAGGTCTGCATATAAAAGCTATAGAACCTTGGGCAAATAGCTAAACCTCTTTGTATCTAGTTTCCTCATCAGTGAAATGGAGATATTAAAAATAAGATCTACCTCATAAGGTTATTAATGGTGTTTAATGTTATAGAGAGAATATTTAGAACAGTTTTCATAATAGAGAAAGTGCTATCACAGATATCATCACCTCCATCATCAATATTACCATCATGATCACCGTCACCAGCATTATTACTAGCACCAACCTCATCACCATCACCATAACCAGCATCATTACTAGCATCATCATCATCACCATTATCATTGTCTATCTCAACATCATCATCATCATCATCATCATCATCATCATTTATTTATTTTTAGGCCTATTTTGTGCTAATTTTTGAGGCCATTACAAACTTACTTTGGCTCTAAAGATCCTACAAATATATACTGGATATTGATAATGCCATTTTTTTTTTTGCCAAGTTCCATACTTGGTATGAATACCAAATAAATGTTACCTAACTTCGAAACTATAATTTTGACTTTCATTACATTGGACCTTCACTAAATGTTTCTGGGACTTGTCTTCCTAAAAAACAAAAAACAAAAAACAAAAACAAACAAAAAAAACAACAAAAAACACTTTTTAAAAAATATCCACCTCTTTCATATCCCACTTCAGTACTCTTAGGAATTATTAACAAATAAGATGACTATTGAATAATAAAAAACCAAGAAGTGCCCACTCGATTCATTAACAGTGTTTGACTTCTAGAAACTGCTCAGAAGTACTGAGAGAAGCACGAGTTGTCTGGTTTTGAGTGTCTCAGTTTTCAATTCATTAATCAAAGCGCCACATAATGATGCAAGTACTCCACATCATATGTACCGTAGCAAAACCAGCCTACTGCCATGAAAGTTAACAAAATAATCATGAATGAAAACAAAAGTACACTGAATTAACATAAATAAAATTCCAAAGGCACTGTCTTAAACCTCAGCAAGCTTAGATGGACACCATCACAGCCTAATTGCAAAGTGATTTCATAATATCTCTTTTGAGTACAGAAAAAATTGTGGAAGTTCATAGTTATTGTTTCCCAATGCAGCTCTCTAGAACCTAGTTCTAAATAATTTTAGTATCATCTCCTCTAGAGAAGTCCTTCAGAAAATCAATGGCTTAGGACACACCATTTTCCTTATTATTTCTTCCTTCCTATTGTGTTTTCAATTTAACATTTCAAACCTCTGCATATGTCCCCAATCCTTTTTATAAGGCTTTTCTCTCAGATCCCTTTCTAACCATCCTTTATTCATTTCTTTATTCACTGGTGAAAATGCCAACTTTGATGCAAAACTTCATCTGGCATCTGTTGCCTTCATGCCCCAACTCCTAGTTAGGATGATCCTATGATCATTGATGGCCAGGTGAATTAATCCTTCATTCATTCTTAGCTGCATGCAGGCTGAGTTTCCCTTTTCAGTCATAAATTCTTCAGGAGCAGATCTCTCTTAATGGCTTACACTTTATGTCATTCTTGACTGGATTTCACCCCAAGGAATTACAGGTTCTGGGTGTGCAAGAAATATTGCTCAACACACACACGAATGACTGTGAAATAAGAGTAATGTTCAATAATAGATTCCAGACCTTGTTACACACAGAAGCTATACTGTTGTAGCCTTCTGTTCTTAGGCAACATTATCATGTCTTGATTACAAGCAAGCTTTGGCAAATACAACAGTATCTGTCCTGAAAATTAGAGATGTCTTCAGTTCTGTCTGTGTCTCTCTGTCTCTCTTCTTACACGCACACACATATACGGAGGTGGGAAGAGAAGGGAGAGAGAGAAAGAGAGAGAGAGAGAAACCTGCCAATAACACCCCTGTGATATTGCCTTTGAAAGAAAGACAACCCCATTAAATTGCTTTTGAAAGAAAGGCACAAAGTGAGTTAGGTATGCTGAACAAGAGACTATCAAAGGCAGGCTTTCCCCTGCTGTCATTCACTACATGAAAGTGTTTCGGAGCTATTGCTCTGCTCGTTTTAGTGGTGTGTGTAATGAGATCAGAAGACAGAAACTCTGGCAACTCTTGGATACAGTTGTAGCTAGTAGATTCAGAGAGGACTCTGCGGAGGAATGGTGATTCTATGAAAACCCTGAACATTCAGATGCCTGGAGTGGCCAATAATCACCCCTGTCTTGTCTATGTATCATTTCATGTCTAGTTGTATGCAGTGGACATTTTTTTCTCACTCTTTTTATTTCCTTTTCAGTCTCATGACCTGAAAAAACTTCTATATGCTTATTTGGTTCACTGTAAAACATAGTCTCAAGAGCAGAAAAAGAGAAACTTATGCCTGCTAAGAAGCATTGTAGAAAAATCAAAGTAACCTCTCTCTCTCTCTCTCTCTCTCTCTCTCTCTCTCTCTCTCTCTCTCTCTCTCTCTCTCTCCTCCCTCCCCCCCTCCCTCCCTCCCTTTCTCTCTCTCACATACACACACACACACACACACACACACACACACACACACACATCTATCTAATTCCATGTAAACAGTAGCCAGCAGCAAAGGAATCTTGCCAACTCGTTGTGTACCTTCTGTAGGGTCTCCTGAATGCTGACTTGATTGGTTCTTTTCTGCTTGCATCTACCTACTTAGTGTCTTTGCCTTTATTTTGGCATTCCAAATAAATCATTATTGATTTAGAACCAAGATGGACTTGATGTTTTATGAAATGTGCTCAAAGTCATAGAGATAATAGGAAAGCAAAGCACCCGTTATGCCTGCTGCCTGATTTCAGAGTCTCTGCTCTTCCCCAATGCACCCAATCCTGTTTCCTCTTTTTCCCTCATCACTCACTGAGCTGTGTTAGGCTAACAACCAGGGCTCTTGACTCCAGGAACTACTTTCTTTCTTGTCTCTTATGTTTCCTCAAGTGAAGCATCATCAAAGTTATTATCACGTTTTATGCCACTGAACTTCTCACTTCCAGGGAAAGAATAAATTCTAACATCTCTGGCAGCAGCAGTTAACCAATTTATTTCAATCTATCTCTTAATTCATCGCTATCCCAAGTTACCTGCTTTAAGAAATATACACTGTCTGATGGTTTGCTGAATTTGAAAAACATTAACCTGTTTTATGGAGATAGTTATATATAAATTTTGAAAGGCAAAGGAAGATATATAATGATCAAATGCTGGTAAAGGTTTTAAATGCTATGTGTCTCCCTTGAGACTAGAGAAATCTGTCCAAAATCTATACAAAAGTAGAAGCTGAACAACTCCTGTTGGAGTTGAGGTAATTTTTAGTTGAAGTTTTATTGCATCTTTAGATTTGTTACCTCCGTGTTGGCAGGGTTTTTTGCATTAAATGACAATCTCGGCAAGCATATATGCAGGATTTAAATGAGGTGATTGGGAAGTAATTGAAAATTAGATGTATAGAATGATGGAAAGGCCAATAATTTTTACAAAATACTTACTGTATATGTCAGAAACCAAACTTTATTTTGCTTTGTTCTTTTGCCTTTGCAGATAGCAAATAGCAATTCATTAGTTCTTTACACAAATATTCCATAAATAGTCATTGCTAGTTATTATTATGAGGAAACTGAAAGTCACTCTCCAAAGACACAGAAATACTAAATGTTTTCAGTATTTGAGCTTAGGTTTCAATAATTCCACATGGCACAATCAATTCTCTATGACTTGTTTCCCCTTTATTGAGATTCTTACTAGAAATTGATGCATCTATTTATCTGTTTTTTTTTCTTTTTTTTAATCCTCACCCGAGGGTATTTTTCCATTGATTTTTAGAGAGAGTGGAAAGAAGGAGGAGAGAGAGAGAAACATTGTTGTGAGAGAGACTCATCAATTGGTTGCCTCCCATATGCAGCCCAACTAGGGCTGGGGATGGAACTTGCAACCCAACTACATGCCCTTGACTGAAATTGAACCTGAGATCCTTCAGTCCTCGAGCCAATGCTCTAATCACTGAGCAACCAGGCTTGGGCTTATTTATCTACTTTAAAAAAATATCATATACAGAACAGAAAATGGCAGCATAACAGTACCACCGGACAGACTGAAAACTGATTACCTCTGAAAATACAGGCCTGGTATCTCAGGATATTGAATTGCTTTAGAATTCTGACAAAATGTTTTAATATTAATACTTATATCTTTTAGAATTTTCTTGTGTTTTATTTTCACTGTCCATGTGATACTAACATAGTGTTAATTTGTTGCTTTCCCTGTATTAAAGAAAGCCTATTTTTGTCTGAATTTGTATCTAAGTTTCATTACTATCTGTGTATCTCTATGTAAGATGCTGAGTCTGAGCTTAGTGTTCTCATTTAAAAAAATATGAATAATAATCATATAAATTCATAGAAATGTTTTATATAAAATGCTTAAGAACATTATGCAAATAATAGGTGCACAATAAAAATTAGCTAGAATTATTTGAAAATAGTATTTTATATATATCATATATATATATATATATATATATATATTTCATAATCACATCCCTATATGTAGAGAGCTAATTCCATATTGCTAGAGCATGCATTTAAGTTATGCATTAAGAATTAAAAGAACCCTAGTGTGTTGAATTCCAGATGCATTTACATTATACATTTGAAAATAGTGTCAGATATATTTATTCTTTGTTTGTGTAGGATTACCAATGTATGTGAGTGGCTCAGTGACATTATTGGATGGCAGATCCTAAGGAGTGTAACTGAGTATTAAAGGATATCTTCTCTTCACTCAAGAGGCATATGGGAGGCAGGAAGGTACACAGGTTATAAAATATAAAATTTTAATGAACAGCAATGAGGAATCCCAATGGGATCACAAATCAACCACTGTTCAAGAAAGAAAGAATAGGTTTTAAAAATTATAACCACCAATTCAATATTTTCTACAAGTGCAAGAGTTAATTTAGGAATTAAGTGATATATTTATTCACAAAGGTAAGGGTTTCTGGGTACTATTCAATGGGAAGCAAACATTCACAAAAAGTATAACAGTTTAATGTCATATAACTTATCTTCCCTCAAAGAGATGTTGATATACTCTTTTACCACCTACAACAGGTAGATATTAGCTCTGGATAGTACAAATAAATGAAACAAAAAAGGGAGTCTATATGCCCTGTACACACATCACCTCATGTTCATTTCTTAGATGTATAAAGATATAGGTGCTGTTACTATCCTCTTTTATAAAAGAAGCAACCAGAGAAACTTTAAATCAAGGGACCATGCTTTCAAAGTCTTCAATTCTGCTTTGACGTTCTGTGACATGGCCGAGAGAATGGGTCTTAAATGTATACAGTCTTGAGTATAATTGCTTTTTACCATTTTGTTCTCTTTTCATCAGTTTCCCAATTCAGCACTATTGAAATCTAGACCAGATAATTGTTTGTTGTGTGTGTGTGTGTGTGTGGGGGGGTTATGTATGGCAGGATATTTAGCAGTTTCTATGACCTCAATGCAAGAAATACTATGAGCACCTGCAGCCACCCCCAAGTCTTGTTTCAAGATTTGATTTGAGAGAGAGAGCAAGAAAAAGATTAAGAGAGATGAAGGGAGAGAAGGAGAAAGAGAGAGGAGAGAGATGTGTTGTTCTGCTCATTTATGCATTCATTTGTTGAGTCTTGCATGTGCCCTAACTGGAGATCAAACCCACAACCTTGGCATATCCGGACTTTGTTTCAACCAACTGAGCTACCTGGCCAGGGCCTCCACCTTCAGTCATAACAACCAAAAGTGTCTCTAAATGTTGCCACAGGTTCCCTGGGGAACCAAATAAGTTCCAATTGGGAACCCTGGTTGTCATTACTGAGATAGTATAATTTCTATCCATAATCAGGAAGATTTTGAAAAAGAAGATACATTCCCATTAAATCTATTTAGCAGGTCAGTACAAAATTATTTATTATTCCTAATATATTTAAAATATAGGAAAGGCCAGAGACTTCCTTATTTTCATTTTCGTCTGGAATCCCCAAGACACTCTATAAACACGGAGCACACAAAGAACTCTCAATGAGGGATTAAGAAGACAGGAGGAAACATGTTCAAATTGTGACTCATCTGCTATGACTAAAATGCTGTCCCACATACTAGTAAGCTCAGGCAGCCATAACAAAATACCACAAATTAGGTGGCCTAAAAATAAGTGTTTATTTTATCTCAGTTCTGGATGCTAGAAATTTAAGATGAAGGTGTTGGGTGGTTTAGTTTCTCCTGAAGCCTGTCTCCTTGGTTGCAGACGCTCTCCTTGTCACCTCTGTCCACCCCCATACCTCGGGTCTCTTCTGTGTCTACAGATGTCCTACTCTTATAAGAACCCCAGTAAGATTGGCTGAGGAACCCATAATCCTCACTCATATCACCTCATTTAACCTATATAACCTGTTTAATGATACTTGTCTCCAAATATGATTATATTCTTAAGCAAGGGGGTTAGGGTTTCAACATATGAATTAAGAGGAGACACAGTTGAGTCCATAGCGATTTTTTTTCCCTCAAAAGTTCAGTCTTCCAATTATAAAATGAGTGTATTTTATTGGGTCAGTCCCCCCCCCCTAAAGTTTAGTCATTGTCATACTGTCATTATGATTTGAACTATATCCCCAGAATATCTTTACTATTTTTGTTGATATTTTAAAATCAAACTGTAGTTTAAATTGTGAACATATTTAAAAGAAAATTTTAAATCATTACAATGAATGGAAAGCAAACATAGTTCCTTACCTTAGATATAAGATTACTAAAATTTTTATTTTTATTTTAAAAAAAATATATATTTTAATAATATTTTACAGAGAGGAGGAAGGGAGAGAGATAGAGAGCTAGAAACGTCAATGAGAGAGAAACATCGACCAGCTGCCTCTTGCACACCCCCTACTGGGGATGTGCCCACAACCAATGTACATACCCTTGACAGGAATCAAACCTGGGACCTTTCATTCTGCAGACCGACACTCTACCACTGAGCCAAAATGGTTTTGGCAGATTACTAAAATTTTTAAAATTAAAAAAATATATATCTTTATCATGCTCCAACATAAGACTTCAAGTCTGAGGTCCATTCTATCTTGATTATAATAGCATGTGTTAGAAATGTATTGGAGACACATTAGCAACATACTGATTCATTCTCCTTGATGTTTCCAGAGGGAATGAAAGAAAGCTGAGATGAGAATTAGTTTCTCACTACAAGATCCAAGGTTAATTATTGCCTTGCCAGCATGCCATCTAAAACCATCTTGAGTTTCCCTAAAAATCATTCTGATTTATACCTTAATTTCACATCCCCCACTCTGGCAAACTCTGTATCAGTTGATTTGTAATTCTCTCAGAGATCCTACCAATCTTTTAGGATGTATAAGTGTCGACTATTAAAGCAAGTAGAAAGTCAAGCTAATAGCGAAAGTTATGGGGTTAACTGTAAGTCAAATGGATTGAGTGGTGTCATTGAATGATGTCTTTATCATTGACAGGAGAATGCTGTACAGTTCAGTTCAGCCCTAATGTGACTGTCTTCGAAAGTTCAAAGACAAGAGACTACTTTTGCCTTTTTGGTACACATATCCAAGAGTTTTGCAATAATTCATGAGATGATGGACAGAGATTGTTCTATGATTGATAAACTCAAGGGACATAATGTACCATATTTGAAGTAGGTGTTACGGTGATTGGTTTAATAATGACAGGAGATGTCAAAGATTAAAAATATCAAGGAGAAATGTCTATGTAATATGCAAATGACTGTTAAGTGCTAGCATTTTTAACTAGTTTTAACTAGATAAGGACAGAAAGCACATGTGCCAAAAAGACAGACTTGAATATCATTCTATCTCACAGAGACATTTGGAATACTTTCAAATTCAATGCTGGAGTGAGTTTATGAATCTCACAGGGCACCTTTCTTTCTCAGAGTTTGGGGATGTGTATACCACATCACAAAGTTGAAAATCATGTGAAAATGTAGTGAGCAGAAGGATAGAATGTTTTTATTTAGCAAGAGCTATTTTCAATTTTTGAAAAAGAGCTTGATTTAGTGATCAATCCTATTTTACTATCCATTCTCTATGGATCAAGGTTGGGAGAGATTAATTGTAATGTCTAGTGTTTTTTAGATATTTTGACAATAAAAGCATAAAATTAATTCTTTTCTTTTACATCTGGGGAAAGCCCAAAAATGTCTCCTCCCACAACACTGAGTATAACCAGCTCTCCCACTGCTGTTTCTGCAAGAGTCACTAAAACTGCCTTGGTTTACTAAAACATGGACTCAAAAAGAATGGGAAAGGTGCACAGAATGCTTATTTATTGGATTGCTTCAAAATAAGTAAGGAAAAGAGGCTGTTTCAACTAAGGAAAACTAGGTTAAAAGTCAACTCACTCCTCTAGTTTTCTATGTAGCTTTAGACTATTTATTATACCTGTTGTCTTTCATTTTCTTCCCTATAAAATAAGACAGGAATTGATTATTTCTAAGCTACATTAAGTGATGAAATTTTACATTTAATTCAAGGGCAGTGTGTATGGGGGGTGGGATCTTAAGATAGTCATATTGGAATCAGGATAAAATAAATGATGGGTAGTAGGCACCTTAACTCACAGTATCCTAACACTGGAAATTGCTCGGAGGACAGAAACAAATGTGAAGTAGAAAGATAGAGGAAAAGGCCAAATGTCAATATTTGTAGGTTGTGTAATAGTCATTTTGGAAGATGCAGTGAAGCAACTGGAAACCAATTATAGTAAAAGGTGAAATCCATGAAATTTGGGAGATGCAATATGCATAAAGATAATGCAGAGCTTCTCTCCACATCCGCAAGAACCCATTACACATCATAACGAAGATTTCTTTTGCAAAGAAAAATGCAGATTAAAAATAACAAGAAATGTGTGGGACACATAGAGAGAACACACAAAATTTGTTTAGGGACCACAGAATATTTTAATGAATCGAGAGGCATACTATATTTTGTGCTAGATTTAGTGGTCATTAATACCAATAAAATTTTTGATTCTTTAGGAATTGATACATGGATTTAATATCATTCCAATTAAAATCACAGTGGGGTGAATGGGATTAAGAAGCAATTTTATAAATACTCTACATTTCATGTGGAATAAGAACAAAATAGAATGCTCAATATTTTTTAAAATAAATACTGTGATATTGGTAAAACAAAGTTTGCCATGCTGGATATTAAAATATACCATGTTAATAGTTTCCATTGTTCACTAAGTAGGTGGCTGACTAAGGATTGGAATCTTGATCATCTGACATTAGATTTTGGGCCACTAGTCACTATGGGATGGAGATAGAAATAAAGTCAGAAGCAAGATACATCCATATATAAATGAGAAGATAAAAGGATAAGAATTTAATCAGAGAGATGAGAATTTATGAAAAAAATAGATAATCAGATCCAGCCAGTGGGGCTTAGTAGTTAAGCAATGACCAATGGATAGGAGGTCACAGTTCTTTCTATTCTGTCAGGGCACAAGCCCAGGTTGTGGGTTCGATCCCCAGTAGGGGGCGTGCAGGAGGCAGCTAATCAATGATTTTCTCCCATCATTGATATTTCTATCTCTCTTTCCCTCTCTCTTCCTCTCTGAAATCAATAAAAATATTTTTTAAAAGAATAGTAATTTTTGTTTAAGAAAAAAAAAAAAGCTAGAACAACAACAATACAAAAAAAAAAAAGGAAGAAAAAAGGAAAAACCACTTTCAGTTTTAACAGAGTAGGGTGATGTGTCCTGAATTGCTCTACATAAGAGGAGAATTTAGAGCTGCTCAGCAGCATTCTGCTCTTTTATTCATGGATCAAATGTTTATTGAGTGACTATTGTGACCAAAGAACTATTTGGATTCATCAGTGAATAATAAAGTCAGAAAGCACTGTCCTTTTGTAGCTTAAGTTATATTCGGATTTTGAGTGAAGACAGAAAAACAATATCCATAATAAATAAATGTCTGCACGGCGTGCCCTCCTAGGAGTGATTAATGCTCTGGGTGAAAAGGCGGAGAGGAGTAGAAGGACAGGAGAGAGATCAGCAGGTGAATGATGGGGGGAGGCGGGAAAGGGGGAATAAATACGGAGAAATAAATTGGAGGAGAAATAAAACAACAAAGTAGACAAATTATGTAAGTAAAGAGAGCCTCAAGACACAAAGCCGATAGGGATTTAGTCAAGTGAGGAAATAGGAGACCTTGCTAACCAGAACACAAGACTGCTAGGAACAAACAGACATCTTGGGAAGAGTATCAGAGGTCCTGGGATAAGGTCTGAAAGCTCGAATGATTGACATTTCTAGAAAAGTATGACCTCCATGGATCTCTCTGAGGAGGGGAGGATGGTGACTAAGGGACAAAGAGGAAAAGTGACTTCTGTGTCTAATACATCTGGTTATAGGCTGAGCCAGAGCTAGAACTCAGGTCACCTGCATCCAAGACTGGCTTGCTTTCTAATCCTCCTTTGAGCTTTGAACACACTCTCCCTGGTTACCATACATATATGACCCTGACCTGGTCTTTCTCTTCAAGGTACACAGAATCATGTAATATTATATTAAATCCATTGACAACATTATAATGGGCAGGCAGGGGGAACATAGCATACTAAACACAGGAACTGAAAGCCAACAATTGATGAATGGGTATCTTGACCAAAATACGTTTACCATTTTGCAACCAGAGTGTAATCTTTGGTGAGTAATTTATATTAAATCTAATAAAAAGTATGTCATGGAGTTTATGGCCACACGCACCACAAATCAGCAGTGAGTGCTGGAGTGCGTGTGAGTGAATTATGCCTGCTGTTCCAGGCATGCAGGCGAAGGCAATAAGACACTTTGAAACGCATGCAAGTTTCCAACTTTGACTCTTAAAAAAGTTCTCATGAAAGTGCCTGCATTTTCCCAGCGGCTGCATACGTTTTCCTGACAGAGCCCGGGGTTGGGCAATGCGTCCCAAGGTGTTGGATTAAATCCCCACTCACATAGTAAATCCTTCAGTGCGGGAGGCTGAGCTGACAGCACCTCAGAGATGCTTTTCCATAAACAAATGCCATTTGCTGCTGCTGCTTTTCTCTTTGTTTCCGACAAGAATGGTAATGGGAAGCTGAGACACTTAAACAGAACAAAGGAGAAAAAGGTTTTTCAATGAAAGGACCCTCAGACAACAGAAATGTCCTTTAGGATGGTCTGCTGCCTGGGATTGAACTATAGACAACCCTTCTTTCCAACTAATTGATGAAAACTTTCTCAATGGACTTTCATCCCACAATAATTACAGCAGAAAGGGAATGCTCTTGTTTAATCTTGCTTAATAGTTCTGCCTAGTATTTAAGTACAAAAGCTCCTGATGTAAGCAGACCTGAGTTTCAATCTCAGGCCACGCCATGTGAAACTGGACACTGTAATTAAAATTGTTGGAGCAAAGTTTAACCTTCTTTAAAGTAGGACTGATGTTTGTATGCAACTGATGGATCACAGATCTGGCATATAAAAACACTAATATGGCCGAAACCAGTTTGGCTCAATGGAAAGAGCATTGGCCTGTGGACTGGAAGGTCCCGGGTTCGATTCTGGTCAAGGGCGCGTACCTTGGTTGCGGGCACATCCCCAGTAGGGGATGTGCAAGAGGCAACTGATCGATGATTCTCTCTCATTGATGTTTCTAACTCTCTATCCCTCTCTCTTCTCTCTGTAAAAAAACAATAAAATATATTAAAAACAAAACGCTAGTTTTTATTTTGTTTTTAATATATTTTATTGGTTTTTATTGGTTGCATACAAACATCAGTCCTACTTTACAGAAGGTTCAACTTTGCTCCAACAATTATATATCATGTTGCAGCACTAGTGGGTGACCATTTCAAACAATCAGAGGTAGCACTAGTATCACAGCGAATATTAGATGAGTTGATATGTCTGATATGGTCCAGGTCAGTGTTCATTCAGATGAAGAGTTTAGCCTGGTAGTAAATGGGAGAACACTGAAAATAATACCTATTATTATTATTATCATAATTATTATTATTCTTTTTTAGTAGGCATTGGTGAGAGTTTACCACATGCTAGATATATAGATATTTTGATCAGAACCTTACAGTTAACCATCATATATATTTTTAATCTATTACATAAAGAAACATGAGATATAGATATATACAATCCATTTTACAAAGTTAAAACCAGGTGATGAAAAAAGTATAACTTGAACTCTAGTCTTTTGAGTGGACATAAAAGTATTCTTTAAGCTAATTAGGATTATATCATAACGTTCATGAATTTAGCAGTATGTCTGTACTATCAAGAATATAATTATGAGTGGCTGTGATAAGTATTTCTCAGGAGCTTATAAGATTGTGGTAACTGGAAAGGCTGATTAACAAAACCTGCAAAAAGCATTGTTAATGAAAAAAGGGATATGCCATATTGATGAACAGGATTACTTAATATATTTCAAAGTTGCCAATTCTCCATCAAATACATTTATAAGTATTTGGACGTCTAATGAAATTTGAAATGTCTTTTTGGGAAAATTTAGGTAGGGAAAAGAGGATCGTGGAGCCTCAAGACAATCATGAGAATTTTGAGCAAATGTAGCTTTGCTCTATTACATTTAAAACATTCTCCAAAGGTATTATTAAAAGTGTATGCTTTTGCTTAAGTAGACAAAAATAAAATGGAACCCAGAACCAGAACCAGAACCAGAACCTTGCATATGTGAGAATTTAGATTATGATTGCGATAGAGTATCCACACTGAGGAAATGACATATATAGTATGGAGACATTGAGAGAGCTCTCATTATATGTGATGTATAATAATAATAATAATAATAATAATAATAAGTATTTTCCAACTTGCAAAATTCAACCTTCAAGGGTTTGCATATTTAAATGTGAAATTCAGGATTATTAAGGTAATAGAGGAAATAATAATAATAGCATTATTCAGCAAGAATTTCTTGTATCAGTCCCTGGAAAACACAAACTATATAAGAAGAAAAAAAAAGGTGAGTTAAGTTAATCTCTATTAAATTTAAGAATTTATATTCAAAAGAGTGAAAATGTAGACAAATAGAACAGACACCTGTCAAGTCAGAATAAGTTATTTGCAAAATTTAAAACTGGAAGTGAATAATAACTTGAATTTATAAGGTTCTGCTGCAAAACAAGAATAGGATGGGAAATCAAGAGAAATCGGTACATTATATGAATAGAAAAATAGCATGAGGGAATACAAAAGTATGGCAAGTACAGGACAAAAAGTACATGCAACAAAAGAAATGACAGAACAAAGGCCAATCACTTTGCATTGTCATTTTAGTAGAGAACAGAGTTTGATAATGTTTGAGAAATAAGAGCAGAGATAGCTCCCGGGTGCCATTTCAAAGAGCAATGGCCTGTAGGATGTATGTATATTTGCTAGAGACAAACATCACACCCTTGGTTGAATCATCCCAGCCAGACAGTGTCAGGAATATACACATGATGCATAAGTGAGTGTATCTTAAGAGAGCTGTTACTAAAACGATAAAAGGTAGGATTTCAACTTAGATATCCCTCTGTACAATGAGATAGTTCTCTGATAGCACCTATAAACACTGGTACCTTCTCCTTCATAAATCACTTTCTCACTAGGAATTGGAGACAATCATGATTTCTGTCATTTGTAGAATTCATAAATAAACAGTAGCACATGCATTTGTTTAAATACTAAATAGTGTTTTGATACTTCATGTTATATTTACACATATTGAATTTATATACAGAATTGATTCACATTATTGGTATATAGCCACTTATAGAGATTGAAAATCTAGTTTTACATATATATGTTGAGTATTTTTATCTATTATATATATCTATAGCTATATCTATCTATATCTATATCTATATCTATATCTATATCTATATCTATATATCTCTATATCTCTATATCTATATCTATATCTATATCTATATCTATATCTATATCTATATCTATATCTATATCATCTATATCATCTATATCTATATCTATCTATGCATTTTTCCCATAGTGGCTGCACCAGTCAGTTGAAATATTTAAAAAAAATAATTTCTGCCATTTTCTGCCTATGTTTTATCAACATTTTAAATAATTTATCACCTAAACCAGTTTGGCTCAGTGGATAGAGCATCGGCTTGAGGACTGAAAGGTCCCAGGTTCGATTCCTGTCAAGGGACGTACCTTGGTTGCAGGCACATCCCCAGTGGGGGCCGTGCAAGAGGCAGCTGGTCAATATTTTTCTCTCATTGACATTCCAAACTCTCTATTCCTCTCATTTCCTCTCTTTGTAAAATCAATAAAATATATTATAAAATAAATAAATAAATAAATAAATAATTTATCATGAGCGCAACTTTGTTACTATGTACACAGAGTACTATGTTCCAAATGTAAAAAATCAGGAAACTATTCGATGTATTCTAAGTAGAAAACATAATGTATGGGATAATATGGCTATCAATGGAAGACAGTTTTTTTTAAATTACTGATTCTAGAGACTTGATTGAGCTCTGATCTGAATTGTCTGAGTATTTATAATGTATCAGGCATTCATGATTCATCAGCCAAATGGGAATTACTAATGTACCCACTCTAGAGACTTGTGATTTTTTTAAATTAAGGTAACTCATATAAAGCACTTAACACAATACCCAGATCATCATGTGTGTCCTGATCATAGTTCAACTAGTACTGCTAATTTGGGGTCAGTATTTCTCATGCCATACCTAACTGAATTTACTCAAAAAAACATGATCTATATAAGGTTCTGCTCTCTACTTTTTTGTGATGAAAAGAAATGATCTGAACTACAAATTGATTTGCATTATGAAAATTATTAGATCTATGGTCTCTGTTACAGTAAATTTTCAAGAACTGCCCATGAATCCCAATGCTTAAGTTAACCACGTGGTGTTCTGCTTTAGTTCATTGGCCCAGAGACCTGAGCTGAGATGTGACTTGCCCCTAGAGTATCTGTATATTCTTCTAAATGTTACTTGGACAGTTCACTCTATCTACTTGTGGCATTCTCTTGTGGTTTTAATATCAGAACAAATAGAAGCTGTACTTGAGTGATAAATTTTTACAATAGAGGACTCCAGTCTGTCCTGGGTCACTGCACACATCCCATCATCTCATATTGGAATCAGGCCTTGACTTTTAGAAGGTCCTCCCTATGTTGATGCATTTGTGGATTTACCTTTAACAAAATCTCCTTGTAGCCGGGAATCCATGACCAGATAATGGGATCACTCATGGCGCCTGATTTATGCAGTAACTCTTGAACTGTGTCATGGAGAAACTCTTTTATTCCTTTTGCCAAGGGCCTTTCAGATAGAAATGACTCAAGACATGAGAAGGAAAAAGCCTTGGGGAACTATCATTTAAGAGAAAGAATTTATTAGTCCTTATTCAACCCTCCTCATGAACATAATAATTAACAATTTCAAAGGTATTTTCCATATGGGTCAATTTCTTTCCCTTGAATTTATTGTTCTTAAGATAAAAGTGAGTGTTCTTACTCAAGACAACTGTGTCCTTGTTGATTTTTGGCTGCTTAATCTGAGACAGCCTTACTTTCTCTTTCTCTATAAGTTTTAAAGCACACTTTTCCTCCAGATAAAAGTCCAGGTTATTGGTGTATTTGTTTGTTTGTTTTCCTATCAATACTGCTAAAAGTTCAGCCAATTATCTTTTTACCCTGCATTTTTTTAATGGAAAGCTGATAGTAATTCTTATTTTTCTATATGTAGGGAGTCTTCCTTCTCCCAATTAAGCTTCATTCAAGAATTTCTCAAAATAATTTCTGCCATTTTCTGCCTGTATTTGTTTTTCTGCAGTTAGAATGTGATATTCCCTATTATTAGGTTGTATTGTATTGTTTTGTTTTCCTACTTGTTCTGATTTGTGATCTCTGAGTAACCTGGATCTATAGTTTTATGATTGTGATTAATTTCTGGAAACTCTCAGCATTATACATTTATTACATGTTTTGTATGAGTAACATACTGTTTTTTGTGTTGTGTTTTTTTTGGGGTGTGTGTGTGTGGTGGGGGGGAGATCATACCTCTTTTATTCTTGTCCCAGGACTGCATGCATTAATGATGCTGGGTATGGAATTCCCTCACTGTTCAAATAAACACACCTTAGAGGTGCAAGGGAATTAGTACCATGGACTTAACATCAGATCTAAGCGGGAAGTCGGACATCCCTTGAGGAGTCCCAGATTAGAGAGGGTGCAGGCTGGGCTGCGGAACACCCCCCGCCCCCATGCACGAATTTCGTACACTGGGCCTCTAATTCTCATATAATATGCAGATGCACAAACACAGATATGAAAGACTTGGCTCAGTTCAATCTTCATGGTATAAAATGATGACTTGGGTAAATTTGTTACAATTAACACTACTGACTTCTGGAAAATACCACAACATATGAGACTGCATAATTTTCTACATCTCCCACAAGTTTAAATAACTTAATGACTCTAAAAAATTGATAATTAAATAATACTAAATGCTAGTTGTCTACACTGATAAAAATATAAAAGCTTTACATTTGATTCTCAAGGAGTCTCTTAATGCTTAAAAAATTTCAAGGAAAATAAGATATTGAGAACAACCAAAATGCCCACTATGAATTACATAGATATTTATCATTATCTACATTTGCTTCCCCCCAAAACAAACAAACAAACAAAAAACAAAAACCCCACAACAACCAGGAAATAAAGAGATTACAGAGGAATAGGGCTCAATGTCTGGCATTTGAGCTATAAAATTTTATTTATTTAATTATATAATTAGCATTTATTAACCACCCAATATAATTTGAATAGAGGACATATATTTAAGAAGTGCAAGATGCAAAATAAATAACTCAGTAAGAACACATTATCATCTATTGTCTTGAATCCATCTTCTAATTCTTTGGAAAGAATCTGGACAAGAAACATCAGGTGGAAGGTGGGCAAGGCACAATGTTACAATATTATCTTATCAGAACACAGAATGGGGAGAAATGATTCTATGACGGAAAGAAAAATGCTAGTTGGCTTGTCTTTAGTAGCTTTTACATTCATTTATTTATTTATTTATTTATTTATTTATTTATTTATTTATTACAAGATTTATTGCCTGAGAGATGCAGTAAGGTCTGATTATAAATGTCTATGTAATCACAGGAAAAGTTATTACTCATATTGATAACAAGGTACAAGTGAGGAAAATTACCGGCCCCTGAGGAATGGTTAATTAGTGATCATCTATACCCTCAGTACTCATTGCTGGGCTCCGATTTGCCACAGACTGTGGCAAACACCCTAGAGATTATTTCTATTTTTGCTTCAGCGCTTCTAACCATCCACGGACAGAGCCCTTAATTCTTCCCCCATGGTCTCTGGTTGTGGAATATTCAACAGCAGAAATTTGAGTTGACCAAGTGTAACATATCTTCTGAAGTGGAGCTGTGAATTTTATGCAGTCCCAGACAACACAGTAGTGGTCAGGATTTCTGCATGATCTTGCAGCCCAAGTGAGTATAAGTATGCAGCTGAAAATACCTCCAGGATATGTGCATTCTTGGGCATTGATTAGTAACTTAGTCAGGCCATCTGTCAATCAGACCATCAGCCAACCAGGCAGCCTCTGAGTCAGAGTACCAGGCAGCCCCATGCAACTAGTCATCCCTTTAATCAAGCACGTAGCTCATCAGTTAGCCATCCATGAAGTTAGTCATCCAGTCAGTTAGCAAGTTAACTAGCCAGTCTGCTAGGCAGCTATTCAACCAGCCAGTGAACCACTGAGCCAGAGTGAGCAAATCATTGACTTTTCCCCCCGTTAGCTTGGCAGCCAAGTATTCAAGCCTGTTGCTAATCAGTCATTCTGTCTGTCAGTCAATCCTTAAATCTAGCAATAAAAGGGGATTGCCCATCTTCTTTTTTGTTGCTTTTTTGTTTTTCTTTGGTTTTTAGGATTGCTATCTATCTGCTTACCATCTCAATATTTTTAATCATCATGAACAAACCAAATCATTACATTATAGATCTTCCAACTAGATAGGATATTTCAGACAGCACACTGTTGTGATATTTGGTAATTAGAACAGACACGGTACTGCAAAATGTTAAAAGAATCAGTAGATTTGCCGTGGCCATCTCAACATACTTAAAAAATATTCATTTTAGGAAGATATATTTACTGAGAGACTAAGGAGCTATAATAACAGAATCACCACATTTTAAATTAAGTAATTAATAGCATGCTTTCCAGGTATTCCATTTATGTATTATTTCTTTTTCTTATTTAAAATACATTTTTATTGATTTTTTAGAAAGAGGAAGGAAGAGAGATAGAGAGGTAGAAACATTAATGACAGAGAGGAAAATTGTCGATTGGCTGTCTCCCTAGGAGACTATTAGGATTTGAGTCCACAACCTGGGCATGTGCCCTGACCAGGACTCGAACTGGAGACATCTTGGCTCCTGGGTCGATCCTGAGTCGACACTCAACTACTGAGCCACACAGGCTTGGAAATTCCTTAAATAAATTCAATATTTTAACAATAAAACAGATTTACCTTTCAGATATTATCAAGAATTTCAGGTAATCTAGAGATAGCTTTTTCAGTTAATTCAAATGAATTAGATTTACCTCTACTGAAAAAAGAAAAGAGGATTCAATCTAGGTTTATCCTTTAATCCATTCTACAATCCTTTATGCACTATATAATGGAAGGGCGTCCAGGCTGAGCTTGAGTCCACTGATGGCATTTTATATGTATACTGAATAGCTCTAGTAAATGGAGGGCTGCGGGCTGCTGGTAAGCCATTGAGCCCGGAACCTTACTTGGGTGGGCTGAGTGGAGGGAAACCTCAGAGGGAAACTGGAAACAATGGAGGGAAAGCCAGGCTGGAGCACAGCCCCGGCCTCACTTCCGCAGCCTCTAGACTCGCTGCCTTAGGGCACTTCAGAGCAGGCCTGCAAGGCAGGTGCAGTGGTGAGAAGCACTTTGCAGTCCAAGACAGAGCACATCAGATTAAAACGGAGCCCGGACATTCCTGCCGTAAGGATGGTGCAGCCATGGCGCAGCCATGACTGGCGTTTGGGCGATGCTGGCCCGCAGAGTTTGTAAAGACTCCACAGGGGACAATGATACCCTAGGCCCATGATAGGAAACCTGTGGCTCAAGAGCCACATGCGGCTCTTTGGCCCCTTGAGTGTGCATCTTCCACAAAATACCACGGCCTGGGCGAGTCTATTTTGAAGAAGCGGCATTAGAAGAAGTTTAAGTTTAAAACATTTGGCTCTCCAAAGAAATTTCAGTCGTTGTGCTGTTGATATTTGCCTCTGTGGACTAATGAGTTTGCCTATCACTGTGGACCTAGGCCTTCACGTCCATGCAGCACTCCCTCCCTGACTCACCTCAGCCAAGTCCAGTCCTGTATGCAAGTGCCTGGTAAGTGCCCAATACAGGTGTACCATTTTAATCTTTTATAAGGTATTTCTAGTCACCTTTCTATATTCACATATGCTTGCACATTGTGTTGTAGTTGCCTACAATCCTCAGTACAGAAACTTGCCATCCAGGTTGGTGGCATAGAAGTAATAGGCCACATCATCTGGTTCTGTGTAGGTGCCAGAGGGCACAGTGACAGAATTGAATAAGGACCCCTTTCTCAGAATGCGCCCCCCCCCTTTTCCCTCCTTAAAGGATGCACACCTATTGCAAACTCTTGAATCTGTTCATTAAGATGGACTTGACTATGTGTAGACTGTATGTTAATATAAAGTTGAGAATTAGCCACTTCTGCAAACAAAAGCCAGCTATTCTTTTGATTGGAACTGTCATGGATTTATGGATAAATTTGGGTGAGTGTGAATCAACATTTTGAGTCTTTCAATAGAATTTGATACATTTTAAGGTTATAATTCTGAATTACAGATTATTTACAGATTACTCCCAGTTGCCTGTGAAGTTTATGAGTACAATATTCATGATCATGGAAAACTGAAATTTACTTTTTTCATGGACTGTGTTGATGTTTGTTTTCTTTCTTGCTTCACCTCCGTTGAATTTACCCATCAAAATCCCATGCATGTTCTGGTACTAATTCCACCCACAATAAGAGTGGCTCCAGATAGGCCATTAGGATTCTGTCCAGGACTAAGAAACAACCCATATTTGTGTTTATGGTGGAGAGTTATAAATTACATTGAAATACCACTCCGTTAGAGTCGTTCTCCAAGACTGTGAAGAGATAGGTGGTCTCCAGGGGAGGGTTGTCATAAAAAGTAAAATCAAACCAGCTGAATAATACAATAAGTCCCTGTATAAAGCTGGCTCAGCCAAGCAGGGATATGAAAGGTGGCAGCCTTTGAGGAGCCGGCTGACAGGTTTCATTTGTAGAGGATCAGATCTTGCCCTGGTGTCACATGTCATCTCTCCCACCGCCGCCCTGGTGCTCTACAGGCACCTCTGCAGGTGCTGTCAGGGAGTGGGCAGAGGCTGCCAGTTAAAGGGCAAGCGTGGTTAGGCCAAGTGTAAAAAACAGCCATTTTCTCCTGTGGTCTCCTGTGTAAGGTTCAAATAGAATATCACAGAATATCTAGTTGATTTACTAATCATACAGAGAGAAAACAAGGATGGAAAAAATAAGTTTCTCTCTCTCATTCTTTCTGTCTCTATCTCTATCTCTATCTATCTATCTATCTATCTATCTATCTATCGTCTATCATCATCATCATCATAATCTATCTTTGCTTCTTTCTTCCCATCTTCCATCTCGCTTTCTTCTTGGTGGTTCTTTTTCCCATTTTCTCTTCCTTAATTCTTCTTTAGCTCTTCTTTTTATTTTATGTAATTTGCCCTCTCTTTGCCAACCCCTGTGACAGCTTTCTACTTCCTCCTTTCTGTTTTGAATTAGACTTTCATCATAATTCTTCTATGGTTATTGTTATCTGTCTTTTGATTGCCTGGGAAGTAATCAATCTAAAACTTGTTTATAGTTCATGCTTGCTTCACCTACAGTCTTAAAGGAAAGTCTCCTTGACTTCTTCATCATTCAGTCTTCCTCTTATCTCTTTTTATATTCAGTGTGTGTGTGTGTGTGTGTGTGTGTGTGTGTGTGTGTGTTTCCTGTGGTTAATACAATATGCTAGACACCAAGAATGGAAAGATGAGGAAATGTTCACCTCTGACCTGGAGTGGTTCACCAGCGTATCCCCTCAATTGTTTCTTAGTCTGGACAATTAAAGTGTCCCAGTCTGCTTATCCAGAGAAAAGTCAAGGTCTTCATAGTTAATACCATACAGAGTTTACTCATAACCTAGAGACAGTGGGATTCAGAGCTTTGCAAGTTGGATAGGAGCTTATGTATAAGCATTTTAACAACCTTTATGATTTTCTCTCCCAAGGAAACAGAATTTGAAGTGTAATTCAGTCTGAGATTAGAATACCCAGGTCTATATATGAGTTCACGATTCTCCGTGAACTTAATTTGTGACCCTGCCCTATTTATCCTTTCTATCCTCAACCATTCAAACACAGACAGTGCACTACCGTTTCCTCAAAAATGTCTTATATTAATTTTTGCTCCCAAAGATGCGCTAGGTCTTATTTTCAGGGGATGTCTTATTTTCCCATGAAGAAGAATACGGTACACATTTATTGTTAAATGAAAATACAGGAAATTTATTACCTGTATACGGTACGGTAGTACGGTAGTTGTCAATACAAACCAGACAAACTGTGAATCCTGCAGTATCAAGAATTTACTCATTTATTCAATGACAATCATGTCATCATCTTCTGGAACATAATCATAACAATCCAATTCCTGAATTTCTTGTGACTCCATTTCTTTCAGAATCAGTGGCCCAAATCTCTCACGTTTAGCCTACGGGGGGCCTTATTTTGGGGGGATGGCTTATATTTCACTCAGAAGGAAAACTGTGAGTAGGTCTTATTTTTGGAGGATGTCTTATTTTTGAGGAAACACAGTAATAATTGCAGTGATAATTCCCAAAATTATTTCAGTAAACATTTTAGTGTAATAACTACTATAACATGATAGCACTATAAAACAGGCATCTTAACCAATTGTCCTCAACATACCATGTATATACTTTGTAAAATTGAAATTCTCTCTCTCTCTCCTTCTCTCTCTCCCTCTCTCTTTCCCTCTCCTTTTCCCTCTGTCTCTCAATGCATACTGTATATAGTTATTTGCCTATTGTATAAGTTTTCAGAAATGATTGTAGATGAATGGCTGAATAAATAAATCATATTGAAATAAACATAGATCCAGCCGGGACCGGTTTAGCTCAGTGGATAGAGCATCAGACTGTGGACTGAAAGGTCCCGGGTTCGATTCCGATCAAGGGCATGTACCTTGGTTGCAAGCACATCCCCAGTGGGGGTTGTGCAGGAGGCAGCTGGTCGGTGTTTCTCTCTCATCGACGTTTCTAACTCTCTATCCCTCTCAATTCCTCTCTGTGTAAAATCAATAAAATATTAAAAAAAAGAAAAAAAAGAAATAAACATAGATCCAAATACTTATGATTTGAAATTGCCTATTCTATTGTCCAAAAATAGCATTAAAATATAATACATGGAAAAAATGGACTTTGGTAGAGTGTTTTAAACTCAGACTTAATACAAAAATGTCTTTATTTCATTCAAGTTAGATTGAGTCAGCTAACATTTACATAATGCCTACTATGTGTCTATAACAGATCTGGGTTTCCTTATATGAGAGACCATTCAGTGCATAAGAAAGCATTCCAATAAAAGGCTTTCAAAAATAGTATTTTGCACAGCACAGGCTGAGAAGAGGCAAGGCAAAAAAGAGGCTATTGTCTAGCCGTGATCAATGCTAGACAGTTTCAGAATGCCTCTGGTGATATCTTTTTCACCATCTCATAATGTTTTGCAAGTTGTTAGTAAGAGGGCATTAAATCACCCTGGTCAGTAAAGCTATTATCTTCCCTATAACTCATATAAATCTACTATGTACAGAAAATAATCATGTAATCACTCCACTGCCATTCTCATAGATAAAGCACAGCCTTTTTCTTTAGGGTTATATTATAAATGTAGCAGAACCTGCTTATTCACAGGAAGCAAAAATGCCCATACATGCAAAACATCCATTCTAATGGCGACTTTATGCATGTGCATGCACACACACACACACACACACACACACACACACACACCTACACCTACACCTTCACACACTCCCTGCAAGCATACATCTGCATACACAGAGCACCTGCACACATACACACCTGCACACATACACACCTGCACAAACACACCTGCATAAACACACCTACACATATACATACCTGTGCACACACACTTGCACACATACCCAGGCAGGTACAGATTGACTTCTTTCCACCTCTTTCACACTTCTAACTATCCTCCTCCTAGCAGAAACTCTCAACTACAATAACTAACAGATTATTCTACAGTTTTCACTCTGGTTTAATCCATCCCCTTATTATCCAGATCTTAGGTGATTTTGAAGGAGATTTTGAATACAGAATCTTAAAATGGTGACAAATCTTTCTTTGTACAAATATGCATATGTGCATGGCAGGGTATCTCAGGAAACTGGGCATGGCTTACGTGTTCATTAAATGATAATTTTTGTGGTATCTACTGTTTTAAAGAGAGAAAATAAAATTCTTTTAGCAGTTCAGTGAGGATTTTTTCTCTTAAATCTACTTATAAAGTAGCCTCCTCTGTTATGGGACTCAGTGGTTGAGCATCTACCTAAGAACCAGGAGGTGAGGGTTTGATTCCTGGTCAGAGCCCATGTCTGGGTTGCAGGCTTGATCCCCCCAGTGTAGGGCATGCAGGAGGCAGCCATTGATTATTCTCTCCCATCATTGATGTTTCTATCTCTCTCTCCTTCTTTATCTCTGAAATCAATTTATATAAAATATATATATATATATATATATATATATATATATATATATCCCTTCCTCTTTATCTCTGAAATCAATTTATATATATATATATATATATATATATATTTTTTTTTTTTTTTTTTTTTTTTTTTTTTTTTTAAGTAGCCTAGTCTAGAAGCAGGAAAGGGAAAGAAAGCAAGCAGGAGGGTATAAATAGAAAAGATGTCTCAATGTGTCTGATGCTGATACATGTCAACTCCGGAAGCGCTGAAAACACCGCACACACTGAAGCATCACCGGCATAACTATGAAGACCCTCCTCTGGCTGGCAGCTGAGATCACAGTCAATCACAAGGCTTTTCTTAGGGATTTATTGCTAAAGCATACACAGTGTCCTTGTCAAGAAAAGTGGCAGTTTAATGTGGTAACATGAAGTGATAACAATGCAAATATTTTTACATGTTTTTGAAAGTAATAACATAGATCATGGATAGTGGATTTTTTTAACGACACAATTAAAACAACTATGGAACCATACTCAGCATTTAAAAGGAATGAACTATTGTTGCCAATAATATCGTGGATGAATTTTAAGGATATGCAAAGTAAAAATTATGAGAGAAGAAGGGAGAGGGAGAGATAGACTCATCAAATGATGAAAGAGAATCATTGATTGGCTGCCTTCTGCAAGCTCCATAGTAGGGACCAAGCCCATAACCCAGATATGTGCCCTAACTGGCAATTGAACCATTGACCTCTTGGTTCATGAATGGGTCCTCAACTACTGAATCCTGCTGGTCAGGCCTGTTCCTTTGATTTTAACACTGGTAAAGGAAGGACTTGGAAATTACCAGAATCACCCCTTACAACCTACTCCATCCACCTTAAAATTCACTAGTTGATCTCATTATCCCTTTCTGATGAATCCAATAAAATATTTTAGTTTTTTTCTTCACACGTGCTTTTGAAAATTTCTACTTATGGATTAAAGTTGTCATGGGGATAAAAAGTGATTTAGTGTGTCATGATCACATTGATCCTAATATTCAGCATTCCTTCACTCTTCATTATGGAAAGTGAATGAGGATTCCCTTACAGAAGCTGCCTTCTTTCTTTCCTCTGGCCAGTGTGTAGCTCTCTTTTGGGTCTGCACCAAAGCAGAAATAATGAACAACACATGAAACTGTCCTTTCTGTGCTCTGAAGAGCATTCAAATTTTTTGAAGACTATAAGTGAATTCCATAGAAAATAACTCATTGAAATATGATTGACATTGCAGAGAAAAGCATAAGCCATGTAATTAGACCAAAGTATATATTTTTCTACATTCTGCATGGTCTTGGACAAGTACTTGAACCTCAGACTCAATTTCCTCAGATGAAGAATTATTAGAATAACACTATCCTGTTGAATTTTTTTTTTTTGCAAAGGCTAATTAAATGATATATAAAATGCTCTCTATTGACATTGGTTCTCTTCCATTTTCATTTTATATGTTGAAATCGCTGACACAGAGCATGTGATTTTCCTAGGAAATTCAACTTTTAGAATCCAAGAATGTTAGGGTAGGGACTCCCTTTTGATCATGCTGTTCTGTCTTCCCTTGATGGCTGGGACCAATACTCATCCATCCCTTTGTAGTCTGTAATGCTTTGCATTAAAGTAATGGTTTATCTACTCCAACAGTTGAGTACCTATTCAAATCCTAACTACTTAGGCTAAATGAAAAAAGACCCAGTGTATCAAACATAAAATAGGTCATTTGATTTCTAGAGTGTCATGACCTAGATTATGTTGACTTGGAGTGCTACATTTGTTCCTCTTTACAGAGTGTCTTTTTTAATAGAACATGTTCTCAGGGTAATTTTTTGAATTGTTCTCAAGACTAAAATAGGCACATTTAAAAAAGACTACAATTGTTCTTAGGGGTTTGAATTACTCTTTCGATAAAGAAACTTAGCTATATTATACTGTAGATCCCTATCTAGAATAATTCTGAGTCAAATGGAATTCAAAAGCAAAGGGGAAAAGTAACAGTACTTTCAAGAGCTTAACTTTCTGTTTTACTTTTTAATGTGGCATCAGCTCCCTATATTGGAACTTGGAAAAAATGAAGGGGCATGAGTGGTTAATGTCAGAACAGATTGCCAAAACATGATATAGAAAAATGGTTCCCAAATTTGCCAGCTTAGCTGACCACCTGAGCATATGGTCTTCAACCTGCTATTGTAACATTGTCCTAAATGATGTTATTGCACAGGTAGGATTACTTTTCTATAGTCAAAAATAATAATATAATTATTAATAATATACAGAAATCATATTTAATAAAGAGGAAATATGCAAATTGACCATTACACCATAATGAGATGGCTGCGCCCACAGTGGAGGCAGGGATTATGTAACATAAGATGGCTGCGCCCATAGCTGAGACGCAGTTCTTATAAGGAGCCTTAACGAGCAATCAGAAGGGACCTGAGGCTGAGCCCCCCGCCTGGTTGGGCTTGACAGGAGACCTCAGGCCATGCCCTCCACCCCAGTGCCAGCCTGGGGGACCTAGACCACACTCAACCTGGTGGGGCTTGACAGGAGTTGGGCTGGCCTGGTCTGGGTCTCTCATGATTTGGAGGTACACGTGGGTGGGCATGGACTTGACTCTCATTCCCTTGGTGTGCCCCAGACTGACAGGAGGAAGATTTTCATATATATTTTACTAATTTTCTTTCATCTCAAACCACTCTATTTACCTGTTAATGCAATCATTTCCCAACATTTCCTGCTTTCACTCTCACTTCTTATTCATGTCCAGACAACCATAATGATCTTCAAAATATGTAAAATGACCTGGCCAGTTGCTCAGTGGTTGATCCTCAATTATGAGGCAAGAAGTCAGGTTTAGATTCCCGGTCAGGGCACATGCCCAGATTGCAGGCTTGTAGGCTTGTTCCTAGTATAGCAGCCCATTAATGATTTTCTCTCATCATTTATGTTCCTATTTCTCTCCCTCTACCTTCCTCTCTAAATGCAATATATATATATATATATATATATATATATATATATATATATATATATATATTTATTTATTTAAAAATATGTTAAATATATTAGACCAATATCATCTTACACTCAAAGGAGGCCCCTTGATTAATATCACAATTCATATTCTTCCTGCAGGTTTTCTCAATTCTTCCAAAACTATGTCTCTCTTTCCTTTGTTGATTAAATACCTCTTTATTTTCCTTTTATTAATGGATTCTATTGAGATTTTTCTGACTTTGGTAGGTTAAGGTCTATAGTTCCTTTTTCCTTTTTGGAAATTTTTTTCATGTGTTTCCACAAATTAATTTCTTAGGCCAATAGTCAACTTGTCTTGAGAGGACTTTTCTGACCATTCCATTGGTATTCCTTATCACCTTCGGGTGTTTTATGTGTACCTTTTAAAAGGCATGATTTTTTTCTATGCTTATGTGGAGTTTTCTTGTTTCTTATATTTCTTTTCAGAATGTAAGTTTCCTGATAGGAAATCGGGCTTATTTGGTAAACACTGTACTACCAGTGTTTAGCACAACATTCGGCAGATAGTAAGTGCTCAATAAATGTTGTCTTTCAACTGAATAGATGGCATTGTTACACTACTTTCTTAGGCAAAGAAAAAAAATCATTTAACAGAATCTTTAAAAGATCTAATGAAGGACCTAGGACAGAAAAAAAAAATGTATATATGTGTGTATATATATATATATATATATATATATATATATATATATATATATTCAAATAAATGCAATATATGTCACGATTTACATTTTAGAGTATAATAAAAAAGATATGTTAAAATTGTTGCCTTATAACTTAAAAATTCAATGAAATCATTGTTAACAGTTAGGTTTTTTTTAGTGTCTCTATTTGTGAATTGCCACATATCATTAAACAGTATGTTGTCATACATATATAATACCCATATATAATGTGTGTGTGTGCATTTTTGCATGTGTGTGACTTAAAACTATATTTGATCACTTAAGTGATTTCTTATTTCTTCTATTGCAAAATGCACTACATTGAAGTCCTTTGGGTATGATTCTTAATGGCCTTCCCTCATTATTTTTCTGTCACTTTCTGACTGATTTCCTTGGTGTTATCATCCAACACATGTATAATTGTGTGTGTGTGTGTGTTTTAATTTCCCAGAATTCTTTCTTATTTTGTATTACATTTAGACAGCATCTTCTTTGTGTTTCTTGTTTGAAATGTATATTTTTGCTTTCTGTATAAAGATTACATATTGCTCTTGGTGTCATGTTTTGATTTTCTTCTCAAAGACTATTCATTTCCCTGAACTTCTTTCTTTGTCTTCTTTGTCTAGAGCTCCAGCTTTATAGTAGAGACCCTCTTCAAATGTCTAAATATCTGGTGATATTTGGATTATTGTTCATATTGAAAAATAACTAGATGTTTTCTAGTTAGCTCTGGTTCAGTAATGGTTGGTATTTGTCAATTGGTACAGCTTATTGTAGGATAAAGGGAACAAACTGAAATATTTTTTCTCTTGGAAGAATTTCGTTTTTTCAAAAAACATAACAGAACACAATAGAACACAACAAAACAAAACTTTAAATCTCCAAAAGTGGGTTCAATATATATGGCTGCCAGAAATGTGGGCACTAAATAGTAGGGGATGATTCTCAGTAAGGTGACTCTCACATTACAGTTAGAAAAAATGCTCTTAAGTACTTGTGTTTACCTTTATGCCTCTCATAATCTTCTGCTATGTGTATTGTTTCTGCTGGCCTGGGGAGAAACAGTACAAGCAGGAGGCTGCTGTTCATTTAGCTTTCAACCTTCATATATTCCTGCTTTAATTCCTCAGACTCCAAGGGATAATTCTGAGTGGATCCATTTAAAAATATATATATTTAAAATAACACTAAATGTTAAAAAAAAAAAAGTTTTTTGAGGTAATGTTGGTTGGTAACATTGTGTAAGTTTCAGTTGCACCACATTATCAGTTGACATTTGCATGTACTCTGCCAACCATCCATAAACATACATGAACCTCTTAACCATTTCACCCTCTCTTTCCACTCCCTTCCCCTCTGGCAATACCTGATCTGTGTTATCTGCTTTTATAAGTTGTTTTGGTTTTGTTTGTTTTGCTTTTTGTTTTTATATTTTATAAATACATGAAATCATACAATATTTGTCTTTTTTTCATCTTATTTATTTCACTTAACATAATACCCTCAAGGTCCATCCATGTTGTCACAAGTCGTAGAATTTCACCTTCTTTTATGACTAAGTTGTGTTCTATTATTACACTACTAGAGGCCTGATGCACAAAATCCGTGCATGGGTAGGGTCACCAGGCCTGGTTGACAATCAAGTTAGAACTGTGGGTGACCAGTGGACAATCACGGTCCCCCCTGCTGGCACCCACCTTGGCTGATCTGGGGCCTGCAGGCTGGGGGCAGCTCCTGCATTGAGTATCTTCCCCCTGGTGGTCAGTGTACATCTTAGCAGACCAGTAATTCCATAGGTGGTTCTGCTGTTTGGTTGATTTGCATATTAGGCTTTTATTATATAGGATGCTTTTAAGTTCTGATTATTTACCCTCTGGTAAGGAAATTAGCATTGATATAGCTGCAGTAAATATAAATATGTGTTAACTGTTTTCATGTGCAAGTGGCTTTTTTTCTCATTCTTTTAGTACTTCCATGTTTTAATTAAAAAAAAAAAAAAAAAAGACCCAACAAACAGAGTTATCATATTTACTATTCTGGTGATGAATACAAGGATTTGATAAAATTTGTTAAGGCTCTAGTTTTTTTATTCTGTGATGATAATTGCACATGCATTAATGCACTATAGATTTATAGTCTAAGTTAAATAAGATTGTCTTACTCAAGATAAACTTCATGTCGCATCTATAATTTTCAGATATTGAATTGCAGTCAAATAAAGGGTCATTTCTCTTCAGAGATTTATAGCTTAGCAGATGCCCCAACTATTATATCTCTCTGGTTTCCACTCGGTATTAATTAAAAGTCTCATTTCTTCTGTCCTTGGCCATAGACCACTGATCTGAACAATTACTCCAGGCAGAATCAGTTGTAGCCCAGGCTCTGGTGAATAATAAAATAGAAATATACTGCTGTTCATTTTAAAGCCTGTCAATGCCTTCATATGAGAAAAAAAATAATATTTTCTACTTTAATTGCTAATTGTAGAAAATAAAATATTATTTTCCAAAACCACCTTTATATACTTTATAGCATGCTAAGATGTTTATCTATTTCTAAGGTGACTATCACAGCACTTGAAGGAAATTAGCATTACATCTGATTTGTTCTTGGAGCCGTTTGATAGATGAAGTCATTGAGACCTAGGAAAGTTAACAACTTGGTGAAAAACACCTGTAATGGTGATAACAACAGTTAAAATATTCTAAATGTTTCACCTGAGCTGGTCATAATAATAATTGCTTTTCATTTATTAGCACATCTAATCTCCATAACATTTTATAGCTATGGGTAGTATTATATCCATTTAAGCTAATTAGGAAACTATAATTAGAAATGTTTTAAAAGCAATAGGAAGCATAGTGGACATAATAAAATGCAGTTGTTTTTCTGGGGTTTGAGATTATGGGAGCCTGATTCTAACATACATTCTTGTCCCACAGCTATCACGTGGCTGTTATATGTATGTGCCCATCAACTATATGGACATTTTTGAGAATGTCAATATGATTTTTGAACTTAAAGAGTTGATTGGAAACCTACACATTGTCTAGACCACCTCGACTTGCATTTTTTCTCTTATTTGATCATATATCCAGTATAAAATTTAAGTCAGGACACAGATTTTTTTTTTTTAAAAAAAGAATTGATTGGGGTGATATTGGTTCACAAAACCATACATATTTCAAGTGTACACCTCAACGAAACATCATCCAATTATTGTATGTAAGCCCAAGGCCCAAAGCAAACTCTCTTTCTGTCCCCAATTATTGCCCTTTTGTCTGCCTCTCCCTACCCCACCCTCCTTTTCCTCTGTTGTCTGTGTCTATATGTTACATGTATTTGTGTTTTTGCTTAATCCATTCTCCTTTTATTCATCCAGCCCTTCCACCCCTTTTCTGAAGTATCTAGGATTTTTGTGTGGCAGAAACAGATATATAGGAATCCCAACTGTACTTCACACTGTAATGTCATTCAAGTTCAAGAACATTCATTCAGTGTTGACACCATTCACAATTGTGCAAATGACATTATCACGTTGTCAGGGAAATTGAAGCAATTATCTCACGAGTTAAGCAATGCACACATTGACATATATTTGCCTTTTGATAACAGGGAGCGATCTGTCATCTGAAAAGCAAGCCTATCATCGAAATGCTTCTTAGATGTTGATTTCATTTCCAGGAGAATAACCACTTTGGCAATAAACAGTGCTATTCTTTCACTTAAGGTGAAGTTTAGGATGAGAGAGCTGAGTTAGCACTGGCAGCGTGGCATATATTAGCATATGAAAACACTCAGCACTTTGTCTCTGGGGAAGAAAGGTAATTAATCATTGACAAACAGATTGTAATTCGGATCATGCATAACTGTGAAGAAATAATATCTCAGCCTCACACAGTCTGGGTTTCCTTGTGGGCTGAGGAGCTGAGAACTGCTCAGTGGGAAGCTCTGGAGGAGGATCTGAACAGAAAGATCCCTGCACCATGCATTTCTGAGCGAGAACAGAGCAGAGCGAATCCTGGTGAGCTCAATAATCATAGTCAACAAACTGAGCAAGATTCTTTCCCGCTGTCGAGGAGATAATGGCTATTCATGTTCAATTTCACTTTTTTTTTAAAGTATAGTCCAGTCCAGTGGCCATCAAACTGTGGCTCTCGAGCCACATGAGGCTCTTTGGCCCCTTGAGTGTGGCTCTTCCACAAAATATCACATGCGATTGAAACTTCGTGGTCCATGTGCAGAAGTCTGTTTACAGCTCTCCAAAGAAATTTCAATCGTTCTGCTGTTGATAGTTGGCTCTGTTGACTAATGAGTTTGCCAACCACTGGGCTAGTTTAAGGAGAAAAGCAGGGATTGCCAACCTGTGGCCTGGAAAGCCAGGAGTCCATGCCACTCAGGTTTAGGTATCATCATTGTGGTTGGTTCTTGCCAGTGTCTCTGTCAGGGCTGTTGGCCATCCAGTGGCTGGGAGGCATGTGAAGGAAGGCATCCATCCTCTCAGCCTGCTGTTTAAGGAGATTCAGTGTCGTCACGCAGCATTCATTATTTGCCCCAAATCGCTCATCCATGAACTTGAGCTCATCATCCTCTTTCTGCATCATCCTGCTCTCTCTTGCCTGAAAATTGCTTCTATACCATAAGCTGAGGCAATAATAGGCTTGACTAAATGTGTTCACTGCATTCAGGTTTGCAGTCTTTCTGACTTTTCTCTAATGTCTGGACATGTGTATTTCACTATATTTTATTTAGTTAAGCAGTTGTTTAAGGCAAAATTGTAGCAGGAATTGGTTCTTGGGTCTGAGCAGATATGTCTTTCCAATCTAAAACTACACAGGTAAAGAAAAAAAATTATAGCTGAAAATTACATATCTAGAAGTAAAACTTACACAATGTGACCATTTGGTTAATGTCCCTGGCTTCAGTTTGTATTCTCTTTTGCTGACAGTCATTTGGTTCCTTACTTAATTTATCATCTGTGAATGGATTAACAAACTGCTTCTTCTCAATAAACATTGAGTGAATGATTGCAGAATAAGTGATGAATAATTATACCATCTTCCATAAATAATTGGAAATCAGTTGTATAACAATGGAAATAGCAGAATACTATTTGGTGTGAAACATTTTAAGAAAATTATTTTCTTTAAATATATATTTTATTTTATTTTATTTTTTCAGAAAGGAAGGGAGAGAGATAGAGTCAGAAATATCTATGAGGGAGAAACACTGATCAGCTACCTCCTGCACACCCTCTACTGGGCATGTGCCGGCAACCAAGGTACATGCCCTTGAGCGGACTCGAACCTGGGACCCTTCAGTCTGCAGGCCGACACTCTACCCACTGAGCCATACTGGTTAGGGCTAAAAAAAAAGAACACACAAAACTTCTTGAAGTCTGAAATTTACTAGCTTCTTAGGCTAGAGATGAATTCTGAAGGGTGAACATGTGAGAATGCTGCTTTATTTCCTCTCCTTTCTTAAAGAAATGCTCATTATACATCGAAATGTATTAGGTCCTCTCTCCTAGTCTGGCCATTTCCCAGTCACCACTGTCATAGTAGAGTGGAGTAAGTTCATCTGAAGACTTGGATTATAATTTTGCTGTCACCCTTGACTAAGTGACCATATGATTTTGGAGTGGACACTTCAGCACTTTGGGTCTAAGGTCACGCCATATAAAATGAAGAAGTTGGCCTATAACGTATCTGATCACTCTTGAAAACTCGGTCAAAGCTATTAAAGACAATATTTCTTCTCTAACTTATTCATTTGTATTAGATGCACTTGCTACAGAGGGTTGCCTGATATTGTTTTTTTCATATCTCGCTTAGTGAGAGCTTAAAAAGAGAAATGACTCAAAGAGAGGAAGTAACAGAAAATATCAATAGTACAAGCTGCAATATAACTTTATTGTATTTGCTATGACTTTTCAGAGTAAAGATAAAGCTAGCAGAAAATTCTTTATCTGGTCATTAGTTCAGTGTTCCATGGAATAAAGTACTGTGGAGCTATAAAAATGGGCTGTATCATTTGATTTGAGAGAACTGAATATGAACTTGCTAACATATATTACTCAATAGAAGTTTTACAGCTGCTTCTCAGACTTGCATAATTAAGTATATCAGAATTACATATAATATTCTATTTGTCTCATTTGTTACTTTTTAAATGTGTTTCTTAAATTGTCCCCAGGGTTGTCTTTGTATTTTGGGAAGAGTTGACATTTAATAGCGCCGTTAAGTGTGTGGTATGTAATAGCAATGAGATAAGCCATGTGTATATAATCTACTTGTTTTATAGTTAGCACTCCGATGATTTATATATTACATTTTCTTATACAAGACAAAATTATTATGAAATTATAATTTTAGATATGTGAGTTCCATAGTTATAGAATAAAAGTATACTTCCATTTCAGAGACTACCATTTCAAGGTGCTATCATTTCCCCATTGGTGGGAAAAGAATGTGCTGAGTTTATTTTCTTTCTTCTTATCATCATGGTTATAAAATCGGCAACAATCCAGTTAAACGTTGTGATTTTGTTTTAAAAGTTTTTAAAATAACTTTTTTACTTATTTTTAAAGGACCAAGCACTATTCAAGGTACTGGAAATATAAAAGCAAATGAACTAGACACAGTTATCATCCCTTGCAGAACTAGTTCCCCCCTGGGATGGATAGTAGACAAATAACATATAAATAAAAATACAAAATTGACAGCCAAGTGAGCTTTGAAGAGAACCACCAGGGCCATATACCAGTAAAGTGATGTACATGGTCTGAAGAACAGAGGTAGCGAGGTACCATTCACAGATCATCCACAAATCTCTCAAGACTGGATGACTCCCAGGGATGTAGCTTCTCTCCATTTTTTCCAGTACACACTGTGCCTACTGTACATCTCCATCTGGATGTACTATAAACACTTTGACTGCACCGTGTACACAATCACATCTATCACTTAATACCTACATTTTCTAAGCTTAGCTATATTCCTACTTTAATGATGTACTCCTACTGATTTACCACTAACATATCTCGTAAGCACATTCCCTTTCTCCAGCTCACTTCAGGGTGCTTAGTGGAAATCAAATTCCATGCCATACACTTTGAAAGTCATACATACATAATCTTCACCCCAGGGCAGTTCTGTGCATCTTTGGCTTTTGGACTCCAGAGCCTGCTTTTGTAATCACTGTTCTTTCTCAGTATCTTTTTCGACCTGATTGACATCCCTGAAATGTTGATCTGTCATGCACTGCCTTGCTAGTTCACCAATTTCTCTTCCAACACAGAATTCTTTGAGATTCTCTATCACATACATAGGCAGTCCATAAACCTGGCTGACAATAGCAATCAACTTGATTCTTGAAAAAAAGTATGATATGATACATATATGATATATATATAAGATATATTATATCTATTACATATGAGATACACATTTTTGTCAAGGACACAGGTGACCACTATATGCATATTTGGCTTCCCTAGCATCCTGCAGCATCATTGAAGACAAGAAATCTCTATTTTTATAATATTTCAGGTAATTGTGATGATCAGCTGACATTGTACTATGATTTCTAGATTGTCTGAGCTTCTTATATGAGTTATATCTATCCTAAATGCTGCTATAAGCTTCACCCTTTACCCGGTGCTGGCAGCCACGGTAAGGAAGGCCTGCCCTTTCATGAATTGTGTGCATCAGGCCTCTAGTGTATACACAGGGAGGATAATAATAACCTTTTCACACATAAGTCATAGAGAAAATAGAAGGAAAATAATCACAAACATGATTATGCCTAGATAAAGAACTTAAGATACACTTTTTCCTGCTAATTACCTGGTGGAAACTGTCTACCATAAATGGACATGAGCAAGCAGCATTCAGAGTTTTGCTTGTCTTGGGGAACTGATTGGATTGTGCAGTGGTCGGCAAACTCAGTCAACAGAACCAAATATCAACAACACAACAATTGAAATTTCTTTTGGGAGCCAATTTTTTAAACTTAAACTTCTTCTAAAGCCACTTCTTCAAAATAGACTCTCCCAGGCCATGATATTTTGTGGAAGAGCCACACTCAAGGGGCCAAAGAGCCACATGTGGCTTCTGAGCCGCAGTTTGTTGACCACGGGGATAGTGGTATTATTTTATATCTGTGATGGTCGTTTGTTCTGAGATCACTGTGGATACCAGAGCATCTCAGGGTAAGCAGGGATCCAGCCAGACCCTCACTGATCATCTAGTGTGCTCTGTCCAAGCAGATGTCTTTGCTTCTTGCTTCATAGCTTGTGGAAGCTTCCTACTTGCTCTCCTCATATCTTGTCAAGCCCTGCTCTGTTCTCACAGATTACTCCAAAGACAAATGAGGAGCAGTCATTTTACCCACGGAGATTATTTTACCCACAATTTATTAGAATCCCATTTAATACATTTCTTAAAAGCAAACAAGCAAGAAGGCGGAATATCAGATGTGGAGTCAGAAAAAGCAAGTTCTGGTCCCCTTGCTACCACTAGGTTGCTTATCTGCCTAGATGTCCTTTGAAATGCCTTCACACTCCTTGGTTCTTTCCTGGAGTCTAGAAACCAAGTGATACAAAGCTAAAAGCATCATTCTTCCCCAGAACTCAACTTCTCCATTTTCAGAGGAATGGGATTAAAGAAGAAAAAAGTCAATAACTCAGTTCCTCTTTGAGGGTTCAGTCTTGGCCCTGCAGTTCTTTGTCCCAATGGCGTGCTGTGATATTATCTGTCTCACTGCAGGACACCTAACAGGAGATCTGTCAGTGTGACGTGCACTGAAAAAGACTAGTTCATCCCTAAACCAGGGTCCTCCGTGGTCTATTAAAAAATGTTTCACTTTCTCCCAGGGTCTTTCTGTTACTATTTCTTTTGCTTGTTCATATAAATAGAAAAGGGCTGGGAGAAAAAGGGGGCAGTAGAACAAGACAACAATCAAAACACAAGTGTAAGTCCGCTGGCTAAATAAGAGAATGATATTCTTACAAGTGGGAAGCCTACATTTGTTTCGTTTCAGTGCTTATACTTGGACCTGGACTTTTGAGATTCAGAAACTGGTTTCATTATTTTTTTTAATGAGCAATTTTAAGTTCTGCTTGATGTAGTAGTCTCATAATACCCAAAAGTTCCAGATTGTGTAGAGCTGTGCTGACTTAGAAAGTTTTCCTCTATGTAAATGTGCAAAAATCTAACATGTTGTGTCCAAAGTAAAGCCCCATTCTGCTTCCTCAAACATAAAGCACAACAATGATAAACCCTAATGAGACAAATGTAAATGTTGTTCTAGAAAATAAGATAGCCATACTTGACTATCTTACGTGGCTTATCTTCTTATTCTCTCAGATATTGGAATGCAAAAGCAGTAGCTGCTTTGGTATTATTTTTCCTGTTATTGGGCCTATTTCTCACTGCTCCCCTAAATATCTGTAAATCTGAATGGAATGTGGACTTGAAAATAAACACAAGGGCTAAATTACTAAATAATGAATTATTAAATTAAACACATTGTGTAGGAGATTATTCTCCTTGATCTGAGCTAGCTTTAAAAACAGGAAACTGGCATATAGCCTTTGAAAACAGGGGCAAATTTTTGTCAATCCTTTTTCCTTTTTTTTTTTTTTTTTTTTTTTTTTTTTTTTTTTTTTTTTTTGTATATGTGTCCAGCAAGTCTTTGAGCTGCAGAATGTCTTGGAAAGACACTTTTGTTTTATAGATTAGCAAAAACTCGCAGTCTTCATATTTTCTGTTACAGAGCTGAGGGACACCATCCCCCTCTCCCCCATTCACGAATTTTATGCACCAGGCTTCTAGTAAAATCATAAGTAATGTGAGATGAGCAGTGGATTGAAAATAGGTGTTTTAACTGTTCCCTGAAGTCCAAGTGATGGTGGCTTGGTTACTTCAGTTTGCTATGTTGAATCCACGTGAACTTCTGGTCTCAGAGGTCTTAGCATCAAGCAGACACACATGACAATATTCACCTTCAGTGCTGGGTGGTGGGAAGCATGGGCACAACAGAATTAGGTTTAATTTCTAGATTTGCCACAATGAGCTGCATAAAGTACTTTCACTTTTTTATCTCCTTTTCCTTAACTCTGTGGATGATATTGAACTTCTCCCACATTTGAAAGAGTACTTACTGGGAATATGCACAAAAGGAGTTTATTCTGGCAGAGAGATGCCTTAATATGATGCTCCAGAATCTTGAGAAGCCCACCTTCTAAATAAAATTTTTTTAAAAGCATATTGTATGGTAATCACAAGATATAGAAGATTTTGGGACTAGAATGATGTATTTATCCACAGGGTCAACATCAAAGAACTCATGTCCATAATATATTTAGTAATAAATAGGGTTATGGGACCAACTACATTTTGGAGATACTCTTACCCCCAATTTATCCCTTTCTGGAAATTTAATAAAATTGCTTACTTGGCACTGAAATCGGTTTGGCACAGTGGATAGAGCGTCAGCCTGCGGACTGAAAGGTCCCAGGTTCGATTCCGGTCAAGGTCATGTACCTTGGTTGCTGGCACATCCTCAGTAAGGGGGTGTGCAAGAGGCAGCTGATTGATGTTTCTCTCTCATCAATATTTCTAACTCTTTATCCCTCTCTCTTTCTCTCTGTAAAAAAATCAATAAAAATATGTGTTTTTTTTAATTGCTTACTTGACTAGAAAAAGACACATAAAGTAAGATAAGATTTTAATTTTATTTGAATATACATTTTTTCTCAAATCTAGCTGACCATGGAATCTTTTTGTTTTCATGTTAACACTCAAAGACTCATTATTCTGAAGAACACAGTTTTGTAAATGGTAGAGCTAAGTCCGTGGAGAAAATCAGCCCAGTCCCTGTGCCCCCAGGTACTCTCATGCCCTTCTTTAAAAGCTAATTAAAACAGTCATTTGAGCCATTTTTTGAAAGTCAAATAGTAAAGAGATCACATCCTTCTCCCCCCACTCAGTGTCATGATCTTGGCACCAGTTTCCAGTGAATGAAACCCCAAGAGAAACATGTCAGCCTTCAAATGAGCTCATTGCATATGATGATCCCTGGTTATTGTTGAAATCACTGCAGATATATAGTTGGTTTTTTTTTTTTTTTTGAACTCCTGCAAGAATGTGAAAGTTATCATTTTCAAAACATAACCTGCACTCTTAAGTCGTATTAATTGTTCCTTGCTTGACACACAGGGTCTGGAGCAGAGGCACCCAACAAAGAAGATATTATGAGAACAGTCAGATTAGATTTGTGAAGACAATTAAGCTCCATTCTTTATAGCTTCTCCTTATTCTTAGCTCGGAAATATTTCTTGCTATTGAATCATTTGGAATCATGGTAGCATTGCTGGGGGGAAATATATTTATTAAAGAAACAAACAAGAACAAAGTCATAAATTAGATCTGTTCTACTCCGTGAAAATAAATTGAGGAACGATAAAAGTTTGCATTGTTGGTTATAGAATTTTTACAGAAAGTATTCTTAGCCTTTTCTTTCCTGCAAATACATCTTTGCTGCCAGATTTTAATTGCCCCCAGAGGACAGGTTACAAGGTAATTAAATCAACTCTCTCCAGCAAAGAATACTTTAAAACAGTCTTGAGAGACCTCTCCTTTCTTCCTGACCTTTGAGAGGAGCACTTTGAAATTGACATAGTTTGTGGTCTTATTGGAGGTTTATCTTCGGAGCATCTGCCTCTATAAAGTTTGTATTTATATAAACTCAGATGTACTTGGCCAGTTGCTTTTCTCTTCATATTGGGCGCTTCTTGAATTGGGGATTCTGTTTAATTCTCTCTTACTTTCATCAGGAGAGCCAAATTAATGAACATGCACAATGCATAGTTCACATCACAGAACTCAAGAATGACTGACAATAGGTTTGAAAATTAGATAAAATAAGCCATTTTTTCAAAATGTGCAGCAACCCTTATGCTTGGGAGAAACAGAGAGATGACATGGATGCGACTCTAGAAGCTTTAGCATTTCCACCTGAGGAGAATCTTTAGAAGGACCTGGTGCACTAGCCAGTTTCTCCCAGTGGTTAAGAGCATCCACTGAGGAATGAAGTGTCTTGGGTTCCACTTTGGTCAAGGGCATGCACCTCGGTTGCAGGTTTGGTCCGGGTCCCAGAGTAGAGTGCATGCAAGAGGCAACCAATCGATGTGTCTCTCTCACAGCAATGTTTCTCTTTCTCCCCCCTTTTCTCACACTCTCTCTCTAAAAATCAAAAGAAAAAAAAATCCTTTAGTGTGGATTAATTAAAAAATCCTATATAATAAAAGGCTAATATGCAAATTGACTGAACAGTGGAAAGAAAGACCGGTGGCTATGGCAGACACTGATCAACTGGGGCAGACACTCAACACAGGAGCTGCCCCCTGGTGGTCAGTGACCTCCCACAGGGGAAGCCTGCTCAGCCAGAAGCAGGGCTCATGGTTAGTGAATGCAGGGGGTGGTGGGATCCTTTGAGGCAGTGCTAAAGATGTCCAATTGCTGGCTTAGTCCAGCTCCCCATCATTCAGACATCCCCTGAGGGTTCCTGGACTGCGAGAGGGCTCAGGCTAGGCTGAGGAACACACACCCACCCCCCACCCCCCCCATGCACAAATTTTGTGCACTGGCCCTCTAGTAAAGAACTGAAAGGACCTGGAAAAATAGAGTTAAATGGGTCAGCTCTTTTCCCAGCTTCCTTCCCAGTTTCCTTTTCTTCTTCTGTTCCTATACCACTGAATCTCTAGCTAACCTCAGCACGTGAATTCCTGTAATGGAAAGTTCTGAAGGCTGAAGCATTTTCTTGCCTGTAAATACTACCCCACGCAGGACTTTGTACACTGCAGCTTTAAGAAGATGCTTATAACTTAAGCAAAGTGTTTCAGGGGGGAAGGGTAGACCATTGGATTTGAGGTTATAGTAATTTATCTTTCCCACATCTAGAGCAAGTAAGTGAATCTGCCTACATTTTTATTTCCTTTTCTATGAAAGAAGGTATTTTATTTACATTTTGAAAATGTGTGAGAAATTCCACTGTTCAATTAAAAAGAGAACATTAAATATTACTTTTTCTGGAAAATTCACAGGTGTTTAATCATCACATATTTGTTCAGCTTGTTTGATGGGCCAGAAAAGATAAATGAGATCATCCTTCTCTAAAGAAGCTCATTGTGGGAGTGTAATTCTATAATAACACACTCTGTTTTCTGAACATTAGGCTTTACTTGAAAGTGTTTCACATGTTTTATAGGTTTCTTATGGCTGTCATCTTTTATCAGGCTGCCTATAATCTTTAAATTTACCCTTTTTAAAATATAAAAGTGCATGCTGATTGAGAGGAATTAGCAAATGAAAATGGCATGAAAAAGAAAACAATGTCCACAACCAAACTATTTAGAATGAATGGTATTTGAATGAGCTCTTGAATTTGAAAATCTCATACTGAGTTTTGAATTCCCATCCTGTCACTTGACACTGTCTCTGTATATGCACATATGATGAGTGTGTGTGTTTAGGTGGTAGTGAGTAAATATACTACCATATTAGGGTCCTATTTATATATAAATATATGTTGTGATATTTTATATGTCATTTTCCAATGATATTAAACACATTTCAATAGTAGAATGTTATTGGTTTCAGACTCCTGGACTGTACACATGATCCATGATACAATTCTATATTTTATACTACTTTAACTTTAATATATAATATATCCCAAATGAGCATCATAAAATAATACCCATAGTATATATAAATATATAAAAGAAAAATTCTAAATTATTATTTGCTTTATTTATTTATTTTTTTACCATATATCTTTTTTTTTTTTTGAAGCATTATTCTCTCTGTGTGTAACAATTCTCATCTTTTATTTCCCAGAAACTCCTTGACCACTTACTCTTTCTCTTGAAACACTTGAACAAGAAAATGTTTATCCAACCCATATTGCCAATAGATGGGATCTGGGTTACCCATTTTATCTCCATTGCTCTTTGTCAAGATACTCTTAGGTTAATTCTAATATATAAAGAGCCAGGCGCCATCATGATCAAACAGGCGAACGGTCACCATGGAGTACATGGAGAACCTCTCAGTCCCCGCTCCCTGGCCCCCAAGCCACTCACCATGAGTGGGGGCTGTTGAACAGCCGTGGGCTGCTTCACAGGGCGGCAGCGGATTTAGTGGAGCTGTCACTGGGTGGCAGCGAGTTTCATGGAGCAGTCACATGGTGGGGGAAGTTGACAGGGAAGTTGTAGGTTGGGGAGCTTCATGGAGCAGTCAAGGGGCTGTGAGCATCTTGAAGCATCCCTAGGCAGGAACCTTCACATAGTGTCACAGGGTGGCAGAGGCCAGTGTCGGGGGCCAGTGACCCTAACTACACATGATTTTGTGCATGCTAGGCCTCCAGTAATAATGATAATAATAATAATAATAATAATAATAATAATAATAATAAATAATAATAATAATAATCCAAAGCATTCGGCTAGACAGGACCTTTTTTTTTTTCTTTCTTTTTTCCATAAGCCCAGACATAAGTGTATTTGAAATGTCTCACAATTGTAGGTGATTCTGGAATGGCTCCTTGAGACTGTGGAAGCAAATATGTTGCCGGATCTGGTTCCAGTGTAAGTCTGTGATTTGTTACTGGCCTGTCATGCTCTTTCATCAGATGAGAGACATGAGCCTAGAAGGGTCGTGTAATTATCTAAATGCAGCAGCAGATTCGTTATTCAATCCAACCCCTTGAATTCTAAAGTGGGATTTCTTCCCTATATTCCAGGAACTGTGTGTGTATATATGTGTGTGTGTGCACGTGTGTGTGACATTCATAATTCTGTAATAGCCTATTGATTTCTTCATGTGAAATTCGATAGGTACACATAATGCCAACATCAATTGTATTTACATATTACTGATAAACATATGCATACAATAAACTTCATTTGCTATGAAGAGAAACAAACTTAAATCAAATATGTGAAATACCATAGTTGCTTTCTTTTGCTGACTAAAAGATAATCAATTTTAGTTATATCTCTACAATTTTTTTTAATCATCAAGTTCTTCCAGTGCTGATGGTATTAATCAACTCTATATTTCATTTTAGTGATTCAATCCAAGAAGTCCAAAGACATGGAGCTTCTGAGATAATAAAACAATTTTGTATCTTAAATTAACTCCTCAATACTCCAGCATGTAGTAGAAATTGTCACATTGCTTCCTCTGAAACTATTTTGTTGACAAAATTCCCCACAGAAATAATTGGCTTGGCATTCATACACAGGATGTAGGTCAGGTATTAAAATAAGACTTACTGTACATCCTTTAGTAAGAAATTTGTCAAGAGTAGGTTTATTCATAGACAAGTTTCTTCTCTCTACTCAATCTTTATTTCTAATGGAGAAGCAGAATCCTGATTCCCTGATGAAAACTTACATTGCCAAAAATCCATATTAGGTTTGAATGAGACTTATTTTACATATAATAATGAATTTTAAAAATTATTGACCAGCTGCATCATTTTCAGGAGAAATAATTGAGTGTGCTTTCATGATTCATATCTGTGTTTTTTTTAATATAGTTTTGTTGTTTTTTTTTACAGAGAGGAAGGGAGAGATATAGAGACAGAAATATCGATGAGAGAGAAACATTGATCAGCTGCCTCTTGTAACCCCCCACACCAGGGATGTGCCCATATCTAATGGTTCATATTTAATGACATATCTTATTTGCCCAGATAAGAAGTCAAAATTAGGGCTTTGTGCAGAAATGATAGAAACTGGCATCAAAGTTTTGGAAAGTAGAAAAGTCATATTAAAAGGTAATGATAAAATAAAGGAGCAGGACCTATTCATGATAAGGATGACTAAACATCTGTCAAATCTTTGCCAAGCTTTCTTAAGCACAGATAACACTTCTTCCACTTCTGTAGAATACTACCCCCTTTCAGTGTTGACACTTTTGGTCAGATTAATCTCACACACATGTTGAAGTGGACAGACAACCTATTATGGAAAGAAACATATTCTCCTGCTTTCATTATTCTCAAGGCTTCTCCTTTCTTGGGCTCATACTTTGCATATATAACTCAGATGCCTACATTATCTCAGATCAGTTGCTTTCTAATATGGTATCTAGGGCATTTAGACTCATAGATGTGTTCATGTTTGGTAACATGACAATAACTTTCTCCCAAGCAAGACTGGTATCAAAAATGCTTTCCCTTCATTTTACCTATGGCAACACTTTCTAGCCATCATCTCATATTACTCACTATTTTCTGAGTCAACATTTGCTTCAACAAGGCTCTGAAGCTTTTAATTACTTAGATAGTCATAATTTATTTTCCAACTATTTAATTTTTATATTGTGTTCTCATTTTAGTCATCCCAGATTAGTGTCCTTAACAATTTCCTCAATATCTGAGTTTAAATACATACAAATACACCTGCTTGAACATTAAGTAAAACACCAAGGAAAATAATACAAGAAAAAAATGGATGTGAAAAATATTTGTTTACTTCCTCCAACCTATCATATAGAATAAGTCTCTCTCCTCTTTCTCTTTCTTCTCCTCTCCTCTCCCTTTTATTTTGTGCATTTACTATCTTCGTTTCAAATGCCATCTCTAAGGAAATGTCTTCTCATATTCAGTTCAGTGATCGAACTCCTGACCTTTAATCAGGAATACAGTGTGTCTGATCTTAGGATGCTAAAAATAATGCCTTTTTCTCTCACCTCTTTTAAATATAACTCTCTTACGCCATTCATAATGGATTATATGGCTCTTAGGTATTGTTGGTGCAGGAATCCTGCACTTTTAGTTAAGAGAGAATGCACATGACCAGCTCCTACTCCCTGATGACTAATGGAAATCCTAGAAAAGCATAATGCTGGAGGGCTCTGTTCCATAAAAAGGCAGGCAGATAGGGTAGGAAAATAGAAACTCAAACAGTGGCCTAAAGTGGTGAATTTCCTGTTTGTCTTTTTGTTTCTTTTGTTGCCACTATTTTGTTTTGCAGAGTTTTTGTTGTGTTTCTTTGCTCATCTGTCTTTCCCCCCATATGTCCTTGATTAGATTCAAGTGGATATAGAAAGGAAAATTTCTAAAAAAAACAACAACGGTTTCTTAGAAAAAAAAATTATCCTAGACTAGTATTTTTCAAGGGACATGGTGGAATAATTGAAGTGCCAAAGAAAAAAGAAACACTCTTAAGTCTTCTAGTTGAATACCATTTAAGTGCATTTTTTTCCTATTTGTGAATATGCATATTTCTCCAATATTGAGTGTAGCCCCAGAGACAAAATATTCTTGCATGTAAGTTCTATTTATAATTCAAGATTGGATTTATTTGTTAGTAACACTCCCACAGCATAAAAACATCATAAATTAATTGAATAATTTATTCTCTTCACCAGTTAGAGTACAGAAAGGGGTAGTCCAAAGACAGAATGGGGAATCTGCTCCATGAATTCTTCATGGAACCAGGACCCTTCAAACTTGTTTCTTCCTTCAGACCTGAATTCAATTTCCAACATGACCTCACAGTTTAAGATGGCATAGTTTTCCAACCCAGAAGAAAGAGGAAAATAATAATAAGGGGATACGGTGAACAGTAACTGTCTTTTAAGCTAAAGTTACAAAAATCTGCTACCAAACATTTTTGGCTTCAATCTCTCTCATTGGACAGTTACTCATATATAAAAGCTAGCTGAAAATGAATTTTATAAAAAGTCATCTTCATTTTGGGCAGCTCTGATCCTTAGGAAAACATTGGTCATATTATAATGGAAAAGGAAAGATCAAATGTCAAAATGATATATATTCTCTGTCCCATTTGTCATATAGTAGTATTGTCTGTCCATGGATTCCTATGCAAATATCATTTATTTTTTTTAGAGATAGCAAAATTTCTAATTTTGGCTAGTTATCTGGATAACATCATGTATTTTGACATTTTAGATTAATTATTTGAAACCTATGGTATTCTAGGACCATTGTTTATTTTGTAGGGTAAATGAAAATTTCCATAAGTGTAATACATAAATATTTAAATATGAATTTTTATGTTATCTTCTATTTACATACACACATACAGAGACACATATGCACATACCTTGCAGCTTTTTTTTATGGAAATGTATACCAATAATATAATATTATCCTATATAGTAATAGCCTAATATGCTAAGTGTCTGGTTGTCTAGTCATCTATTCCACCAATCAAAACATAATATGCTAATGATGTGCTAAGGCCTCTCAACTGCTTGCTATAATGTGCACTGACCACTAAACGACAGACAGTTGACTGGTCAGCCAGTTGCTTTGACGTGCAATGATCACCAGGGGGCAGATGCTCCAACTGGTAGGTTAGCTTGCTGCTGGTGTCCAGCTGATCAGGACCAAGCATGATAGGCCAGACACACCCTGGAGCCCTCCTGCAGACTCTCCCTGGATGGACAATTTGCCATGTCCCTTACTGGCCCTGATTGTGCACCAGTTGGATCCCTTGGCCTGGTCTACTTCCTCTTGCAATTCAGGACCCCTTGGGCCAGGCTGAGGGACCCCACTGGTGTATGAATTTGTGCACCAGGCCTCTAGTATTATAAAATTTTCTTACAGATTGTAAGAATTACAAAATATTATAATTATAAGAATTATAAAATATTATAAAATATTCTTACAGATTATAAGAATTATAAAATATTTTCCAGATATCGTACAAAGGTAGTGAGATCATAGTGGTTCCTTTACTGGTTCAAAAAATAGAAGGAATATTATATTTTAGAGGAAACCAAAGACAGTTCTCTTCACTTACATTTTTCAAGAGGGAAATCTATGCTTATTTTCAACCTAGCTTCAAAGTTCAGAAGACAAAAATAGGCAGAGCCAGTGATGAAACTCAATACACTAGGCTGAAAAGGTCAAATTTCCAAGGTTGAAAATTTATTTGTCAGACCATCATTTAGACTAAGAAAGACTCAGGTATTCATAGCTACACATTCTCAAAGTATAGTGGGTGTTCATTCAGGTGGCAGTAATGAAGTCCTTTCCAAGGAAAACTATGTGTCAAAAATGACAGTGTGCCTGGACTAATTGGCTTAAAAAAAAGAGCTCTAAACATACTGCTTCCTATCTCCCCACTGAATTGTAAACTGATTAGGTAAGGGAGTCTCATCTTCACCTCTCGAAACCTTGACTCTTCCGTGGAAGATAATACATATTCAGTCATTCATAAATTCATCCTATAAACACTTATTGAGTACTACTTATGTGTTAGGAATTATAATTGGGGTTTTGAATTCTTTTTTTTTTAAAGGAGAATGATAAAAATATATGCATATTCAAATGGAAGTCAGAATGCTCAGGTTTTAGTGTTGAGGAGATCATGTCTTAGCTCTGTGATTTCAAAATGCTGGTTTCACTTCTCTGTTCACCTTTGCTTACAGAAGTAGTCAGATAAGCCAGAAAAACAGATAAGGCTCCTTTGAATGCCAAAATCCTATTGTTTGATTAATACTTATTATGTAATTAAATCCCCATATACTTCTTAGGTCAATACTTTAGTTTGCACATTGGTTTCTAGATTGGGAGGATTTCACTGAGGCTAATGCTTTCTAGAGGTCAATATTCCTTTGTGAATTATAGGTTCATTCAATTCAACACAACATTTTTTTTTATCACAAGGAATCCGAACACCTGCCTCTCTCCTTCATAACTTCTAGTTGCCAACCCTTTTACTAGCCTGTCTTCTGATGGCCAAATATTTGATACCGGAAAAAAAAAAGATCTTCCCCCTGAGGCTACATTTATTTACTGTTTCATTCATTTCTGTAGGTAGTGATAATATCCTCACTGTGAATCTAGACCTCGGCCATGACTAGGGCTATCTGGGTAATCACTCCAATGTACTTTGAAACTCTGCAAGGTGGTCTGCAACTAAATTATGGAGACATCTCTATATATTTTTCATTTTCTTTGGACAGTTAATTTATGTTGACTATAAATGTAAATCTTCCACAGATGTAACTACTTTCAGTCCAAGGCTGTATGGAATATTTACTGCCTCAGTAAATTCTTGTTTGTCTTCCCTTCAGGCATGGAGGCTCAGCAGGCATGTTAATGGCCATCCTGGCCAGTCAGTCAGCATGCAATTTGGTCTCTGTCATAAGGTTCATCAAGCGGGAAGGCCATTGGTGTTCCAGGAAAGAGCAGAACCATGCCTCTTCTTGCATGTCAACAGATGAGAGTGCTATCAAAATGTGAAAGATCCCCCACTATCTTTATGAGGTCAGACTCTCTTTTGAGACATACTGTGATTGGAAAAATAGACACCGGGCATTGGAGAGATGATACTGAAGGGAAAATGAATACAACAATGCGAGTCAATCATGGTGGTCTAGGATGTATCTCAATGTACCAAATCCCATAATTAGCCCTTCCATGCATTAGAACTAAAGCTGACCTTAGGAGGAAAATGCACACCAATTGTCCATTAAAGTGCCCTTTGCACACCCATATGCCAAGCAAACATCAGCCATCGCTCTCAAAGATCTGCACAAAAATGGAAGTTACAGCATGACTGACCAGAAAGTAAGACACATCAGTCATTCAACTCAGGAGGAAGAGGAGTTTCCATAGGAATTATTTCTCCATTTATTTTATGATTCAGGACAAGGTCCCTGACATAGAAAGGGATTGGAAATATTCGATATCCTTTCAATTGCCTTTTCAGATCTTATTTTAGGAAACCTTACCCCTGCTAACCTCACTTCATATGGTTCAGTTAGTGGAATATTGGTTGCTTTTGTTAAAACAAAATTCTAACCCAACATCCTCAATTAATTGGATTAGAGTTAGGAACATATTTCAGGCTGCTCCAGTCAGAAATTTTTTTTACTGGTAATTTGGCAATTGAAATCGTGTGAGATTATTTCCCTCTTCAAGTGGCTAGATATTTTACATGCAAGGAAAGTACTATGCACAGTGTGGTAGCTTGGTCAACAGACATTTATTTTGTGCACAGTTCTGGAAGCCAGACATCTAAAATCCAAGTGTTGGCAGAGTTTGTTCCTTCTGAGGTCCGTGCCCTTTGACTAGCTTCTGAGGCTTAGCTGGTAACATTTGGCCTGGAAGCATTGCTCCATTCTCTGTCTTCATTTGCACCTGACATATGTCCTATGTGTGTGTCCCTGTGTACATCTTTATCCCCTTTTTAATTTTTTTTATTGATTTCAGAGAGAAAGAGAGAGGGAGAGAAAGATAGACACATCCATGACAAGAGAGAATCATTGATTGGCTGTCTCCTACAAGCCCCCTACTGGGGATCAAACCAATAACTGGGGTATGTACCCTCACCAAGAATTGAACCATAACCTCCTGACCTGGCTCTTTACCCCTTTTTAAAGGACATCAGTCATATTTGTTTAGGGTGTACCCTAATGACCTTATCCTAATGTAACTTATTATTATCTGCAATGACACTATTTTCAAATAACTTCACATTCTGAAGTACTAAGGGGTTAGGATTTCAACATATAGATTTCTGGGGGTGCATAATTGAGCTCATAGCAGGATGTTTTGTAGATGGAGAATCATCTCAACTCTTTGCTTGGGCTTAGAGGTACTGACTATAAAGAAGATAAATCTTCTCATCCACAACTCCTTCCCTTTCTATCAGTTCTCCATCTTCTACCTATCTTCTGCTTTTTCTTTTTTTCCTTCACCCCAAGTTTCTGCCACCTCTTACCACAGTGCCTCCGTGGTGGTATAGTTTTCACTGGGGCATCTGTACTTGGGAAGGAAATTTTGCTGACTACATTACTTCCATCTCTTCTGGATGATTAAATTTCTCTTATTTTCTGACCAGGCCATAAATCTAGCATTATATTCAGGCAATTGCAAAATTGGTCTGTTCACATCTTTTGTCAATGCATAAACCAATCTGTAAATTTTACTGGGAAGAGAATTTATCTCATAAATTTCTTTTACCAACATCATAAATAGACATGCAAGAAAGAGCCAATTTTAATTTATTATTTGTATTCCATGTCAATTTAAAAAAATAGATATTTAAAGCTCTCTTCTGGCTGACTTCCACATTTAATATAAAGTTTGGATCTCATATCATTTAATATGAGTCAGCACAGAGCCTATTGATTCTTTCATGGTTTCTTTCCTTTACAGATAGCATTAAGCATGAATCTTAATGCTGGAAAGCCCAGACCATTAGCCATATACATGGAACCACAGAGACATTAGGAATAGATAGTAAAAGGGAGATGCAGGAAACTCAGTGTAGGGACAAAGTTAAACCTCATTTACTGTCACATTTCTCAACTTTGTCTTGTCTTCCCTGAAACCCGTCTTCTGGGTTTGCCTAATACTTTAGATTCTAGACATTGTTCTGTGATCTAGAGATCAGTAGCACTTATTTGTCTTTGAAATTTTGATCATGTCATTGACATAAAGTTATGTATATCCATTGGATCATATAAATTATCTTCAATTAGCACCTCCACAAATACTTCATACTGGTTTAGTGTTAAGTCAAGTGTTGCATAGGCCCAATAAAGAAGACAATTGCATGCATTTAGGATTATATAAAAATATATTAGAAGTGAGGGTTATTCAGAAATAATAGAAAATTCTCTTCACAACCTTATGTGATAATTAAGAACACATTAGTTCCATAACTCTATTATTGCCTCTGTAGAGCAACCATATTTCAATTTTATAACTCCATAGACATTTTAATGGGCATTTAATCTGTTAGGTTTCATTTTCTAAGTGGGATATCTCTTCAATCTTCTCTACTATGTAACAATGTCTCAGTTTTGGTGATTTGAGAAGTAAAAATAATTTTCTCAAACTCCATGTATAGCCTTTTAATAAATGTCCAATAATTGAATTTATGCATATAGTAACACCTTGAACTTGTCATTGCAGATATTCATTATTATTTGTCTTGGGATGGGCAAGAGAATAAAAGATAAGAAATGCCCTCTTTATTTAGAAATGGCCTCTTTGAGTTATTAAATCTGTTGGAAATGTTTCTAGGTAATGAGACTTGGTGCTCTGTGTCTCTGAATCAAAATTGAATTGAGTTTTGAAAGAAAGAATTGAGGTGGTCAAGTGTCAGAACCCAAAGATTTTTATCATTAAAATTACTGACAGCATGTATGAGCTTTAAAAAACCTGTATGTGTTGTTAACATTGCAATTCATTGAGGGCAATCTAAGTAAAATCTTTGACTTCTTGAAATACCAGAAATAAAGTACTTTAAACTGATGAAGTCCTACATTATTATGTGATATAGCTTGTTGTAGGGGGAAAAAAGAGTAGTGGGTAGGGGGTCAGAAGTCTTAATTTTTGTGTATTTCCGTGTTATAGGTGAAAAAAATCTAAGTTTATTGAAACCAAGCTAAAGTCCTAAGGCCATGAAATTGATTATAGAATGATTACCAAAACCCAAGGTTTCTAAGTCCTCTATATTTCACATGGCCTTCAGAACCTGAAGAGGTAGCTGGGTTGAGAGATGTACTTGATAGGAGATATGATCTTTGGTAAAAGGTCATTGCCAAATCACAAAACCCACAAAAAGAAGAGCCAGCAAAATAACACCACAAACATCTCTCTTCCCTGGCCTAAGATCTCCTGGCACCTCCACCTGCTAAAACCGCTTGGAAGCCAGAGGTCAAAGAAGGGTAATCCTAAGAAGGGTAGAGATTGGCTGGGAGCATATATGAGGTGAGGTGATTGTATATACTCAGAAGAGTGGCAAAGAACACACATTCCTGATCCAAATAAAAAGGATAAATACATCTTGGAAAGTATATTACAAAAACAAACCCAAAATGCTATTAGAAGGAGAGAGGAGGCCAAAGCCAGTGTGGCTCAGTGGATAGAGCGTCAGTCTGTGGGACTGAAAGGTCTCAGGTTCGATTCCAGTCAAGGGCATGTACCTTGGTTGCAGGCACATACCCAGTAGGAGGTTTGCAGGAGGCAGCTGATCGGTGTTTCTCTCATCATTGATGTTTCTAGCACTCTATCCCTCTCCCTTCCTCTCTATAAAAAAATCAATAATATATATATTTTTTTAAAGAAGGAGCAAGGAAGACTTAGTATTTTACAAATATTGTGCATTTAATCTTCACTATCTTATAAATTTGTTATTTGTACTGATATTTACAATTGAGTTAAATGAAACTTAGAAATGTTAAGTAACTTATGCATAATTTTTGTTCTTTTAAATATTTTTATTGATTTCAGAGGGGGAGGGAGAGGATCAGTCTCATCATTGATCGGCTGCCTCCTGCATGGTCACTACTGGGTATGCAGCCCACAACCCGGGAACCAAACTGTTACCTCCTGGTGCATGGGTAGACCCTCAACCACACCCGTAGGGCAAACTCACCCCCAGTTCCACAGCCAATAATTGTCACAGTTATAACCGATTTCAAATCTGTGTTTGAATTCCTGGTATAAAATATCCCTCTTTACACCAGGCAAACATGATAGATGATTTGGCAAAACCCAGGAAGCTGGGGTGAACTATGGTTGTGGATAGAGAGGATGACATGGCTTTCAAATAGGTCATAATATTTTCCCCATTATGTACTTGACTGTGTTCCAAACCTGTGGTCAGTTATTGACATTTTCTAGAAAAAAAAGGTATGATATCTAATCTAATTCAAGTTTCACCAAAGATATATGTGCCTGTGGTCCATTCTGCTCACAGTTTCACAGCCCACCGCCTTTCTGCTATGCTCAGTCCTCATATTAGAAGTTATTTATGTTCCCAGCACATCATATATTATCCACTGTGACCATATAAATGTGCATAATCCCTCTTTCTTGGCTCTCAACACTTTCATCTTTCATCTAATAACCTCCACTTTTTCTAACCCAAATAGTGAATGTTACTTTCTTAAGGATAATTTTCTGCCATCAAATGTGAATGAGCATTCCATAACTAAGAATTATGGATAATATTCAACTGACATTATGAAATAGAGCTTGGAAAATTGTCAGTTCTTGGTGTATCTTTCTACTCTATCATGAGATCAAATTCCTGTTGAAATCTTTTAACGTATAACAGTAGAGAGCTGTTGACAAGTAGCAGTAAACACTCTGATAGAATACATATGCCTTATTGCTACTTGACTTTTGTTTTAATCTTACAAAGTATAAGAAACTGCAATAGAAAAATATTGGAGATTGGAAGAGATAAATTTTATTCAGCACCTACAATGTGCTAGATTATATTATTGTCATAAAATAGTGGATTGAAAATTATTATGAATAAAATAAATGCTCTAACATTTGTTGTGTTCTCTTGCATTTCCTAAAATAATTAATCCAGTTTTCTTTTCTCCATTCCAAAAGGATAAATCCCCAGACAGGAACTGATGATTTTAAAGAGAAGATGAAGTGTTTTTTTCTTTGTTTGTCTTTTCTTGAAATATGCTTCTGTTTTTAATGTAGAATTTCTTATATTTCCTAGCATTGCTTTTCTTTTCACATTTGAGAATTCCCAGTAGTATTCTGACTGTCTCATTTTTTTATACTAGATATTCAGTGTGAGTTTATTCATCAGATATTACTGGTAGGTTTTAGAAATATTACCATTTGATATCAAGCCTCTTACTTTCACTGATTGGCTTTTTTCCTTCAGTTTGATGTCTTATTTTATTTGTGTTTGTTTTGATGTCTTTTTTTAAATATTATTTTATTCTTTTTTGGAATTAACACTGTGATTCTGCTTTTACACACTGATGATGGGACTTAAATAACTAAATGGGACCTAAATAACTATAGTTTAGTAATCAATACCACCTAAGTTTTCCATACCAAGTCTCATGTCAGATGGTTTTCATCTTTATTTCAGCTCTTTTACTCTAATTTGTTATCATTAATTAGTTTTCCTAATAGTGATGAGTTATTGACTCCTCAGCTCAGTAGAACAATATAATATATATGGAAGTATGGATGAATAATAACATAGACACTCTGTAGAAAAGCATGATTGGAAAGAAACCAAAACAAGAAGGAAGAAAAGACCTAAGAGTCACTGCTCCACTGCCATTTTTGAGTTGTACAGATTATTGCAATAAGAGTTCAAATTGTTAGAATTTAATTCAAATTCTATGTGAGTAAATGAATCCCTTTTCTAATAAATGGTTTCCTTTCCACCTGCACTTAAGTTTGTGGTAGGGGATGGCAAAGAGAAGACTTCCTTGGGAAGGGGTCAGGAAACTGCAGTAAGAAATTATTTTAATGTTGGGAAAAAATCTAAAACACAGTAATATAAAATTAATTACAACAACTAAAATAAACAAGTATGGCTATATTGACAAAGGTGGATACCCACATTTACTGTTAAGTCCCTATAATAGTTTTTATTCATTCTTCACATCACTATATGCACAATTCACCTGGAGAATCAAAATAATTATGATTCCTATGTTATGTACTCAAATAATTATTTTTTATAATAATTAAGTTTATGTGGGCCACAAAAAAGCAAAAGCTTCAATATTCATAGAAATGTAGGTTTATTTTGATAGAAACATGCTGAATACAAAAGGCTGAAATAAAGGAGTAATCATTAATATAGTACATTTTAATAAAAAAAATAATATTTTTGAACATTAACTTACCAGAACTGAATAACTGCACAAATTAATAAGCATAACGCAAATAAACTTATTTTTCTTGTTCTCTAAAAGTGAAATATTTCTTGTGTGCACCAAACAAGTCAGTACAAGACTAATGATATAGCAATAGCAATTGGCTGCTAAAATATTTGCTGCTAGTATTAGTGGAGAAAAATGAAGTTCCTGTGTTTAAGGTGCATAAGGGAAATAAATGCAACCTGATTATAGTAATTAGTCATTAGCAAACATTGTAGTTTATTATTAATAATTATATATAACAGTATATTATAAAATTAAGTTATGAAATTATTATTAAAGCGTTTCTTTCATACCGTTATATTGGCTGGGCCTCCAAAATATTTACTGTGGGCTGCATGTTGCCTGCAGGCAGAGAGTTTGACATGCTTGATTTAAGGCAAATGGGCTGGGGGATGGGATATCCAAAAGGAAGGGCTGCACAGCATCAAGCCAAGGGGGTACTGGGTCAATGATGGCTGCACCCAGGAGCTTGAGTTTCATCCTTAATGCAGTTACTAGTGGAAAACTTTGTGGGTTTGTGGTTGAGGTGGTGTGGTTGAAATTCAGGTGAAATGTCTGTGGTATGTGATTAGGTGTCTTCAGGACTGTTTCAATCCCTTATGGTCTGAATCCTGGTATCCTGTCTTTTGTTTTCCTATGGCAGGAAGCTTACAAATAGCCCTTAAGGAATATATTGCCCAGTAATCCTAACAGAAAGCATTTCCTGTTAAACTTCAAACCTTAAATTGTGACATGGAGGACCAAGAGGAAACCATGATAGAAAGACTTTGAAGAAATGTACTAATTGAAAATGTAAACAGAGGAATCAAATGCAAAATAATAACATTGAGACAAGAGTGGGGAGAGACACATTGGGTGAACATCTTTTATGAGCCAACAACTGTTACTATTAATTAAATCATAACTCCTCTAATTTGCCTTTCTCTCAAAGACTCTGTGAAAACCATTCATATTTCCAATCAACAAATCAAATATAATGTGGCTCAGAGAATAAGCAGCACAAGAATTGCAGGTTGGAAGTGGGAGAGTTGAATTTCATTGATCCCATCCCTCTCCTACTTTGAAGTTCTCTCCAATACCCCAGACATCCCTTCTGGGGCATTTCGAGGTACTGGATTAATCCAACTTGTAGGAATGTGCCCAAACTGTCATCAACAAAAATGTTGATTTTTTAATGATGTACCCTCAGCTCAACAGTTTGCTTTATTAGAGCACAGAATATCCTTCATAGTCTATGTAATTTACATTTTATCACATCAGCCTTAATTACAACACATGTTATCATTGCATAATTTTTATTTTATATATGTTTTCCTCTTACTCCGCTTTGCTCTTATTTCTCTAATATTGTATGAATAGCTTCCAGATTGGCCCCAAAAGCCCTCTGTGCAGGAAGTTATGGCTAAAACATCCATCTTAACATTTCTCCTCCTTATGGAAATGCAGATTCTCTCTTGTGCGGCAAACTAATTAAAGTCCCTTCCCAACACAATATATAAATAGCGCATAAATATTTAATGGCCTGATTTAGCATTTTTATTAGATTCTATGACACATCAAAGTATACACTGTTTAAAAGCTGAATTTAAATGATATAGTGTTTTCAAAAGCCCCATCATGCATGATGTATTCTACCAATAAAATTTAAAGAAAACATTTTGGCTGTACTGAGAATAAACTATTATTCTTTACTTATTCTGTGACTTGAACATTCACCAATAACTCATTATGCTTTTATGAGGATTAAGTGATACTGAAAGAGCCATACAGGATATCAAATTACCCAAGGAGTAGCCCATGCAATGTGGCCAGTCCTGCACCTTAAGGATTCCCTATGTACAAGCCTACGGAGGTGGTGTTCACTATTTTCAACATTACCTTTTCAAAAGCACTGCCTCGGAATTTCAGCTAGCTCTAGCCATTGTTTTCTTCATGGACTGTTCTCCCTCAGTCTCCAAATGTTGCTACAGTTAAATTCATCCCCTTGAGCTTTAGCTCTTGTAGGTTGTTTTTGCCATTGTTGTGTTTTTTAGGGAGGAGGGGATTTTCAAATATCCCTTGCTTTTATAGACTACAGTGTGTTAGGCACAGCCTCATGCTGTATTATACCTTGCTGTGGGCTCTTGCCCCTCCCTGGAAGTTCCATCATGCCGCTCATGGGGCTCTTGCCCTCCCCGGCAATTTTCCTGTTATCTTCATTATAGGTTCCATGATTAACGGCCTCTAGTTTCCAGTAAACCACCTCACCCAGTTTCCAGTGACTGCCTTCACTTGGCCCCCACCTGCACCTGGTCCAACCAGTTACTCTGACTGACCTTTACAAGAAACATGAATATCCTGCTCCCCCTAACCTGACCCTCTTATGCCATTTTTGTCTCAGCCCTTCTGCTAGCAGATGTAACAATCTATACTAATAATCTATACTACTGAAAGGTAACATGCTAATTACACCAGATATCTTCCAGACATCATTCTGGACAAAGTCAGAGGCAGTTAGGGGTTATCAGGCTTGCAGGGGAGCAGTTAGGGGCAACCAAGCTGGCAGGGGAGCAGTTAGGGGTGATCAGACCAGCAGGGGACCAGTTAGGGGGAGGTGAGACAGACAGGCAGGTAAGAGGTTAGGATCCAGTGGTCCCAGATTGGGAAAGGAATGTCCAACTGTCGGTTTAGGCCTCATCCCACAGGAATCGGGCCTAAATCAACAGTCGGACATCCCCTGAGGGGCCCAAGATTGGAGAAGGTTCAGGCTGCGCTGAGTGCCCCCCCAACCCCCATAGACGAATTTCATGCACTGGGCCTCTAGTAATTTATAACTCTTTACCCCATTTGGCCTTATGTGTTCTTCCTTGGGGGACCCTAACAGAGGGGACCAACTTCTCAGGAAGGTCTCACCACCATGATGGCCACCTAATCTTTGTCATCGTCTTGGATTCACCATTCTATTTCCCCTATTCTTTCAGAAAAACCCTACTTAGGAACACCTGTTCTGTGAGCAGTCCTCAGATTCTCCCTGTGTTTGAAACTTTTGGCCAGTAGTTATGTGTGGCACTAGACATCATTTGTGTGGACATTTAACAGTGAGGTTAAACTGAAATAAGCCAATGTGGTACTCACTCTTCCCACCAGTTTCACTTTTACACTCCTTGCAATTGTACCGCCAAACCTAACGCAGCTGAGTTGATAAACAGATATTATAATAGTAAGTAATTCTAATACTTTGCACTACTTAAAATATTGAAACTGGACTGTCACTATTTGAACCAAGTAATCCAACAAGGTTGAATGATTTATGAGTAAACACCAGTAATGCCAGCAGCATGGGAGAGCAGCAGGTCATCCATGAAAATCTGCTCTGCACCCCTTCTCCCCCAAGCCACCTGTTTATATTGGGCAGAAGGATAAAGATTACATGGAGAAGTGGGCAAAAAGGAATTACAGGCATGGGGAGGAGAAGTGGGCAAAAGGAATAAGAATGGGTATAATGGTTTCAGGTTACAGGCAATATGAGACTCAGGGACTCGGTTGATTAGTTAACCCAGTGGTTAATGCTTCCATGATAATAGGCAGTTTTCCGATAAAGGGAATGGACCATGTTCCTGATTAACTCCCATTCCCAGGGCATACAGTTCTCAGCCAGGTTAGAATGTGCTTTGTCTAATCAGAACAGAATAATCAAGTTAACAGAGAATGATTAATATCTGTGTCCCTAACATTATCAGTATCCTCAAGATTATTTGCTTTCCACACTTTGACACTATTCAATACCCTAAATAACAGCTGTAGAACAATTGGTCATGTGCAGCGCTTCCTGACATTCAGTTTTCAAGAGGAGGATAAATAAATAGATTATTTTTTTCTTTCTTATTTATATCTATGTTTTTATTTAAACTTTAGAATTTGGGGATCCTTATTTCTTCAGTTTTTGTCTGCCCCATGCACACTTTTTCTCTCCTGTGGCTTCTACTATATCTATCTATCTATCTATCTATCTATATATGTATGGATATATATATATATTGATTTTTTACAGAGTGGAAGAGAGAGGGATAGAGAACTAGAAACATCGATGAGAGAGAAACATTGATCAGCTGTCTCCTGCACACTCCCTACTGGGGATGTACCTGCAAGCAAGGTATATGCCCTTGACCGGAATTGAACCTGGGACCCTTCAGTCCACAGGTCAAGGCTCTATCCACTGAGCCAAGCCAATCAGGGCTACTGAAGATGTTTTTAATTACTTGATATTGCCCCTCATGTCTATAAGGCTGTGTTTATTTTTCTTCATCTTTTTACTGCTTATTTATTTATGTTAAATAATTTATATTGTCATATTTTCAAATTAACTGACTTTTCATTGTGTCATATCTATAGTGCCTCGAAGCTCAGGAATATTTTTTTTTGTTTGGTTTTTTAAGTAGTGTAGATTTTAGTTAAAAAAAATTATATTTTGTTCTTTTTTGTAGTTTACTTTTCTCTGCTGGTATTTCTCACTAGCTCATCCATTACCACTATGGCTTTTCTTTAAGTATAGGCACATATTCATGTTAGCCATTTTAAAAATCCTCTGCAGATTTCAACATCGAGATCACCATGCTCATTTCTACTGGCTTTTTTGTTCTCTTTGCTATTTCTTTCATATATATGCATAGTAACTTTAATCATATCATGTGTTATTACAAATGGAATGTTTTAGAGAATCTGGATATTTTTTCACTTGCTTTCAGTCACTCTTGACTTTTGCTCTATCAGGGAGTTAATTTGGCTGTGGTCTCAAAACCCCCATGTCTCATTTCTGCCTTAAGCAGCAGCTGAAATCTCTGCTCAGTCCTTTCATCTTGTTAGCTCTTGTTTCCAGCTGGTTCTTTGTCATTTCTCTAGTACAGGTGCAACTCAGGTGTTATGCAAGGATTTGAGCACAATTTATATTCAGATTTTAGACTCCACATCTGTGCATCCCTAACTTTCCAGTTGCTTTGGCGACTCCAAACTTTATTCTCTTTGTCTTCAATTCGATAGTGTTGTGATTTTTTGGCTTGGGTTCTAGACATCCAGAACAATGTGGATTAGCCTCAGGTAAAAATAATATAAATGGAAATATCAGCTATTGTATTTACTCCTTTTCTAGATTTAACAACCCCCATATCTTTTCCTTCTTATTTTTAATTTTCCAGTACCTTCAAGTAAATCTCTCTATGTATATTTGTATGTGTGTTTGTAAATTCACATTTAATTTAGAGTTTATAAATGACATCTGGAAGATGAGTAGTTATTTTCATGCTGACATTTTTTTAAAGCAGAATTCCAAGGGTTTTAGACTTTATGTAAGGAAAATGGAAAATCTTTGGAGTATTTTTGAAGAAGAGTGTGATATTATTGAAAATTACCTTTATAAATTGTACTCTGTGTGTTATGTATGATGAATGTTATTTTTTGTTTGTTTGTTTTACGAGTGTAAGATTAGGCATAGAGGGTCTAATATAGAAATTCAGACAAAATAAGCAATAACTTGTTCCTGAAGCTACTAATTTGTTCTAGAAGTAAAATTAAATAAAATGTGCACCAATTTAAACATAGCCTGACATGCAGTAATGTTCTGAATTTAATAATTTACTAGGTATATATTACATGCCAGATGTTTCATGTTGAATGTAAAAGAACCCATATATTCATAGGTCCAATCATGGAGATTAGACATTAATTAGACATTGATCAAATATTAATAAAGGCATACAAATTCTAATGAAATTTATATTGAGTTGCTTACGATGACATAAGAGTCAACAATAAGATGGCTTGACCTAATGCTATGAATAATATACAAAAAAGTATAACATTATTTCTTGTTTATCAATAATAAAACAAGAATATTCAGTTGGCTAACCTCTAACTCATATCAGTGTTAATAAGAAGGCTAAGTATTTCAGAGAAACTTAAAGAAAATGAGATCCATATAAAAATAGTAGTTTTTTGAGGGAAGAAAATAGGTAAGATTTCTTTAGAAACAAACTGTTAAAAGATCCCAAAACTGAACAGGTGTGGACATGGAAGAAAACCATGTGGTTGGGATGGTGTGAGAGGGCCAGCATGCTGCTCATGGTGCTGAAAACACAAAAGAAGTGGTCTCTGCGGGGCCTGGCGTGCCATGGGGTTGTGTGGTTTTCATCTTTAAATCAAAGGAAAACTCTTTATGAGTGTTAGACAGGAAGCTCAAGCCAACCCAGTGTGGAGATCGGAATGGATAAAGACAAAATTGGATGAAGCAAGTCCCAATAAGTATAGAGGAATAGATGATACAGATATAATGATGGTATTGCTGCTACTGTTGCTTGTAGTTGTGCTTCCTTTATCTTTGGAAAGAAGAAGGAATGGTAATGTGAAGATGGCCTACTTTTTTTTGGAGGAGTAGAATTTCTGTATGTCTGATTCTCTATGGCAGAAAAGAAAAATAACTGGCAAAAAAAAAATCCAAATAAACAAACCCAAAATCCAACAGCAACAAAAGACAAAATTAGTCTATTTCATACTTCATTAACACCAAGAATAGAAGGAGTTGCTGGGTCTTACCAATCCTGGCAGGTAAACAAGAGATTCTTGGAGCTAATTATTAGGGTTGCAGGAGTATTTCAAAAGGTCTCAACTTAAATATTTAAAAGTGGTTGAAAGCCAATTTGATTTTAACATAACATTATCTCAGCAATGGTATTATCATAACATAAAGAACATTAGATAGAGTGTTTTTTCTTCACTTTGTCAGATGGAAGTTTCTGAGTATCACTGAATAGACAGAGCAATTGTACAGAGATGATCATGCCAGCCCTCATATGCATCTGGGAAACAATTAAGAACCAAAGAGAAGGCTAATGAAAAAGATCTCCTGTGGTTATAGAAATTACATGTTTTGTTCTTTTTCTCCAGATATTTTCTTCCTTAGTTTCTTTTGTAAAACATGGCTAAAGCATATTTATTAAACTACCTCTATTTCCCCAATGTGCTTGCTCTCTGGGAGTCTAAGGGTAGAACGAAGGTCTAATTTAATTTTCTTTATCATGTCTCTATAAGTGTGTATATGAATAAAAGAGCTGACTAGCACTTTAATACCTTCTGTCTTCACATGCACAGGCACATACATTGCATTCATAAATAATAGGATGTCTGGATCTTGAGAAAGCAACACTATCCACAATATGTATGTTTCTGGATATTTCTAAAGTGTTTCATTTGTCATATCAATTTTACTTCTCTTGGATCATTTATATGGAAGTTGATCAATGCTACCTGACGCATGTCAACTCCATTTAAAAGGAAAAAGTGTCATTGTCCTCCAGAAGAATGGATAGCACAATTTACAGTGATCAACATTTCAGACGAAAGCACCTTGTCTTTGTAGAAAAGTATTGAACAGTTTCAACTATATAAAAATCCATTAATGCTAACTACTAAAAATGTCAAAAGAACTGATGTGAACCAAGGAGAACCCAATTAACAGAGCTAGATGTTTGGACTCATAGTATCAATCCCCATGAGTGCTGTTGTGGAAGTTAATGGTCAGAATAAGTTTCTTAGAGGTAGAGAAGCAACCTGCTCTTGTTCCTGGTAACTTTGATGAATAAATGTGTGTGTGTGTGTGTGTGTGTGTGTGTGTGTGTGTGTGTGTGTGTGTTAGAGAGAGAGAGAGAGAGAGAGAGAGAGAGAGAGAGAGAGAGAGAGAGAGGGAGAATGAATATGTTGAATTTTGATCATTGATAAAGCAATCACACATGTAGTTTACTTACTCTAAGCATGAACAGTGGCTCACCAGCTACATGAAATTTGCTATAAAAGAAAAGTTAAAGCTCACACAAGATACATGTTTCTGACTTTGAAATATAAATAAGTCCTGATGCACCAGGACTTATAATGTAATTTGTTATTTTAAAAATAGGAGCAGATTCTTTTTAGCGCTTTAGAAAAATAATGAGAAATGTAAGTACTTTATATATTCTCTTTTAGAAATTGAGTGATTTTAAGTGTGTGTGTGTGTGTGTGTGTGTGTGTGTGTGTGTTATGTGTACATGTGTGTAAGTTGGATCTGTTTCTATGAGGCAAAGAAGACTTCTTTGAGGTAACTTCAAGATAGCCTTGTAAAAATAATGAGAAATGTAAGTACTTTATATATTCTCTTTTAGAAATTGAGTGATTTTAAGTGTGTGTGTGTGTGTTATGTGTACATGTGTGTAAGTTGGATCTGTTTCTATGAGGCAAAGAAGGCTTCTTTGAGGTAACTTCAAGATAGCCTTGTCCAGGGATGCTGATGTCTAAAACCGAGAAGGCTGGCATTTATGATACCCAAGAAGAACTGGTATTTATGGTTCCCAAGAAAGATTAGTGCACTACCAAGTGCTGTTGCCTATAAAATAAATTTCAAATGAACCCATTGACTCTGCCAGATAGATAGTCAGGATTTTATTCATAGCAGAATTAAGTTAGAAAGGAAAGGTATAAACATACAGTGGTGAGATGGGAGGACTCCATACCTAAAGGTTACTTAGCCTGCTAAATAATGGTCTTAGGTAAATAACAAGTGTTAAAGACTAAGAGAGGAATGATAAGATATCTGAGATGGTTAGGGAAGACATACAAGAAAAGTTAGGTTTTAAAATTAAAGGCAAGAGGGATTCATGGGGAGGACGTGTCCTGGATGAGACACGTCCTCCCCATAAAGTTTCTTGGAATGTGCGTGATAAGTCAGCGGTAAGAATATGGTACTTGAATAGCCATGAGGTCATAAACTCATAAAGGTAGGTCCAAACATTCAAAAATCCTCTATATTTCCCCTTTAGCAAATCCTTGGAAAGCTTGCAGCAGAGACTGTTCCAAAGTTTCCAAGGGAAAGGGAGTAGGCTTGATGGTTCTGAGTTCAAATCTCAACTCATCTAAGTTATGTGACATGGGATACATTACTTCTGTGAACATCAGTACCACTAATTTCAAAGGAAGATACTACTTTATACTGACGAGTCATATAGCTTGTGACTATATTCCAAGGAAGAGCACATATTCCAAGTAAACTTTCTGGGTTCAAATTCTGGTTCCACCCTTTACAAGATCTCGATCCTTGATAAAGCTTTCAAACTCTGACTCTTCCTCATCTCTAAATGTGGTTATCCTATAGAGGTGTTGTGAGTATTGAATACATAATTTTCTGTTTGTAATAGTGCCTAGAAAAAGTGATTAAAAACTATTCATTGTTAGCGTTAATGTCATTGCATCATGTGTGGTTTGAAAAATGAAATAATATGTTTATAATGTTTCAAGCATCCTATGTAGGACTATCGTAAAGGTGCAACAAGGCTGTTTTATCTCCTGCTTCCCAGCTAAGAAATGTCAAGGTAAACCCCTCAAGCGCTATTTCCTGCAGGAAGTCTCTTTGGCCTCCCATTATTATTGTTTTAACAGTCATACTCCCCATAGGAAATCTTTCTTCCAACAGTTATAATTAGCCTTCCCCAAGAGTCAAGAATGAACTCTCTCGCCCCTTAATTAATTTGACTACTCAAGTCCCATAAAGTGGAGGTGAAAACTCAATTTCTATATGAAAGCATTCATAGCAGCAACCAATTGACACAATGATTCATATTAAGCCATTGATCTAGCAATAGACTCATCTAAATATGTTAAATATGTTTCATATATGGGCTTATGGGGCCATGCACATCATCTGGCTCATCATTTTTATTTATTTCAAAACTATTCTTTTTTCTACCTAGATAAGAAAAATATATATAAGATAAGATAAAATAGCCCTCTTCTCAGTAACATCCTTTTAAAAAATATATTGAGGCTGAAACCGGTTTGGCTCAGTGGATAAAGCATCTTGACTGGAATCAAACCTGAAGGGTCCCAGGTTCAGTTCCAGTCAAGGACATGTACCTTGGTTGCGGGCACATCCCCGGCAGGGGGTGTGCAGGAGGCAGCTGGTCGATGTTTTTCTCTCATTGATGTTTCTAGCTCTCTATCCCTCTTCCTTCATCTCTGTGGAAAATCAATAAAATATATTATCAATATATATATTGAGGACATACCCCAAATTTCATCTCAATTCTATTCATGTAGAGAACAGTAAACAGAGACCAGACAGGTTAACTAAACTGCTTAATAACTACTGAACACAATACTAATCTATATAATTCGATTTTTTTAAAGAATCTATTTCTTTATATTTAATATTACATAATTGCTTTTAAAAACACATACCATGTGCCTGAAATAGTATGCACCATTAATAGTCTACTAAAATTAGCATGTTTCTTATTTACAAATCTAGAAGTGCTGAGGCAGTCTTATAAACAATTACTATTCAGTTTTAAATAAATGTCACTGGGGTGCAAGACATTGTCTCAATGGAGGCACTCTCTTGCCATGTGTGCTGAGAAGCCATAGAGACTTTAGATTTGGTAAATGGTTCATCATCTCCGTAGCTTCAGGGACATCAATAAAAATTTCTGTAGATAACAGATTATCTGTCAGAAAACTCCATGTGTGCACTATTTTTCTCTATCATATTTTCAGAACTAATTAAATATTTAGGCTAATCAGATGTTGGGAATTTTCTGATGAGATTTGTGGAAAAATACAATATTAACCTAGGGGTTTACAGTTTTGCATTACTCAATGTCTGAAGATGGAGTCTCTATTTCATGAGGATGTTACCCTTAAAAAGAGTCTTGAAAAGTATACATGTCTCATCAAAAATTAATCTGCTGTGTGACCTTGGAAAAGGCACTTCCCCTTTTAGAGAGTTAGTTTTATCCTCACTTAAACAAACAAATAAAAAACAAAACAAAACAAAAGCCACTTTGGATAGATGAGCATTTCTTAATATTTATTTCTCAGCAATCCTCCCAATCAAAACCATTCCCATACTCACCATAACATGCTATTCAAGTGCAAAAATTCTGGTGATGGAAAGCTTTTTTGATTCTCAGATTAGGGACCATAGTGGAATTCAGGAGAATGAAAACAGCAACTATGTGTTTTCATTATCCACTGTGATTAATGCAAACATATAACTTACAAAATCAAGTTAAATGTAGCCCCCTATCAGCTGATGTTGACCAATCCATCATGATATCATAGCAGGGCTTTTGGGAACATTGGGCTGGTTAATTTTACAGGTAATTCTTATGGTGTTAAAAAGTCTCTACCTCTTGTTCTCCCTCCTTCCCTCCCATTTTACTTCCTTCCCCTCTATCCTCCCTCTCCCCTTTTCTGTTTTCCCTTTTCTCTATCTTTCCTTTCCTCCATCCCCTTTCTTCTCTTACTCTCCCTGTCTGATTTCCTTTTTTCTCTCTCTCATTCTGACTTTTTCATACTTACCTTAGTTTAAGCATTATTTATTGTTATAAGCCCCTGATTAATATATTGCTAAAACTTCAAGTTACTTAGATTCTTTTTTAAAATACACTTTTATTGATTTTGGAGAGGAAGGGAGAGAGAGAAAGAGATGGAAACATCAATGATGAGAGAATCATTGATTGGCATCATGCCCCCTAATGGGGATGGAGCCAGCAATCCTACATGTGCCCTGACCAGGAATCTAACAGGTGGCCTCTTGGTTCATAGATAATGCTCAATCACTGAACCAGGCCAGCCAGGCTAGTTACTTAGGTTCTGATCTACCATTTGCTGGTTGGTTCCATCCTCTTCCTTAGATATCAGTTTCAATCAAATAGGTACCTGCATGCTGATTATCCAAGTAGATTATCCAAAAGAACAGCAGAAGACATGCCAGTAGTTGTAAAGAAAAAATAGTGTCTTCAACAAGGTAGGACCAGATAGTGATAAAAATGAAGCTATAAAGAGAGGGATATTCCTTGCCTTATTAGTTGGAGAGCACTGGATTGGTCTCTTACCAAGGAGTTGATAATCCAGTCTGCTGGTTACCTAAATCCCTAAGAAAAATGAAACAAAAGGCAGGGTGGGACTCTTTTCTAAAAAGAATAATAAGTCAAGAGTCTAAATATTGTAAGAATCATGTCATACCAAAGACATCAGTAAAAAAGGAGAATATCATACTAAATTTATAAAGATTGGGCTGGTTCTATGTACATCCCTGCTAAAAATGGTCACAAGAGGAGTGAAGCTAGATCTCTTGAATGGGTAAGAGGGCTTATTGTAAAGTATCATTTCTTCTCCCTTCTTCCCTTTCTCAGAACTGTCCTGCATGTTCTCCATACTCTCTAGGTCTGTCTCTGGCTTCCAAAGAGATAACAAGCCAATCTGTAAAATGCATTGTCCTTTGATATATACTGAATAAATGTATTACCCACCCATCACTATTTTTACCTATGTACTTAATTTTTAAATAGTTTATATTCATGCTTAATTAATAGTTTATATTCATGCTTATCTTACAAAGAGCTGTGAGAGAAAATGTATAAAATACAAAAGAGTTAAAAGTAGAAAACTAAAAAGAAATAATTCCAAATCATCTTAAGAATATGACTGTTTTTATGTGTTTTCACACCACAATTTAGGCATGTTTTATATTGTCATGAACACGTAAGTATATAAAATTTTATTTCCTCATTTCTTTTTAAAATTATATCAAGAATTTTCATGTTGGTTTATACAGTTTATGAAAAGGATGATTCTATTACATTGTATTCAGTTCATGTTTCATTATTGGTTTATCTATTTCCTTCTTGTTAGATCATTTATGGTTTTTAGAAAATTTGGAAAAATCACAACCATTATATATCTTCCAATATTTTTTTCTGCTCCCATTTCTTTCTTCTTGTAAATTCAGTTACATATGTGTCTGCCCAGTTAAGGTCCTCCAGCTCACTGAAACCTAATGTGCTCATTTTTTCCCCCCTCGTTTCATTTTTTAAATATATTTTTAATTGATTTCAGAGATGAAGGGTGGAGAGAGAGATAGAAACATCAATGATGAGAGATAATCATTGATTAGATACCTCCTGCATGCCCCATACTAGGGATCAAGCCCACAACCTGGGCACATGCCCTGACTGGGAAAACTGTAATCTCCTGGTTCATGGGTTGATACTCAACCACTGAGCCACATTAGCAAGACTAGATCATATCCATTTAATCAAAACATCATTAAACAATATTTAAATATGCTGAAACCGACTTTTAGAGAAATTTCTCTCTGACCAGGTTCTCAATAGATCTGCTTCTTCTTTGTCATTAATTGTATCCCTCCTTTAACTCTTATACTTTTTATATATAAATTATACTTAGGGGCAATTGTTAAAAATTTATTACTGTTGCTTTAAAATGGAAGCTATTTACTTGGTTTTCAAGTGATGGGATTCTTTGTACATATTTTCTAACTTATTCCAAAAAAGAAGGGATTTCAGAATATTTTAAATACAGTGGGTCAGATTCACAGACCTGTGTCTATGAAGCAGATATTTTTACAAGGAATATATTTATTTCTAAATGTTCAAACCTTTAAAATATATATGTACATGTTATGTAATTAACATATATTTACAAAGATCTTCCTGTGTATAGAAATCCCATTGTTTATACTTGTTTTCCAGTTGTTGGGAGCTGTGTTTAATTCCTCAAAAATATATATTTATTTTATTTTATATTTACTAGAGCCAATTTGCAACAGATGACTGCCAATCTTCTTTCAAAGAATGTACACATCAATAGCAAAACTGGCAAATGACATATTGCTTCTCTTAGGTGCCTACCTTATATAGGATAGATAGTTGCCAGCATTTTAAATATCCTGCATAGGAAAGTACATAGGAAGCTTTTGAGGATTCATTTAATCAAAAGAAAGTCAGGCTTAGGAGAGAAAAAAAGTAAAATGCCATTAACACAAAACTATTGAGAGAGGAACTCTACCAAGAAAATACATAGACTCCGAGTTCAGTTAAAAAAGGTAGCACACATTATTTCTAAATGGAATTTTTAAATCCATTCTCTGGTTTAGTGTTTGAATTACTTTGTATAATTAAAAGGTTTCCTCATGTGTAGATTTTCAATTTCATTACTTGTGGGGCTTAATAGATAGGCAGGTTTGTAAAGGAAATAAAATATATGTTTCATAAGGCTTTGGAATGACCTACTGCAGACAGTCTTATAGGAAACTGGTATCTCCAGGCCAGTGTATAATAATATGCAATTCTAATTATCTTAGCTTTATGTGATACACACAGTACAGCACAGTGCACATTTAAGATACCCTTTTTTTCTATTCTAATTCCATTTAGCCCACTGCTGTAATCTGTTTTACGTCTGTGTTTTAATTTTGCTTATGTGCCCTCTAACACTGTACTTAATATCTCAAAGTGCTTTGCCATAAGCTCCAGGAAAGCCGTGCTTTCATTGCCACAAATGAATTACTTTTCATAGGTTTCATTCTCCATATATTTTATTAAAGTCCCTCTTTTGATCAGAGCTGTATCTCACTCTGTCTATCTATCTATCTATCTATCTATCTATCTATCTATCTATCTATCATCTCACATATGCCTGCACAGGTACACACACACACACACACATACACACACACACACACACACACACACACACACACACACACACGAGAAAAGAAAGATGCAATTAGCAACCTCGGTCTATCAGGTTGCTTTCTTTTTGTTGTTGTTTTGTTAACTTTGTTTTTATTGAAACTATTACAGATGTCTCCATTTCTTCTCACCATTTACCCACCTCTACCACCACCCCCCTTCTTTCCATTCAGCCATCATCACACTTTCATCCAGCCACCCCATCCTCTTATAGCTATCATTGCTGGTCTGTTTCATGTATCTTTGCCTGTGTTTCTATTTTGTTTGTCAGTTTATTTTGTTCAATAGAGTCTACATATGTGAGGTCATATGGTACAGGCAGTGCTCAGGTTACATTGGACTTGATGTACACTATTCTCATGGTTACATAGCCATCTCCCATTTATTTATTTATCTAAAAAAAGTTACGTCATTTCGACATATGTACATATGTGCTTTATGTTTTTTATTATTTATTTACCACAAGTAAATGTCATGAATTGTTATCTCTGTTTTAATTTTTTTTTTTTTTTTTTTTTTTTTTTTTTTTTTGCTATTTCACTTTGTTACTGCTGTGCATGTGCTCCATGTGAGTGATGGAACTCGCCTTATGTAGGTGGGTTCCCATTTCCGGTGAAAATTGCGTTAAGTTGCTGTAGGAATGGATCTTCAATGTAACCGGAGGACCTACTGTATTTATCTTTCTCTGACTGGCTTATTTTAATTAGCATAATAATCGCTAGGTCCATCCACACTGTCCCAAAAAATAAGTCAGTAACAGGCTACTGTCTTTTAATGCATGTGTAGAGCTGCCTTCACTGTGTTTTGACACAAATGATTGATAAGTACAACTTAAATTAGTCTTAAAATAATTATGCCAAGTGAAAGATAATAAACCAAAAAAAGGACATTCTGTAGCATTCCATGTAAGCAAAAATCTGGAAAATACAGTCCATAGTGACAAAAACATGGTAACAATGAACATGAAGAGCAAGTTTTGGGAGTGACAGATGTCTTTATTATCTTGATTGTGGTGGTGACTTTATAGGTGAATACATATGTTAGAGTAACCAAATTATACCCATGACACTTGTATATTTTAATGTATCATTTATTCTTCAATAATGTTGTTGTAATAATATCTGTTTAAAATAAAAAGTCCAGCGAGAAAACAGGAACAATGAAAATAGTATGGAGTCAAGAGTAAGATGACTCTGAACTGGGCAAGTTACTTACTCCACTGCCTGCATTATGGTATCTTAAGACTTTTCAAGTATAGTTGTTGTAGAGTGCTTTATTTTCAGATAAGCAAAGTAGAGTTTTGAAGAGAAGCAATAGTTGAAGTTATTTTTATCCTTTCAAATAGTATTTTAAATTATTAAATGTGTTTATGAACTATTGGGTATAACTTTCACTAAATTAATTAGGAATCACAGTATATGATATATATCCAGTTTTTCTACATCTTTTCCAACTCTTGGTATAGTTTTTCTTTTTCATTTTAGCCATTCTAACCCATATGTGGTAGTGTCATATTATAGGTTTAATTTGTTTTTTCATACACCAGTCAGTAGACTGTGGAAATAATTCAGAAAAGGAATGCCAGGCTTTTATATTAGTGAAATGGTCATGAATGTTGAAATAATTAGGTAGATTTGAGAAATATTTTGGAGCTAGACTATACATAATTAGAATTTTGTGATATGCCAGGTAAAGATAAGGATGACCAGCTACATTTTTTATTTGGAAAATTATGAGGATGTTGTGATGAGTTTAAGGAGAAGCAGCAATTTTAGAGTAGATGATAAATTCAATTTTAGAGATTTGTGAGATACCTAGATGGGGAAAACAATTATGTAGTTGCATTTGCAGGAAATATAGAATGGGTGCATTTATTTGAAAATATTCATCAAAGAAAGGATAATTGAAGAAATGAAAAAGAAAATATAGCCATATATAGATAGAAGACTGAGAAGGTAGAAACAGTCAAAACTTACAGAGCTAAGAAACCTCAATATTCAAATTCCCCACTTTGCAATTAAGGATGAAGGTGCCCTGGTCAGGAAGTTCTATGTACCATTGGGATGGAGTGGAAATTTGAGCCCAAGACTAAGGTAATGGGGTACAGGTAGACATACTGAAGCCAAACTCATAAGCACAACTGACAGCTCTCAAAGAAGATAGAGGTCTAAGTCCCAGGCATTGATGTCAAGATTATTTCCAGTATGGATTCTCTGCTGAGAGTCTTGACTCAGAGAAGAAAAGGGACTCAGAGGTCAATGAGACAACTGGGTCAAGGTCAGGGAGAGCAAAGGTAGTTGGGATCACCTGGACTTGTACTGAGAACTATAATGGCATTTTATGTATGATAGCAATGGACCAGAGAGAATGAAGTGTGTCAGATTGTCAACTCGGTCTGAAGGACCCAGAGCAAAATTGGAAACATACCCATTTTGACCTTGCTCAGGCAGTATTCACTCTCTATAATGAAGAGTCTGACTTTAACCAGGCCTGTGTGTTCAGTGGTTGAGCATTGACATATGAACAAAGAGGTCACTAGTTTGATTCTCAGTTAAGGCACATGACTGGGTTGTGGGCTGGATTCCCAGTAGCTGGTTGATGTTGATGTTTCTCTCTTCGTCAATGTTTCTATCTCTCTATTCCTCTCCCTTCCTCTCTCAAAAAATCAATATGAACATTTTTTTTAATAAAAGAAGTCTGACTCCATTTTTTTTCTGTATTTTGATGTTTGACCATGGACAGCTTTTAAGCCTCTTTGCCATGTGTCTATATCTGGACAAGCTGAGTGCTTCTCTGGTAGAAGCAGGGTATTCTGGCCTATATCCCAGCCCCACCTCCTGCCTACAATAAAAACTCAGACAAGCTCCTTCTCATTTTCTCTGAAGCTATTTTGACCTGCTTGATAAGGCTGCCTGCTCCTTACAGAGACCTCAGTTTTTTAAGGAATAAATCTTTGCATATCCTCTTGGTGTGTTTGTGGCAGTAACTGTGTTTCTGAACCAAATTTGGGGTAAAGGGCCCATCTGCATTTCTAGTGATCACAGATGTTTCTTTGAGTCTAGGCTGCCTTATTTTGCTTGCAACACCTACTGTTAGCCAGAGACCCATTTTGGAAAGTCACATTGTTTGAGTTATCTCTTCAAAGACATAGCATTGCGTATGCCATAGCTAGATTGCATTTTTATAATTCTCTCCCTTTGGCAACAAATCAATATATGCTTCACCATTGCACTTAGTTTCCAGAGTCTTAGCTATTGCATCATGCCTAAGCAAGGAGACGTGGAATCTTTGATGGAGCCATATTACACTATATGCAGTGAAAAATCTCTTTCTTGTCACGTTTGTGTGGTTGATGGCAACACAGGGATATTTTGCCATGTCCTATTAACCAAGAGAAAGTAAGTCCATTGCAAAGTAGGGACTTACCACTTCTTCAATTCTAGTTGTCTCAATGTTTGCCAAGGTACTCAATTTTTAGGTCAGTATAGGGTCCCACACAGACTTTTATAGATGTGTATGAAAGCAAATGGCATCCCAAGAAACATGATTCCATGGTCCCATTGATGTACATGTCTTTCCAAGCTTAAAATGTGCCATGTTTATTTTCTCCTTCACTTGTCCACAATTTCTCCCATTTAATTTAGATTGTTCAATTACCATTCATTCCAGGCAATCTATTGTTTAATTGGATGGATTTCAATTGCAAATTAAGACTGCTGATTTCAACCAAAGAAGCTCATTTAAACCTGACAACAGGTTTCTTTAAAAAAAAAAAATTGTTTTTCTTCAGGAAAATGGTATGAGAGAATAGAGACTAACACAAACATTTGTTTGTATATTACGGTGTGACTTCTTCATTTAATTAGAGCAATACCATAGTTTTTCACTAACTAACTTTCTAAATTGAGGAAATAACTAGCACCTTGGCTCCTCCTGTGGAGAATCTATATATATAATAGCCGAAGCAACTAACCATTCAACCATGCTATGACATGCACTGACCACCAGGGAGCAGATGCTCAATGCACAGGCATGGAAACATCGAAGAGACTGATGAATTTCAGAGGGAAGGGTGGTAGGGGAAGGTTGGGAAGAAATTAACCAAAGATCTTATATGCATACTAGAGGCCCAGTTCACAGATCCATCCACTGCTGGGAACCCTCAGCTTGGCCTGCAGGGATTGGGCTGAAACCAGCAGTTTGACATCCCCTGAGGGGTCCTGGATTGTGAGTGACCTTATTTGTCATAAAAGGCTTACCTATCTGTTTAACAATTCCAGAACAGTTTCTTTCTATCAATATTTACTCAGAGTTTGACCTTTTAAAAATCTTCATCCTATAATCATTCTAAACAAAAATAAAGGTAAAGATGAGCTTATATGATTAAATAGGTTGCACTGTGTACAGCATCAGATGAAAACAGAGTGAAAAAGGTACTTTCTCAGCTTTACTAAATGAAGCTCTATGAAATGTTGAGTTATGCAGTAGCTCTCAGGAAATATGAAGGGCACCTCCAAGGCTAATATGAGCTTATCATCAGATTCTGGCATATAATTTTTAGGAGGTAAAGAGAGAAAACTCTTCCATTTGAATAATATATAATATTTTACCCCTGATCCTTTTAAAACAATGGATAATTATATTTTAAAATCAGCATGTTAAACCAATTCTCCTGGAAGAATCCTAATAAGGAGATGACAGTACCAAAAAATGATTATAAATCAAGACATTTTTTATTTAATTTTTTTTTTTTTTTTTAGTAAAAAAAAAAATGACACTGATCTGGCTGGTGTGACTCAATAGTTGAGCATCAATCCATGAACCAGGAAGTCATGATTTGACTCCTGATCATGGCACACGTCTGGGTTGTGGGCTCTATCCCCAGTAGGGTGAATGCAGAAGGTAGCCAATCAATGTTTCTCTCTCATCAATGTTTCCTTCTCTCTATCCCTCTCCCTTCCTCACTCTAAAAATCAATAAAAACATATATTTTTTTTAAATGACAGTGAACAAAACTTACTGAGGCATTTAATATTCGCTGGTTGCTCCATCAGTGTTTATAAAATGTGCATATGCACCATAGAATATGAAAGAAAATACTAATGAAGATTCAGAATTTTTAAAGCACCAACTGGTGATAAGAAAGAAAGATATAAAAAAATCTCAAGGTCTGAGAATTTTCAAAAATAGAAATAGAATGCCTAGGGAGGAAAGCTTTATGTAGATAAATCTGTGGACTCAAAGTGAGTAATTCATAGTTGTTTTATTTCTCACGCACTGGTGACAGCCATTGTCTATGCTGTGGCTTCTGGGAGGTTTATTTATAATGTAATAACCATAATGAATGGTTTCCAAAGAGGAGTGATGGCAAAATGGGGCGTTATTATATTCCAAGTAAACATTGTTAATGTATGATGACAAATGGACACAAAAGACAGTCAGTTTTCACAATGCTTATTATCACCAAATAGGAATAGTAGACATCATAATGGAGATTACTTAAAGATGAATGTCATTGCAATTACATTCCTTATTCGGCCCAATCTGGGTATTAGAATCTCTATTATATTACTTAGAAAGGATGAGCCTACTATCTAGTTATCAATTTCTTACAACTCCTGAATAACATTTTATAAGAATAATAATTGATTGGATGAAATTGTCTACCTTATGTTATAAAATGGACATTATAAATATTTTATTCTATAATATACTTTAAAGACTTTAGAAAAAAGTAGAAATATTATGTATTATTGTTGTGAAATAAGAATTTAATTTATACAAAATGATTGGTGAAAATTAATTAACATGGATGTCTAAGGGAAAATGAAATTTTTCTTATGCTTTGAAATTTCTATTATTCAGTTACTCTTTCATTAATATTTTTTATAATAAATGAATAATACCCAATATATTTTTGAGGTTTTAAATTTTATAGGGAGTTTCTTTTTTAATTTGTATTGAATTTATTGGGTTGCCATTGGTTAATAAAAGTATATAGGTTTAAGGTATACAGTTCTGTAATACATCATCTGTAATTGTACTATGTTGTTCCTTTCTTGTTTTAGAAGTATTCTTTTTTTATTATTGATTTTTTACAGAGAGGAAGAGAGAGAGATAGAGAATTAGAAACATCAATGAGAGAGAATCATCGATCGGCTGCCTCTTGCACACCCCCTACTGGGGATGTGCCTGCAACCAAGGTACATGCCCTTGACAAGTAATGAACCTGGGACATTTCAGTCCTCAGACCAATGCTCTACCACTGAGCCAAAGTGGTTTCGGCTAGAAGTATTCTTATTATATACAGGAAACATTTAATGTTGGGCTTATGAACCTGCTCAAGACTCACCTCAAATGCAAACATTGTGTTAGAAATTTTAGAGATATTATTCCAAATCTAAGAGGTCTTCCTTTTTCAAACGACTGTGCCACATCCTACTTTATATGAATTTTCTTTTAAATTTGTGGCTGTGGTCTCTGTGTTTTCTGAGCTATTCCTAATCTGCAATATCATCATTTTCCCACACAAGATGGAAGGTGGTTTCTGTTGCTGTCATATACAAAGGTTTATCTCCTATGGTCAGAGAGCAAGAGGGTTCCCTTATTACACCTTCACTTGAAACCATGCGTACTTTCTATATAACACTATCAAAAATCATTTTGTAACTTACCTATTTACATACTTTTATATAGACTGTATTTAGTATATACCTGAGAACTTCCAAAAGAAAATTCTTATAAAATTACAGTCCTACAGCTGAATCCAGTGCTTTAAAAGTACACAAATGCGCAGTGATCATGCAAGCTGGGAGTTTTCTCTTCTACACAACCACACCAAGATAGAGACCTCAAGATTACACATTCTTCATAAAAGCTGGATTTGGATGAATAGCCATTTCTCCAGCAAAATGGGCTTATTTGGAAAGAAAAATTAATTGCAATTCAGGACATGAGGTCTAATGGGTCCTATGCAAGTCCACAGAAATAAAGGAGAGAAATGCTCTTTTTTATAAGGACTTGAGAATGGCAATTGTAAACAAAGAGTCCATTGGAGAAAATTGGAAGTTGAGAGTATAATGACTTTTGATTGGCTGTGTTATGGCAGTCTCCCATTGGCTGAGCTGTTACTGAGTAAGGAGGAATCTGTTCTTCCTTCTGCCAAGTGGTAAAGTAGTATTCCCTTCCTGCGGGAGATGCAACGTATGTCAGTTTCTGTTGGGGTCAGTAGCGTGCTTTGAATGACATGTGTGAGAGTTTCTTCTTGTAGCCTCCCAACTCCTTTTTTCAATGAGGTTGCTTTTTATTCAATTTCACAGAAAGAGTAAGCGAAATCATGCCCTTAAATCACATGTGGCTTGGTTGGGGTGTACTGGTGTGACCTGAAAATTGGTTGATACTAAACTACTGTTCCACAGGTGGAAGATGAGAAGAAATCCTCATAGTGGGCAGAGCTGTGGGTGGATCATAAAGTTGAACACAATAACTATTCTCAATGTGAATTAGTGTTTTCTGCCTTTCAGACAGGAAACAGAATCCCGAGTTACTTACCCATTAACAGCTACCCATATACTCATCAAGTATATGGAGGAAACTGGGGGAAAAAATGTTCTGGTGATCTCTGTGATTATCTATATTTTATGGTTACTAAACACGTCACAGATTAATTTTAAGTTTTGTGGGGTTTTTTTCCGGAGATTGCTAATGAAAGATCCCGTGCTTTAATTCTTAAATCACTAATTCTAAACTTGGAAAGGGAGGAATTTTAAAAATATTTTTAAACAGAATGCTTTTCTTTTTAATTAACACTGCATATGTAAACCTAAGTTTCCTGTTGGGTTTTAAAAAGTCATGATTTTGGTGCAGCTATTGGATGAGTCTCTATGTTGATAAATTATATTATGCCATCGTTCACACCTCTATCAAACCTTACTTGAATATCTAATGGAGAAAAAAAAGGACAGGTTCTCCAGATGAATATCATAGAGCATGATGCCTTGGTTAACTGAGTTTATATGTGGGGAGACAGACCTGGTTGACTAGAAATACTAATAGATAGAAGCATAATTATCACAGAAAACCTATAAAATTCTAAATGAATTGAACTTTATATTGCTGCCCCTGCATAGCCAGTAGGAAACACTCCATTTTACCAGAGGAATATAAAATAGAGCCATCTGGGTTATTGGAGAGAAGAGCATTCAAGTGACTTAGATGAATCGACCCTCATTTTCCGAGGGAATAACTCCAACCATCCAGCTAGAAAGGATGTCAATTTAGAACTCAGTTTGATGTAAAGGGAAAGAGAAGACTGAGATAATTAATTGGCATCTGACCATGTTTAAAGAGTGGGGAGGTTTGGGGTGGAAAACAATCTCAGAAAATTATAATTATGAGAAGAAAACAGGGTCTGTCTCAATGCCTGCAGGGAGTAAGAAATAAAGAGTCAGTGTAACTTTATGAGGTGCTGAGAGTCTGCAAAGCATTGCTGATGTCATTGATTATGGAAAACGTGAGGTATCTCATGCAATTTTTCCTTCTTGCAATTTTTCTATTTGCTCCATTGGTTTTTTTTTTTTTTTTTTGCTTTTGCTTTCCCCCTCCTTTATTTACCTTCCCCTCCCTCATTTAATAGAGTAGCTTTTGTATTCCATTTTATTTCTACTAGTGGTAAATTCTGTATCTCTTGATTGTTCTAGGGTTTAAACTACATAATGATATGTTTGTAGTTTAAAGATATAATTGCTTCAATTTACCTTTAATAACATCTTATCCCTTCAAAGTAGCTGCTGTCAGAGTACTTGTATTTCACCCTCCAGTATAATGTGTAAAATGACATCTTCTGCGGTGTCATTGTTATACATTAAATACATAAAGAAGTTGTTTGGATTTTGCTTTTGGACTCACACATAATCTGAAAAATCAGTAAGTGTATCAGTCATCTCTAACTGAGCACTTGACAAGTTTTACTCTGGCCAATGCATGTATGTAAGAATAATAAATCATAATTGTAAAAATGTAGAGAAAGGAATATTAATATTGCTTGGTTAGGTAAGATTATTTCATCAAAACCCATCTAAAATATCAAATAGACATAAAATTATTTTTCAGTGTTTCCCCGTAAACAAAGTTATTAAGTTCCTTTCAGTAATATTTTTCCATGTTAAATCTCAAAATACTAACTTTAAGAATGTAAGGGTTGTGCTAATAATGATTAAAGAGGCAGTTAAAATTGTGATAAATGCTTTGAGACAATAAAACTAAAAAGAGAATCTAAATAGCACTGAATTGCACAAATGTTTGGGAAATCTCAGAATTAAGTATAGATCATCATCTCATAGTAACCTTTGATAGTTCTCATTAAAACTGAAGCAATTGAAGCCGTTAGAGGCCTCCAGAGAGAGATTATGTGCAAATGCAGAAATTAAAAAATGAATATTGAATGATCCTATTGTGAAATTAAGGCCATTCAATTCTGTTAATGGTGGTAGAGTATCAGATCTATATTTTTCATCTGTTCCTCTAAAAAGAAAATGAAACTTTACATCTAATTTACAGATTTAATAAAACATTACTCAAGTAACTCCTACCTTGCATCATAATTAGCATTAGGATTTTTATAGAATATTATATATAATGTAAATATAAGCATATACTACTATATAATAAAGAGCTAATATGAGAATGGTTCTTAGCCTCCTTACACTAGGGCCAGGGACCTGAGGCCATGCCCTCTCCTCTAATTCCCCCACCTCAGGGCCAGGGGACCGGAGGCTGTTCCTCCTGCCCAGCAGGGCTTGATGGAGATGGGGCTGGCCGAGTCTGGGACTTGAATGATTTTGAGGTGTGAGCAGGTGGGTTGGGACTTCACTCTGGGTTCCACAACATGCCCCAGACTCTGACAGGAGGGATATATTTTTAAAAAAATATATTTTATTGATTTTTTACAGAGAGGAAGGGAGAGAGAGAGAGAGCTAGAAACGTCAATGAGAGAGAAACATCGACCAGCTGCCTCCTGCACACCCCCCACTGGGGATGTGCCCACAACCAATGTACATGCCCTTGACCGGAATCGAACCCGGGACCTTTCAGTCCGCAGACTGTCGCTCTACCACTGAGCCAAACCGGCTTCGGCAGGAGGGATATTTTTATATTCATTTTACTAATTTTCTTTCATCTCTGATAGTTCTATTATAGAGAAAGGGCAAATAACAATATTAAAATATTTTCTCCAATTCCCTTTTAATGTGCATGAATTTCATGCACTGGGCCACTAGTATTACATATATTTGTACTGTATATATATTTGGGAGTATTATACTTGGGGGTATTACACTTAACAACTTAAAACTTAAGTTTATAAGGTAATTACATTCAATTTATTAACTTTTTTCTTAGACTAACCTGGGAAAGATATTATTTCTCATTTTAGGTCACAAATGTACATACATTCAAAATGAATATGCCACTCTACTTGAAAAAAAAAGTTTTTTCTAGAATAAGGAGAAGACAATCTTTTTTTCTTACAATACACTTTTAGAGTTTCAGAGAAAATTAAATATAAGGAGGCATCTTATTATCCAATTCTATCCAATGTTTCTTTTTTTCTTCTTTTTTTTTAGCTGCAAATGACAATAATAACACGAGAGGCTGAATGTTTTATACCAAATAATTAGTGAGAGACTTCAAATTACAACCCAGAGTAATCAAGATCATATTCCTCAAAGCCACACACCTACACTTATTACTTTGCTTTAAAGGCAGGTCAGGAATCTCATTTCATCCCAGAAGAAAAACTGGTCCTGCATTGAGGGAAACAGCTTCTCATGACATCCCTTTGGTGCTCTGTATTACTTTGTTAATAGGCAGCCCCAGGCATTGCATTAAACACTGGGTTAAAGAGAAGGAAGGAAGTTGCCCCCTCCATTCAGGAGAGACTGAAGCATCACCAGTGGTGTATGTACCAGTGGGGCAGGACACAGCACTGAGGAAGTGCATTGGCTTGGGATTCACTGGGACTAGGAGGTCAGGGGGAAAAAGCCTCGCTCAAGGAGACATGACCTGAACTGTGTCTTATCCTGTCTGTAGACACTATCCAGAACACAAGAGAAGCAGGAAGTCAAGATAGAAGAAATCCAGAAGAACATTTTGTAAAGATCACCCTGTATTTGAAAGTTTTATCCTAAAACTAAAGCTCTTACTAGGATTTTTTTTAATGTATTTTTTATTGATTTCTGAGAGGAAATTCCCTGACTGGGAACCCAACTCTATCTTCCTGGTTCATAGGTCAAAGCTCAATCAGAAAACAAAACAAACAAACAAAACAACAACAACAACAACAAACCTCAATTACAGCTACACAAGCTGGGCCTTATTTATTTATTTATTTATTTATTTATTTATTTATTTATGTATAGTATTTTAATTACTGGGTTTACTAGTGAAATATGGTGCAAGCTGAAACTGGTTTGGCTCAGTGGATAGATTGTTGGCCTGCGGACTGAAAGGTCCCAGGTTCCATTCCAGTCAAGGGCATGCACCTTAGTTGCGGGCACATCCCTAGAAGGAGGTTTGCAAGAGGCAGCTGATTGATGATTCTCTCTCATCGATGTTTCTAACTCTCTATCCCTCTCTCTTCTTCTCTGTAAAAAATCTATAAAATACATTTTTTTAAATAAAAATATGGTGCAAGTTATGTGAGGGTTCTACTTTTCCAGGTTGTAATTAGTAAATAGCCATGGTTTGAACACTGGCCACAATGCTGTCTCCTGGCTCACACATCTCAGGGTGAAATCTCAGCCTCGAGGCATCCTACACTAGGCTTTCTACTTCTTGGCAACACTATAAGCATGAGCTGCAATAGAGTGGAGAACACCTTCAGTACTGCCAGGCAATTACCATATGAATAAAAGCAGCTCATATTTTAGGGCCAAATTATTCCTATTATAGCAAAGTCTCTTTATGAATTCGTTATGTGAATTTCAGCTTTCAAAGCAAGTTTTATGAAAATGAAACGTTTGTTTTTCCTTCTATGTAGAGGCATTTGGGTTGTCATGAGCCATCTCTTCCTCAGTTGCAATTTTGATGATGCTTAGTTTGGGGAATGCAATTTCAGATCCACAGTATGTGTAATCGTATTGATGGGAAATGGTAAAACATCAGTCAGGCTTCCAGCCAAAAGCAATCTATAATAATAAAAGCGTAATATGCTAATTAGACAGGACGTACTTCCAGACAAATTGGGGCTGTGAGGGCTGAGGCAAGCCATCATGGCTGCAACCAACCTGCATGCAAACACAACATTTACTGTAGGGTTAGTCCCTGGCATAGATAAAAAGTGTTTTTTGTGATGTTCTAAGGTGGCAGTTATTCCTTTTCCCAACACAAATGTCTCCAGAGGGATGTTTAGTCTTTTTTGGTTCATTTATTTCTACTTCTATTTTTTGTGTGTCTGAGGATTCTGTCTCCACACTATGAACTCCTTTTAGGACACTCAGCTATAAGGGTTGGGAAACATTCCTATAAGGATCCACCAAGCAAATACTTTTTTAGACTTTGTGTTTCTGTCATTGAAATGTGTAATACATAAGCAAGTAGGTATGTCTGTGTTCTAATAAAACGTTACTTAAAAAACAGGCAGCAGGCTAGATTTTTCTGATTCTTTGCTGATTCTATCCCATATTCAGATTTTCTGGAGCTAGATTTTGGTGTGTGTCCACTTGCTTTGGTTCATACCAAATTACTGGAATCATTTCATTTTTTGTGTCATAATACTGTGGCATGTGCTACTTATGACTACTCCTTTGGTCTGATATTCTCATGAACCTCCACCTAGCCTGAGCCAGCATTGAGTGAGTCTATTGCACTTCTATTCAAACTTGTTTATAATTGTGGTACAAGGAGGACATCAGCTCTACTGTATTTGCCCTTCAATATATAGACTTAAGTTACCCTACCTGTCCATCAAGTCTTAGTTACTGCTTATCCCACCAGCCCCATGTTTTTCTTTTTCTCCTTCTTTCCTCTCCTCCTCCTCCTCTTCCTCTTCCTCCTTATTCTTATTCTTATTTTAATCTTTATTGTTGAACAATTACATATACCCCCCTTGTTCCCTATTGACTCTCTCTAGCTCACACCCACCTTAGGCCTTCACCACCCTATTGTCTGTGTCCATGGGTTATGCATATATGCATACAAGTTCTTTAATTGATCTCTTACTATCCACTCAAATCTACTCACAAAATTCTGAGGATTGACTGTAATTACATACACACACACACACACACACACACACACACACAGTAGAATTAATTAATATGTTCTCTTTTCTGTATCCCTACTTTCTCTTTGAGGTTTCAAAGTCTGTTCTATGTCTCTGGACCTACTTTGTTGGTCAGTTTATTTTCTTCATTAGATTCCACATATAAGTGGGAACATATGATACTTAACCCAATTTTCTATGCAATAGTACAAGGCAGTCTACTTGTGATATGTACTCTGAACTCATCTATTAATGATGCTTTCAACTTCAAAAAAAAAAAACAATATAGTGGCTTTAGCTACAAAGACTTTTAGTTAACACATTTATCAAGAAGTCTGGAGACAGGTGCTTCCAGGTTTGTTATACTTTCTCATAAATATACCCTGGGACCACAGGCCATTTTCATGTTTCTGTTGGTTCCTTTGTGGATAAAAGCATTTGCCATAGCTCTAAGCATCCTTATACTACATACAACAGTAGATGTAAAGACTCTACAGTTTATGTCAGGAAGAGAAGCCCTCCAACATACTTATATTGAATACTCATTATCCAGAATTGGTTTATATGCTTACCACTGAAGCACCCATTATTAACTAGGGACTGAACTTATCAGTGCTTGCTCAGATCAATTAGTATTTATTTCCTATTGCTAGGAAAGAGGTTTGCTTCTCTCTTGAGTAAGAGTACTTCTTTGACCAGCTGAAGTCAGAGTAGTTGTTACCAGGTAAGAATGAGACTGTGAGACCCTGCTGATGTGTGACTCAGTCACTGAGTATTGACCTATGTACCAGGAAGTCAAAGTTCAATTCCAGGTCAAGGCACATGCCTGGGTTGCGGGTTCGATCCTCAGTAGGGGTTGTACAGAAGGCAGCCGATCAATGTTTTTCTCTCTTCATTGATGTTTATATCTCTCCCTATTTCTGGCTCTCTGAAACCAATAAAAATGTATTTTTAAAAAAGTAAAGAATGTGTGAGTAGCATAGTAAAAATTGGTATTAGTCATATCATTGTTTGTAAGCCACATGAACACTGAGTCCAAAGGAAAGGATAAGAAAAAAATATTTCTGCCATTCGTTTTCAGCATGACCTTGGATGTACTGTTTAACCTTTCTCTCTGCTTGAGCTCCCTGCTGTGAAAAATGAGCTTGATAAAGCAGCATCTTACATCTTATGGAAATAGGAGGCATTGGAATATATCACTCAGCCCGAAGTACTTAATTCTGCATAGACAGGGTATAGATTGTAAAAAGTTTGATTAAAGAGTGTACTCAAATGACACTTCTGTTGTTGCTGAAAGCTCAATAGAGGATGCTGTGACTTGCCTGCAACCCTCTGATTTTCTGAATTACCAATTTATAAGTTCTCTTTCAGAAACACTTTGCATAATGTACCTATTGTTCTACCTTTCTTTCCTATTTTTCAACTATCAGCAGCAAAGAGACATATTTCATTTACTTCCAAAGAAAGTTAGTTGCTTCAGAGACACAAGCCTGAATGACCTTTTAGGTATTATGTGTGGAGGTAATGACAAACCTGTTTTTTAAGTAAATTCTCTTCCAAAGAGCCAAGAGGACCTTGGAAAATTCATGAGAGTAAGAGAGTGGAGAACAGGAATGGGGTGAGATTTAAGGATCAATAGTTTCATCAGCCTGGGACTCTTCAGTATCTATTGAGGTCTGCAGTGTGACAAAAGATGAATTCTTCCCACACTTCTGTAACTCTGCAACACTGAATTAAATGTACCACTCCAAAAACAATGTAGAGTTGATGGCACTCAAGTGCAAATGACCGCTTCTGTGATTAGAGTGGATGGGAGAAAAGTCCTACACTCAAAGGAGGCACTTAAGCTTTCATTGACAGTGGGCTTAATGAAGCCACAACAATCACTTCTGATCTCAGGATCAGTGGCTATAAATGATGAGATGCTGTTAGGATCATTTTGGCACATTTTCTGAACTAACGTATTAATACTAGCATATGCTGCAGGATTCTGTCAGGTTGCTAAGTAGGCAGACAGGAATAGCTTTATGGCCCTGATAAATCCATTCCTGTTTGGTATCACCTCAAAGGAATAGGAGCAAATTCTGACCCTTATTGACAGTCCCTAATCATGGATTGAATAACCCTCATCTCAACCTTGGGATAGGATATAGAGATAAAAGCATATATCTGTACAATCTTTGCCCTCAATTAGTTTAATATGTTCTCTTTTCTGTATCCCAAATAAATACGTTTAAAGTCAGAAGGAATACTTATATAGTACATTGTTGAGCTGATTCTTGGAGGATGAAGACTTGGAAAAGATGCTCATGGAAGAAGGAACTTAATGTCTTACACTGGACTTGGATTTGTGATGAATTGTCAGGTTCAAAGCACATAAATAAGGTCAGAAATGGACGCTGCTTGGAGCCTCCAGGCCCTCTGGTACCACTACTTTGCACAGAATCTCGCACTGTAGCCTTGACTTTGGCTCCCATATTTTACCACTAGGGTGCTTGGATAAGCCTTCAGCCTCATCCTCAGTGCCCCTGAATGAAAAGGGTTGGAGAGAGGGAATGGAAGTTACACATACTAGTAAGGTTTTGAATCTTAGTGATTTTGGAAATAATTTACTTTGCCTCTCACCATGGTACAAAGGACAAAACTGGAGAATCATATAGTTAAGTTGCTTTTATAGTAGAAGTAATATCTGAGACATTATATCCGATTCATTACAACTATCGCCTTAATTCCTCATCCTGGATCTCTGCCAAAGCTCCCACCCCTTTGGATGGCTCAGCCACAACACAGAATTCCCTAGGGCTTTCCATATACGCCTGGCTCCTCTGTATTGTAATTTACTTTTGAGCAGAGCTTAGATGAAAGCCATTTTCTTCCCCTTCCCATTATGTGGCATAGCACCTGTACTCAGAGTAGAATTAATGCCTTCAGTCCAAATAAGACCAAAATTAAGGCTTAGTCTACTCCTTGATATATTTCAATACATGAATGCAAAAAAGAATTAGATTCTCTAAAAAGAGTTAGCTGGTACAAATTACAGCATTATTAGTGTAAGCCTATCTAGGGGGAAAAAGTGATCATGAGGTTGGGACAATGCCTTTGACTTCTTACTTTGCTTTAAAAGCTATAATATATAATTTCTGACAGAGCTATTTTTTCTTTAAACTAATGATTCTGCTTTGTTATTTTTACAAAGCACTTAGCTACTACTTTCTTTAAGAAAAGGCTCTTTTATCTTGATCTCAATAGAAAATGCTTCCTGGCTTTCCCCAAACCACTATGACTCCTAATACAGCATTGTTCTTCAATCAATCCCACAGGTACCTATTACAGAGTCAGAAGAACCTATTTTGAAAGAACCCATAGAAATTTTCTTGTTCTCCAATTGTAGGGAAGAGGAGAAAAACCTCACAGTTACCCTAACTAACTCCATAACATTTATAATGCAATATTTGGAAATAACTTATTGAATGCTAACCATTTATCCATTCATTTAGAAATATGTACTGGAATCCTATGCTCTCTATATATTTTAAAGGTGAATCTACTAATAACAATCCAACAAAATGTTGATTTTACCCACAAATTGTAGATAGAAAGAATTAAGCCATGAGAGGAGATCCAGAGCAGTAACATTTATTCAAAGTGATAGAAAATTTTTATAGAAGCCATATAAGAAATTATGATTTTAAGAAATTATTGAGATATACTTTGGTTCCATGCAGACATTTTCCAGAGAGAAATAATGCCTGCTGAAGATCTATCTATTTATCAATCTTTCATCTATCCATCTATCTCACAGTTTATAAATCATAGAACTTTAATCATAGGGCTGTCATTACCACTTGCCTACAGAAAATTTGAATAATTTATATGTAAAACACAGTTTCTTCGTGTAAAATAAGAATAATAATAGATCAAATCTACTCACAAAATTCTGAGGATTGACTGTAATTACACACACACACACACACACACACACACACACACACACACACACATGTACAATGGTCACTTAAGTGCCTGCCAGTTGATAAATACACATGCTGACTTAGCTATCACCATGTCTGTTTTCTTTCAGTTGATGGGCCCCAAAATGGGATTGGTCTTAAAAGCTTTAGAATACCAAAATCACAGAGGTTTATAGCATTGACTTAGTAAGAGACTTTAGAACATAAGCTAAGTCATTGTTATGACTCTGATGGCTGATGGAATAGTATGCAATAAAAATGGTTACAGATATCATGAGAATACAAACAATCTGGAAAGATGGATAAAAAACCTTATTTTGTAAAACTGTGCCTGCAAAATATAGATATGTTGCAGAACAAACTTACATTTGTTCAATTGTCTATGTCCTTTGAAGATTCCCATCTCAGTCTTAGAGAGGGACTCAAGATAGGTTTCTTAATCAGGAAATTTGAATGAAAGTGAAAGAATATGAGGTGGGATATGGAAGCTGAAAGCTCCAGATGCGGCTTTGTGTAATGAATCAAGGTTTGTGCACTAATATATGAATAGCCAGTGTGGCTCAGTATTGGTTTTCTCACCGTGATCTTTGCCAAGTTATTAAATCTCCCTTAATTTTTAGGTCCTCATCAGGGAAATTAGAATGATGATAAGATTTTTCTCTCAATGTGTGCAGGTGACTGTGTGTGTGAATGTGTGTGTGTGTGTGTGTGTGTGTGTGTGTGTGTGTGCAAGCCTGCACATGCATTTAAGTCATTGTCTAACAAGTAATGCTCAATAAATGTCCATCAGTCCTGGCCAGGGTGATTCATTGGTTGAAATATTAGCACTTGCACCAAAGGTCGAGGGTTCATTTCCCAGTCAAGTGCATGTCCCTGGGTTGTGGTGCACTCTCTGCCCCAGGTTGGGGCACGTAAGGGAGGCAACCAGTCAATGTAAGACACATCATTTTTCTCTCTCTCTCTATCTCTCTCTGTGTGTCCCTCTCTGTCTCTCTGTCTCTCTCTCTTTCTCTCTTTTCCCCCCTCCCTCTCTTCCATTCTCTCTGAAAAGTAATAAGAAAAATATCACCTGGTGGAGATTAACAAAAAGAAATAAATAAATGTCCATCATGTGAATCATGCTGTAGCACCTGATAAGTGGAATTTAACCCCCAGAGCTCACAAAACCCTTATCCAATGTAATTTACCTCCAGCAGTGACCTATGCAGATGCATATCAGCCCCTAAACCCTTGTTCCGACGACCTACCATGGTGGACTTCTGCAGTTGACTCTAGTGCACAGGTCCTCAAGCAGCAGTTGTACTTGGTTTTTTAGTCCAACACAGTTCACCTAAGAGTCCAGCTTTCAATTTGACAAGACACTCTGTCCATACTTAAGTTTTCTCATCTTTAAGATGTGGCTAACCTAGCATCCACCTCTAAGGCATAGACAAGTTTTATCCATCTCCTTGAATGATGGTATGGACTGATATATATCCCCTTAGAATTCACATGTGACTGTATTTGAATTGGTAATTAAGGTGAAATGAGATCATATGAATTTGGTATTACTCCAATATGATTTGGTATCTATCGGAATAGAAAGGGACACTAGATACACACACACACACACACACACAGAGGAAAGGCCATTTGAGGACACAACAAAATGTGGCTACCTGCAAGTCAAGGAGAGGTCTCAAGAGAAATCAAATCTGCCAACACCTTAATCTTGGACTTCCAGCCTGCAGAGCTGTGAGAAAGTACATTTCTGTTGTTAACAGTTTATGGTTTGATATTTCATATGGCAGCCCTGAGAAACTACTGCAGCTGAGTATGAGAATCAAAAAGGTGATCCATATATAGCACTGTGCCTGACACAATGCAATTGATGTGTCCTATATAGGAATCTTCCTTTCATACATGGTGAAAAATAACCAGAAATTAATGCTTTACATAGAGATTTTGTAGAAAAAGTGGACACATTGTGAAAAAAGGAGGCAAGATCCAAGAACTATATCCAAAAAGATAGTTTACATCAGCCAGAGAGGAGAATCCAGGATAATAGCTGAGAATCTCAGGAATCTTGGGTATTTAAGTATGAAAATTGGGTGACTGGAAAGGGTTTGTTTATGGCCTTCCCTGTTTATATGCAGGATAAATATTTGAGGTGCTTCTTCATCTTTGAGTGTATAAATATTTTAGTAACACTTCTGAATGCTCTTTTTTCACTCACTGGGATTGAAAAGTCATTTCCTTTAGGATATCTAAGGAGACTAGGAGTATTTATAATCTTGGAGGTATTCCCAACTCTCCACAGAGGAAAGATATGCTCTCACAGTGTCATATCTAAGAATCAGTTTAGTGTGAAACTGAGAACAATATCTAGTTCCAAAGGGCCCCAATGGGATGCCAGTAGGGATTGAAAAAAGAACCAGAACACCCAGCCACAGCTGGTAAGAACAGTCACCACAGGCCAGCTTTTCATCTGTGCTGGTTGTAATTATAGCACATTTAGCAGGCCAGAATGGCAGACTAAAAATGCACTGTGAAGATGGGGCCAGTATCATTGACCCGCATGGGAAGGGAAGTGGAACTGGCTTCCCAATGCATGCCAGGAAGCCAGCCTTGCACTTAGCACCCTGGGGCACCAGCAAGGCTGTGTTTAAGCGATTTCCTGTGCACTTTTTCAAAAATCCCATCACCATCCCTTCTGCCACCCTTTATCACCACCATGTTCCAATCTGAGGGGCTCTAAGGAGATAATGTGGTAGTAAAAAGGATCAGCACTTCTGAAAGTTGTGTCCAAGTCTTAGTTCTTTTACCAACCAAATGCAAAATATCTTGGGTAAGTTAAATTACCTGATCTCAATTTCCATATCTTCTCTCTCCCCGTAAGTTTACTCTGAGATCCAATGAAAAAATAATTTCATTTTTTTGAAGATTTAATATATATATATATAATCCTCACCTGAGGATGTTTGTTGATTTGAGATAGATAAATGTCTTCCAGTTTCCTCCCTACATGCCTTGCCCAGGAATAGAACCCATAATCTTTCTTTGGATGGGGATGATGCTCCAACCCACCAAACCACGCCAGCCAGGGCTAAGATTTAATATTTTAAAAGTAAGTTATTTTTAATAGCTACAATATTAAGATTGTTCTAGATTTTAGTTAACAAATTCAGGAAGGTTCAAATTAACAGCCCAAAAGATTTCCTGTAGAAGAGCTCTATGGCATGTGTCCATAATCATTGTGTGGGCACAGTCTCCTCTCACATTCCTTCTCTCAGACATGTGCACATATCTCTCCCTCAACCTACATCTCAAATAAACTTTTTAAAAGGTTCTTCTATCTCACACCATTAACCATCACAATATGCATTTTAATGTGGTCTGGTTGCACTCTCCAAAATTAATGTCTGACACCAGCAATAACCAAAGTAGTCAATCCCTGTTAACAGTCTATGCCTTGGCAGATTTTTGTCAATCCATCTATAATGCGTATAATTGATAGCAACAGAGAGAGGCTATTGCCATTAATTCACTGCAGATCACTGACAATTATTAAGGATGATAGTTGTGGCTTTTTATCTCTTGCCGATCACACTTTTAGTAATTCAAAATTAGTTGTATTAGATAAGAAAAACAACACAATATAGAGTTCTAGAGGTTGGTTCATATTTAGCTCGAAGGAACTTTGATTATTTGCTCTATGCTAGTTACCAGACTATGTGCTTTGCGTGTGTTCTCTACCTTAATCTTCGTAGCGACAATTTGAGACATATTTTACTCTTCTGCATTGCAATGACTTCTGTGAATCAAAGTGTGAATAATATGTGTGATTCAAAGGCCTTTGAGAAACATGGGCCTCATTTTAATTTATTGCCCAGGATGATATAGATACTCTATAAATAAGGCATTGCCTACTCAATAGTTCTTAACCCACACCTCTGAAACTTTGTTCTTGCTGGCAAATAGAACTTAACACAGTCAAAGTGAAACACACACACACACACAAACAAACAAACAAACAAAAAAAACAGTCTCAGACTCCCTTGAAGTTAGGTATATTCAAATTAAGTATTAAAGCCTTTTAGAAATTCTGCTCTAGGGAAAACTTCTCATGTTGTTTAACCCAAGTTTTTCCAAACTTAATGAACCAATAAATACAATTGTCATGGGATACCCATAAACAATCCATGAGAGGGAGATTTGATAGTCTTTATAAAATAGCGGTCTGAACCTATAAGAGGAGGAGAAGTAAAATCACATTGGTATGCAAGAATCAAATAAACATCCAAGTGCAAATAAGTAAAACATTCAAGGTTGTCATTGTGATAAGATGTGTCTATCATGAGGCTTGGTATGTTTTTGTAATAATATAATTCTATTGTTTAGAGGATTCTCAGAGCACAGAATTACTTTCCAGACATTAGGCATTTTTTTTGTTTCTTGTGGGAGATGGTAAAGCAAAGTGGCTAAGAAAATGGGGTTTTCCAGTCAGAGATGCTAGACTTTAAACCCTGGCCATGGCACTTACTGAATGTTGTTCAGTAGAGTAACAGGATATTTCTAAGACTTATTATTTTGCTTTTTATTATTTTAATTTTTAATCTGAAAATAAAAAATTAAATGGTTCTGATTTACTGAATTGGTGAGAAAAATCAAATGAGGATAAAACAGTTCTTTGTAAATACCAAGCTTCCAAGACGGGTTCGTTCTAATTACAACCTATCCACCATCATCAGCAATCCCATGAAAATCATGGGGAAAAGTCTAGACACAGCAAAATAGCGAATAGAGAACCTTATTTTTTAATTATGGTATTCCTATGAGTAAAAACCAAATAAACAAATACAATTGTATATTCTAAAGATGAAACTGGGAAGTTAAAAGGGAAAAAAAAACAGAAGGATAAAAGTAAGGCTTTTATTGGGGAAATAGAGGCAGAACAGACAAAAACAAGAGCTCAGATTGTACTTCTTATAGCCTAAAAATGGAAGGGAGGGTTGAGACCAGCATATTGCTATCCTATTTCTTCTTCATTTTAAAAAAAATCTCTAAGATTCCAAGATGCCAAGCAAGACAGTCAAATTCATTCAGACATACACAGTTTATTCTCTAAAAAAGCAATCTCACTGCTGTGCCTATAAAAGCAGCTCAGCACTATAGTGACTGTTGTGAAGCCACCAGGCTGTCATGTCATGGCCTGGAGGAGATCCATTTGCATGCTAATGAAACCAGAGGCCAGATGCCACTAATTATGGCCCAGTCTCTCTGTCCAACACCCACCACCAACTGCTAGTGAAGGGACCTCATTCCATTATGCAAATGACACTTCGGCAGAACAGAAATAAATTCTAAATGGTGGCAACCAGAGCCACATATTGGCAGGAGGTAAATTAATAAATATATTTTTAAAATGGAAATTAAAAATTATTATTCAACACTATATTAATCATAGCTAAATAAATATGGAACAGTATCACTCCTCTCTTGACCCCCCAGTGTCCTGTGTAATATAGTAAAAATTCCAGTAACTTCCTAAGGTAGAGTCAACTGTGTTTTCGGAAATCATCAATCAGGTTGCTAAAGTATGAGTTAAATGTTCTTAATACATTCAAGTTATTTCTTCTTCATTAAGGAAACAAAGCTTCCAAAATGCCTGTAGGGTGTTTTCCTTCTGGTGAGTTATAAAGTTGTTATGTCTAGATTGCATGTCTATATCAAAATAACTAGTTAATAAGAAGGAAAAAATACATCAATGCATTTGCTACTACTGGTGGTTTTTGACATAAAACTTCTGTTGTACTCATGGCTTGGAGTTGTCTTCTTTCTTACATTTTTTAAAATAAATGTATAGGGAGGCAGGCTATAGAACTCAAAGAAGATTGGTTTGGAAGTCAAATATCTATGTTAAGACTAGAGATAAATGACCAGTTATTTGGGAAGGTCACTTTAATTCTCCAATTCCCCTCTGTCCTAAACAAAACCAGCAAGATCAATTCATAGGCTCAATGTGCTACCCAAAGGAGACCATGTGTTTACAACATCTTGGCCTGTGATTGCAGAATAATAGGATTTCACAAAATAGTAGCTATACTTTCTCATTACATATTCACAGCTTTCCTAGACACGTGGTCAGCAAAATGCGGCTCGAGAGCCACATGCGGCTCTTTGGCTCCTTGAGTGTGGCTCTTCCACAAAACACCACCACCTGGGCGAGTCTGATTTGAAGAAGTGGACTTAGAATAAGTTTAAGTTAAAAAAAAATTTGGCTCTCAAAAGAAATTTCAATTGTACTGTTGATATTTGGCTCTGTTGACTAATGAGTTTGCCAGCCACTGTCCTAGACTCTCCTCCTGGACAAGCTGTGTGTCACTTAACATACTTGAGCCTGTATTTCTTTATCGACAAACAAAATCTTTGGACTTAGTTGTGTCGAAGAGCCCCTCTTGCTCTGATTTACAGAATAACATGGAGTAAGTAAGTAGGAAGTGGCGATGTACTTGGAATCAGAATCATTTAAAAGGCCAGTTTCCCCTCTGGTTTGATAGCAGCTTACCTGGGAGTGCACTGAACCTGGCAGCCAGGTGTTCAGGCTGGGAAATCAGCCTCCCCAAGATTGCCTTAAAGGGATAGTGCACAGAGATCAGTTCTCCCTCAGGCAGTGTCAGCATCATGGCATCATTTGCATGAAAATCACAATGAGAGTTTAAAATACATCTTCCACATCTCTATTAGCTGTCTGTTCTCTGGGAACATTTCACAAAGTTCCAGCTGATTCAACTCCTTATTTTCTGAACATATACTTTATATTTTTCTAGCAATTTCTGATTATTTGCATTCTAATTCATAATTAAGGTATTTTGTTGCATGTTTAACTATCTGTGGTGGATATACTATTCCTTATGGTATTTAACTTTTACATTTACTCTTTATCAGACTAGATATTGTAATTATATTCCCAGAAAACCTTCTTCTTGCTCCCTGACCTCTCTTATCTCTAAAAGAGTCTGAGTAGTTGAAACCGGTTTGGCTCAGTGGATAGAGTGTTGGTCTATGGACTGAAAGGTCCCACGTTCGATTCTGGTCAAGGGCATGTAGCTTGTTTGATGGGCAAATCCCCGGTGGGGTGTGTGTAAGAGGCAGCTGATTGATGATTCTCTCTCATTGATATTTCTAACTCTCTATCCCTCTCTCTTCCTCTCTGTAAAAAATCAATAAAATATATGTTATAAAAAATAAAAGAATCTGAGTATTCTACTCAGAGAGGTTCCTTCAAAACAAATCGGACTAATAATAGAAGATAATAATGGAATTCCCCAGTTTCTCACAGGATTGGCAGATGGCATTTAGCTTCTGTGTTGGTTTAGGTGATTCATGTGTTAAATCCCGTCCACATGCCTTGCCTTATATCAGTGTCCCAATCAGTCTTAACAAGAACTGTGGCACGTAGACATTTGACAAGTACAGACTGGCTAAACAACTCAGTGAAATGTGCACATAATCTACCTGAGATAGGAGAAATGGGCCTTACAAATGGTGCATAATTCTTTATCACCACGTGGTCCCTAAATAAGAGAGTCAGCATTCAAATTTGTCTTCTTTTCATTCTAATCCCTATGTCCATAACAAGGATGTTAAACCAATTCTGCCACCCTTGAGCTGCTCCTGTTCCTTATTTTTCACTTTCAAGCAGTCCTTGGCATGTAGTGGAGTCCTACCAAGCTCAAGTGTCAAGTGTCAGTCTGTTCTTCCTTCCTCTGGGGAGAACTTCCTTATGGAATCACTGGACACAAGGAAAGTTAAATTCCTTATGGAATCACTGGACACAAGGAAAGTTAAAGTGAAAACTTCTTACCTGAAAGTAGGACAGTGAATGGTGTTTCACAGGAAGTATTTATTTAAGTCTGGTAAAGAAGTTTTGTTTTGTTTTGTTTTGTTTTAATATATATTTTATTGATTTTACACAGAGAGGAATTGAGAGGGACAGAGAGTTAAAAACGTCGATGAGAGAGAAACATCAACCAGCTGCCTCCTGCACAACCCCCACTGGGGATGTGCCCGCAACCAAGGCACATGCCCCTGACTGGAATCGAACCCAGGACCCTTCAGTCCACAATCCGACGCTCTATCCACTGAGCCAAACTGGTCCCGGCTTTTTTTTTTTTTTTAATATAGATATACTGAAGAAGTTAGTATTTCTACCTCCAAAGGGAGCTAAATAAAAAGACTCCAGTTTACCCCACCTGGGCAGCATGATGCATAGCAATGAAGAGGGCTAGCTAAAGATGGTAGGGGGCTCAGAATAAAGGCAGAGAAAAAATGGAAAGACCCACAGATAGAGGTGAGACATTCTCTTAGAAATAAGTGATGAGCAGCATTTTTAGGAGTATCTATAAGTAATTGATTAAAAATATTCTATTAAAGTGAAGTACAGATACTTGTTTAAAAGAATGCAGATATTTGAATTACATGGAGTGGCATGAATTTGATCACATTACTTACTCTCTCTGAGTCCCTTTGCATGGGAAATAGAAGTGATGATACCCACCTCACAAGACTGTCATGCAGTTTAAGTGAGATGCCACATGTAACACTTTTTGCCATGTTCCTAGAACATAAATAATATGCAATAAGTACTAGCTGTTATTTATATTCTTATAATAACCAGAGCAAACACTGCGAATTTTATGCAAATAAAGGCTTTGGAAAAAATATTTTATTATCACAGATGATGATTAATGGAAAGAAGGAACGGCTAAACAGAAGATAACCTCAACAGAAAGTGTTTATTGTTTGTTTTTAATTTGTTTGTAGTCCTGAGTAAATCCGTGTCCACTTCCTTAAAGTAGGTGAGAGAGTCATTGTGATAATGCCAGTATATTTTCGGATAGAAGTAAGAGTGAATTAAACATCTTAGTGTTATCAGACAGGGCAGGGGAAGCAACAAACCAAACGCACTCAGAGGTTCAGAAAAGGACTGTTTATTTGCACCGATGCTGCCTCAGAGAAGTCAGATCCCAAGAGCTGAGCCCTGAAGAAAGTAGCGCTTGGCCTTTTATGTTTCCCCAGGCTCTTTGTCTCCCATATATGACATACAACACATTCTAGCCATTCTTTCTATATTACATGTTAAGTTTTGGGTATTTATCGCAGTTTGGGGAGGAGGGCCATGACCTGGGACAGCAGAAGCTTGACCCACAATAGATCCTGCTGGAGCAGAAGCAGAAGAAGCAATCTTCTACACACTAGGGAACCCTTGAAGGATTTAATTTCACATTTTGTAATATAAAGTTAATGCCATGCCCTAGCCGCTTTGGCTCAGTGGATAGAGCTTTGCCTATGGACTGAAGGGTCCAGGGTTCAATTCTGATCAAGGGCACATACCTCCTTTGCAGGCTCAATAACTGGCCCCTGTTGGGGCAAGGGAGGGAGGCAACCAATTTATGTGTTTCTCACGTTGATATTTCTCTCTCTCTGTCTTTCCCGTTCCCTTCCACTCTCTTTAAAAACCAATGGAAGAATATCCTCTGATGAGGATAACACAGACACACACACACACACACACACACATACACACACACACATACACACACACTCACACAAAGTCAATGCCAGTATCATAAGATGATTGTGAGTATTAAATAGTATAAAGTTAATAAAATCCTTGGCATAGACCTTGGTACATAGAATGCATTGGACTAGTATTAGCTCCTTTGATTATGATAAGTAAGATGGAACTGCACCAAAATCTAGCAGTCTTTTTGCTTGCTTCTTTCAATTTTCACATTATGAATGGCTTTATGAGTCCCAAGGAGAATTTCCAAATACTTTTTTGGAATCTGCTCATATGTCATGGGTGCTAAGAGCCAGTTTGTCTTGAAATTTTTCGTGGCCTCTATGCCAGTTTAACAATTGCACTATAAATTGGAATTTCGTCCCTTGAGTCCAGGGAATAGTTTTAGGACACTGCTGACTTCAGAGTCAAACACAAACACATATTTAATGAATCAATCAAGTTCTCTGCTTCTAAGATTACATCTGAGGGACCGGGATGCTTCAGTACCAGCAGCCTTCTCAAGGGTAGCGTTGTCCACTTAATGGAAATGTAATTTCTCCTCATTTATCTTTTCTCATTAAGTCAATCCCAGAATGTGGAAGTCTCATAGCAGTGATCCACAGATTTATAAGAAAAGATGTCTCTAGCTGAGCTGAGCGGCCACTAAAGCCCAGAATCATTGCTTACTCCTGAGTGCCTTATGTAACACTCACACAAACTTAAAAACTCAACAGCAAAACACAACCAATCCAATTAAACAAATGGGCAAAGATGGCTATTAGACATATGGGAAAATGCTCAATACCAAGAATCACCAGAGAAATGCAAATTAAAACCACAATGAGATATCACCACATATCTGTCAGAATGGCTTGCACCAATAAATCAACAAACAAGTGTTGGTGATGCTGTGGAGGAAAAGGAACCTTAGTGTTCTATTGGTGGGAATGCAGATTGGTCCAATCACAATGTTAAAGCTATATGGAGTTACTTCCAAAAATTTAAAAAATGGAACCACCTTTCAATACAATGCTTATACTTCTGGGAATTCAAAAGCATACATGCACCCCTAGGTTCATTGAAGCATTATTGACAATAGCCAAGATTTGGAAGCAGCCCGAGGGTGCATTTGTAATTGAGTGGGTAAAAAAACACACAGTGGTATGTTTACACAGTGGAATACTACTTGGCTGTAAACAAAGAAGGAAACCTTACTTTTTGTAACAATATGAATGGACCTGGAGATTATTATGCTAAGTGAAATAAGCCATTCTGAGAAAGACAGAAACTATAGAATTCCATTTATGTGTGAAATCCAAAGAACAAAGTAAACTAACAAACAAAATCAAAATAGATTTATAGAGACAAAAAGTCTGATAGCTGAAAGAGGGGCTGGTTGGGGGCTGGATGAGAAAGTGAAAGAATTAAGCAATAAACAAAAACAAAAATGCCAGTATCTAAAAATGACTGAGAGTATTTAATAGGATAAAGTTGATAAGGCCCTTGACATATACCTTTGGTTCATAGCATGCATTGTATTAGGATTAACTGATATGATTATTATTATAATTATAATGGAATTGCGCCAAATAGGCAGATATTGTATGTTGATTACCAAAAGGAAAAGGCAGGTGGGAGAAGGTAGAAAAGGGTAAAAGGGAATAAATAGTGATGGAAAGATACTAGACTTGGAATAGTGAACACAGAATCCAATATACAGATGATGTATTGTAGAATTGTCCACCTGAAACCTATACAATTTTAGTAACCAATGTCACACAAAAACTAAAGTTAAAAAAAGCAATAATTAAAATTAATACAAAACAAAACACACCAACAACTTCCAGTAACTCATGGGTTGCAAAGGCACAGGAACAAGAGGAACAAAATATACCTTCACCTTCCAACAAGAGCTCATGGACTACTTATTCAGCTCAGATGTTAATAACTACCTCCTCTCCTTTGAACAGTTCTGTGTTTTCTCCCCCTGCTCCCAACTACACACACACACACACACACACACACACACACACACACACACACACACGTGCCCGCTGAATATGCTGAACCATGTCTGACTCCCCTGCCCTCCGACCGTCATTGATAGCTAGCTAGCTACGGTAACATTTAGGCTTTGCTTGCCATATGGTGTCTGCTGCACCTATTCAACTATGCAGGTATTGGGAGACAGCAGCTGTGGGCCATACAGGAATGAATGTATGAATGTGCTTGGCCGTATTCCAAAAAACTAGCAATGGGCAGGTGTGTCCCATAGACTGCAGGTTGCTGACCCCTGCTAGGGATAAAGAAGGTGTTTGTCAGGCAACTGGGATTCTGATTATGGATTTAGCCCTAAGCTCAGAGGCTTTGGGGAAGTTACTATTTAGAGGACTTGCTTTGCCATCTATAACATAAATCAGTTAATCTTTCCCAAAATGTGGACCAGTAATGCTGACAGGTAGGTTTCATTACAGGAGAGATTAGTCTGGTTTATTGGATGCCATATTTCATAGAGCCTAGAACTGTGTCTGGCTTATAAAAGGTGCTCAGATATTGGCTGCATTAATGAATTAGATGAAGTAAGAGGTTTGCTGGATTTCAGAATGTAAGGCCTGACACAAAGTCTCTCTGAGCAAAGACATTTTGGAAGCCAAAGGGTCACTATGAATAACACCCCTAGGCAAAGGATTGTCCCAGCCAAAGCCAGCCCCAGAGTCAGGTCCATCTCTACACTGCCAGCCAATACCCTTGAAATACTGAAGTGCTCTGGCCTTTAACACACTCAGAGATTCTCTTCAGAAGGAGGGAAAAAAGTGAGAACTTTAGCATTGACCTATCAGAGAGTATGTTACTTGAAAGAACGTGTTTTAAAATGAGAAATCCCTACAGTGTTTTCAATTAGCAAGTTAAAATCCCTTTGTCCATACCTGACAACATAGCAGGGTGGAGGCACACACACACACACACACACACACACGCACACACACAGCAGTTGGTTACAAAAGAAAAAGAAGATGCATTTACTCAGCTCATTTATGAACTAATGTGTAAATCTCTACCCCTCTACATTTCCTCCTGGATCTAAGGTTCCATCATCTCTGTGTGCAACAGACCCCTATGGCCAGTGAACCCCAATATAAATGGGTAGGAAATTCTTAAGCTGGCATCTGCAAAGGGAACTAAGTCAGAGGCACTTAAGTCCTCCGTGAACTTGATCTATTGTCCTTCATGAATAAGCCTGGGTGTGCATTTCCATCACAAAAGTAACAGCCCTCTCCTTTCCTAGTGCCAGGCCAATGCCTGCTAATGGGAACAAAGGGTGTTTAAAGACACAGGGTCTGAAAGCTTAGGAAAGCCACCTAGTGAGACATGAAAGGCAACTTGAGAGAATTCTATTTCAAAGGCAAGTTCATGTCTGAGCATTCTTAAAAAATATGATTTTAAATGTGACAACAAAGAAACACAGAACATCTTGGAGAAGTTTTTGCTCAAATATGAAGACACAGTCCTTTAGCGGAGATTCCTGTTACCGGAATGGGGAGCTGGCCCTGAACGGGCCTGCTTAGGGCCAGAAGGCAGTGGGTGGGTTCTTGACTTTGTCGGGAAAATTTCACAACATGAGTCCAGGTGAATTTTTAAGGACACTTATTAAAGCTGGGGACAGTGAAACAAGCAGGGGTTGGGGAAATGAGCCTGGGCTAGTCTGCTTTGGCTCACTAAGAAATCAGAGGAAAGGGGGCCTTGGGGGCATGTTGGAGAAGGGGCTGTCTGAGACAAACTGCTGCTGCCCGTTGTTGCCCTGGTTGCAAGCCTTGTGGGGTCCCTGAGAGTTCAGGTGATGCCTGCCTGTGGGGAAAGGTGATGGTGGGAGGTGTGGGCTTGCTCTTAGGAAGGAGAGCCTGTGCCGGACCTTTGTTTAGAGCAGTTTTAAAGGCTTTAGGGGGTGTTAGGGTATGATTTCAATAGAATATTCATTAGCTTTATGCTGATGTACTAAAATGAGATTTATTCTTTTAATTACATCTGTCCATGGGTGTGGTTGGCAAATGGCACTGATCGGATTTCTGCTGTCTCCCTGAGTAGGGTGATTTAAGCTATTTAGCCTCAGGTTGGGGAGAAGTGCAGGTCATTTACTTTTAAGTGTCCCCGGTTTAGGGAAGATAGGATTTACTAGAAGGCTGCAAACTGCTTGGTGAACGATGAAACAGAGAGGGCCGGAGACCGGGTTGCCAGGACACAGGCTTTGTTGAAGAGAAGAGTACCACTGCTGACTGCCTTCCAGAGGAGAAAGAGAGAGACGTCCAGGGTGCAGGGACCTTTTAAGGAGAGGGAAAAGAGGGGAAGGGGCTTAGGGCACTCAGCATACGCTGATGGGTGGTTTCATGTAAGGTCTATGATTAGGGACCTAGGGACTTAGGAATCGGGGGCTTAGGGTATTTGGCAGGTGCTGATTGGTAGCTCAGTGCTCAGGAATGTCCAGCTGCAGGTGGAGTTTACATCATTCTCTGTCATTCTCTGTCCATCAGTTGGAGGAAGGGAGGATCTATCACTTGGAATCTAGGTTTTCTAGATGGCTGTTTACCCCTCTGCCTCAGCTTCCCTCTTCTGCTTGTCCTGGCTTCCTGGTCTGTCTCATCCCCATGGTAACCACAGAGCCCCTAACAAGGGCTGTGAGTGTTGTCAGTGGAAGTGGACTTCTTGTGGTGCCTGGAGGAAAAGAATTTTATGACTTTTTCGATGATGTAAAATTAAGGGAGTTTCCCTGCAAGCTCTTATCTCTGTGAAGTCCTGTCTTGTCCTCAGCAGGGGACAAGCCATTGTCCATAGTTTCTTCTCCATATTGGAGTCCAGTCTAGTCCAGCATCCGGCTAGCTTAGCTTGTGTTCTCAGCTGCAGTCCATTGCTTAAGGCCACAGCTATAGGGAGAGAAGAGGCTAATGTGGGGCACAGAGCAAGAACTAACAAGGAGAGCACAAGAGGAGGCTCCTTGTCTAGGGATTTAAGCCAGGAGTTCCTTCAAACTAAGCTTTTAACTCTCTAAGATTTCTCAAGTTTCTGATGGAGTCCACCCCTTAGTCAATCTGTTGTTCCCCAGGGTAGACTGACAGGCAAGCATTTGTCCTGTGCCACCCCAACTTCTACTATGTGTCTATCTCCTCTTTCTCCCCCAACAATCCAGCACCCGATGGGGGGTGGGGAGGGATGTTACTCCCCTTGGAAGAACAAGGCTTTGTGAAGCTGTAGCTTCCTGATGAAATTTCCCACATGACCATGCTTCCAATGTCTGACTTCCCTTTGCTTTCATTCTCTTATTAATATCAACTAGCTAATTATGATGATAACATAAGGCCTGGGCAGTGGAGGAACTGGACTGTTTGCTCTGATTCTGACTTTGAATAGCCACAGCAATCTTGAGAAAGAAGATCATAGTTGGAAGAATCATATCGGATATCAAACTATACTACAAGGCCATAGTAATCAAAACTATACTACAAGGCCATAGTGGTACTGGAATAAAAACAGACATATGGATCAGTGGAACAGAATAGAGTGCCCAGAAATAACCCACACCTTTATGATCAATTAATATGCTACAAAAAAGGCAACAACATACATTGGGATACAGACAATGTATTTAGCAAATGGTGTTGGGGAAATAGGACAGATATGTGCAAAAAAATGAAACTAGACCACCTTCTTACACAATGTACAAGAATAAACTCAAAATGGATCAAATATTTAAAAATGTTGGACTTGAAATGATAAAAAATACTAGTCAAAAAAACATAGGCAGTAAAATCTCAGACTTTTTTGTAGCAATATTTTTTCAGTGTGTATTTAGTAAAATTATTCTGATTTGGTATTCCAAAGTTTTCCAGTTATCTCTACCAAACTTGAGCAAGTTAATGGGATCTGATGTGAATAACTTTTTAAATTACCCAGAATTAAAATACTTAGACTAAAAACTCTTTAAGTGAGCTTGTCATAGTTCTATAAATTGATCCTATTTGCATTCTATTTTTTAAATCAATGAAAACTGCATGATCTAAGCTGTCAATAATAAGCAGACATTTCAATTTTATTTAAATTGCAATTTGACTCACTAATAGTAAAAATGGTGGACACAGATTGATTCTGTTCAAAGAAGTTTAGAAAACAAGTTCTTTGTATGGAAAAAAAAAAAAAGTAGGGCATTAAATTATTTATTTGTTTCACTCTTTTAACCATGATAAAGCAGGGCCACAAACATCTGTGGACATTGTGGAATGTCTGTGGCTTTTCCTTCCCTTCTACACACTTTTCCCTGCTGCAATCACAGATAACCCTCTACATAATTACAGGATTGGAGGGGGAAATAACTCTCTAAGAGTAATTGCAATTATACATTGGTGGGCAGTAACTCTGTTTGAGTGCCAATCAGAAATATATGACAAAATTGAGACCTTCTGTCTTATTAAAGCTGACTTAGCAGAAAGAGATTAGATTTAGGGCAAGTCAGAATTCTTGTTTCATTGTCCTATTTTCAGTAAGAGATGGAATTTAGGACAACTCAAAATGCTCTTCTCTGCCCTATTTTATTGCACCTATGTTTATTCATATCCAGCAAAAAATAATCCTAATTTTAGCCTTGCAGTTTCTTCATTTTGGACAAAAAACAATTTTCCCAAATTAATTTTATTTTTCATTTTAAAATTAATATAGATGATTCAAGAATATTACTCTGCAGTGCCTTAAGTATGACTGCAATAAAACCCTTACCCCCATAGTCCCAACTTTAACCATGATAGGAATGAGTCTGCTATCAGATGTGAATAAAGGGTGCATCAATATGCTTTTTTATTTAATCAAACTTTTAGTAGTCCTTTCAACCTGTTCGTGCTCTTAAATCTATCTTTTACTTTTTGTACTATCATTTTAAATGATATTCCTTGGAATTAGTAGCAATTAGATTTACATATAAACTGTCTGGACTGGATGTGTTGTGTGCGGATATGTGTAATTTTAATAATGCTTCAAAGCAGTCAAGGAATCAGGTTTTAAACCTCTGCATCAGTACACATTTACTTAAAATGGAATGGCATAGGTTGTTTTAGTTTTTACAATAAACACATTTATTAAGTTTAAAAATGGTCCAAAGTCACTATAAACTCTAAAATTGACTTTCAAGTCATGCAAATTATAGATTTTATACATTAAACAATTCTTTAAAAATATTTTATTCTCTTCCATAATTTTGATATTTTGTTAAACCATTTCTCTTTTCTGCCTTCCTGTCCTACCTAATAATTATTCTACTTCCTAGTATTATTCTGCTTTCTGTAGTCATAACTTATTACCCTTTTCTATGACTTGTTAATATTTTTAAGGATATGTATTTCTAATCATTTCCTATAATTTATTTCCCATGCACTATCTTCTGTCAGGCTTTGATTTAAGGGTAATTTCACTTCATGAAACAAGTTTGGTAGTATTCTACCTACTTAATCCTTTTCAAGATCAACTTTGTTTATGTTTGGCATTTTTTCATCCTTAAATGCTTTATACAATATAATTTTATAATTTGCCAGCTAATCCATTCTGCACTGGATTGCATGTCTGTGTATGTATCTCTTTAATTTAAAATGTTGATTTAATAGAGAGCTATTCAAATGTTTTCTTTCTTTTTGAGTCATTTTGGTAAGTTTTGCTATGTAAGGAATATTTCCATTTAATCAAGCTTTTCAATTGTCATCCTCTTGAAATATTTTCTGATTTCCCTTGTATTTCTTCTTTCACTTTCAAGATACTTAGAAATATTTTCTTCATTTTGAAATAAATGGGAGCTTTTATAGATATTTATCTTATTTCTGAAGTTATTACATTTTTTGTCAGAAAAAGACACTTAATAATTCATTGAGAATTCTTTATGGCCCAATTCAATGTGGTGAACATTTCATGTCACACTTGAAAATACTGTGCATTCTACAGTTTTGAATGTAGTTTTCCATAAAATTCCCTGAAGAAAGAACAGGTGAATATCTTACTCTAATACCTTCCAAATTTATTTTTAGTATTATATATATATATATATATATATATATATATATATATATATATATATATATATATAATAATCCTAATTTTAGCCTTGCAGTTTCTTCATTTTGGACAAAAAACAATTTTCTGTGAATTTTCTGTGAATATATATATATATATATATATATATACACACACACCGTATTTTTCGGACCATAAGACACTCCAGACCATAAGACGCACCAGTTTTTAGAGAAGGGTAATGAAGAAAAAAAGATTCTGAAGCAAATAGTGTCTTAAAATATTTTATGTACATTAAAACCCAAAATCACAGTCATAAACACATGTAATCAACCCTGTAAAGTAAACAGCAGCATTTAGAACCATTTTAGAGCTGGGCAAGCAGACAGAGACCACACAGAGCCGGGCAAGTTAAAAAAACTTTTTTTTTAAAGTATATGTGTAGGCTATATTTGGACCATAAGACGCAGGGACTTTTTCCCCCCACTTCTGGGGGAAAAAAAGTGCATCTTATGGTCCGAAAAATACAGTGTGTGTATGTGTGTGTGTGTGTGTGTGTATGTGTGTGTGTGTGTGTGTGTGTGTATATATATATATATATATATATATATATATATATTTTTTTTTTTTTTTTTTTTTTTTTTTTTTTTCCTTAGAGGTCCAATGAACTTCCCACAGTATGAATGTTTCTCAGGATTCAATTTGAGAAGCACTGTCCTATTCAAAATAGAAATTCTTTTTCTTTGAACTGTCATTCTCATCACTTAATCGTTGGACTACTGGGCTCCCCCAATGGTGAGGTAGAAATAGGACATCCATCAAGCACACAGGCCAATGAATCCGTCTGCACACATCAAGATCTACTAAAACATATATGACTTACTTTTTTACATTCCAAATAATAGATAATAAAAATTACTAAAATAAAACATCGTATAACCAAAGCATGCATATTTTAAGCTGTAGTAAATTATGCAAGTGTATATACATGTAATATGTAAGTTAAGAGTATATTTAGATATTTTATTTAAAACTATATATTATTTAAGGCAATTTCTTAGCATATGGAGCTACTTCAAGCTCTGATAAGTGGACATTAGCCTCCTACCTCAATATTCAGATTTAAATGCCATCAGATAAATAAAAGTGAAAACAACTGTGAAATTAGATGCAATTTAAAAAAGTAAAAGCAGGTTTGACATTAGAGAATCTTTAGAGAATTAAAGTAAGATTAAATTAGACTCATGAATTTTGTTCCAGATATCATTTATCAACATTCTTTTTCTGGTTCTTAGTATCACAGACAAAGGTAATAATTATTATATTAAAACAGAGGCCTGGCACAGATTTATGCACCGATGGGGTTCCTTAGCCTGGCCTACACCCTCTTATAATCTGAGACCCTATCCAGGGATGTTGGATAGCCAGTTTTATCATGGTCCCTACAGGCCAGATCCAGATAGGAGGGAGCCCAATCCTGTGTGTTGAGCACTTGTCCCCTGGTGGTCAGTGTCCATCATAATGACTGGTTGACTATTCAGTTATTTGGTTATTTAGGCTTTTATATATAGAGACTAGGGACTCAGTGCATGAATTTGTGCACCTTGAAAGGAACTGTTGGCTGCAAAGATGTGATAGGCACAGGGGTGGGTCTTGGCCCACCTGGCCCCTCTCGCAATGTCCCCTGCTCCCCTGTCTACCAGCAGCCCACTACCATTGCTGTGCTCACACCTGCGGACTGTGCTGAGTGATTGGAGCTAGTGCTGTCCACAGGTGCCAGTAGCAGCTGCTATCCTGATTGCCCCTCAGAAGAGAGGATCGGGGGATGGAGAAACCATGAGGGGCCAATCAGGGCCAGCAGCTGTTGCTCACACGGGCTTATGGCACTGAGCCATTGGGGCTAGTGCTGGATGCTGGCAGGGTGTGCAAGTGGTGTCTCTGCTGCTGGCAGCAATTGTGAGCACTGGGCAGGACCATAGCACATGGAAGCATAGAATTTTCAGTAACCACCAGAGGCTTATCCTGATGATAGTAACTGGTGCCCTACCTTGGTCTGGCACTCACACTCATCTGTTCCACCATATTGCTGTGGCCAATGCCCATCATTTCTGTGCTCGCTCACTTGCTGCTGATGCCTGTCATGTTTTGGATGCACCCCTGGTGGTCAGTGTTCATCATAGTGATCAGTTGTTCACTTGTTCCACCATTCAGTCTATTTGCATATTAGCTTTTTATTATATAGGAGAATATTCTGTTTGGTATGACACATGTTACATGGTAGCATCAACATTTTAATAAATAATCTCCATTAATATACAGTATTTCCCTTCTTCAAATAAAACATAATATTCGATCTAGTGTCAACAATTTTTATAAGATTATGTCTAAATGACCAAGTCTCTTCCTAAAACCTTTTCCAGTGTACCTATTGCAGAGATTGATAATGAAAGTCTAACACTATATATCATTTATAGAGGACTCTTTATTACTAATATGTATATTCAGTTACTATTACAATTATTATTATTATATTTTGTTTTTTTAATTTTAATGTAAATATATTTTTGCATTGAATTTTTTTTTCCTTTTTTTTTTTTTTTTTTTGGAGAGAGTGGAAGAGAGAGGGAAAGACAGAAATCAGAAATATCAATGAGAGAGAAACACATCAATTGGTTGTCTCCTGCATGTGTCCTGACCAGAGCCTGGGCCAATGTTCTATCCATTGAGACAAATCAACTAGGGCTAAAATTATTACTATTTTTTATAATGATTGGAAGCTTAAGCTTTTTTGTGTCTTCGATTTGGCTTTATCTCATAATAAAACAAATGGATATGAATGAATGGTTAAGTGATATCTAAAAGGGTTGAGTAATTCTCTTTATTTGTTGTTACCATACTGAGTTCTCCAAAGCATATGAGTAAATCTTCTCAGTTAATGTTCTTAACTATAAGTACATTTTGTGAAAGTTGTATACAAATATCAATTCTCTATTCATTTAGGAACCATCTGCTGAGTTCCTACTACATAAGTCCTCTAACACCAACAAGGACTCAAAATGCATTTAATTTTAGTTTTTTTAAAAATTAAACTCATTTATACCTGATGGATCACATTGAAGATCTAAGTGACACAGGGTGGTCATATTGAAGGGAGAGGTTTTGTTGATTTCTCTCTCTCTCTCTCTCTTTCTCTCTCTTTCATGTCCCCCACCTTTTTAAAGTGTATCTTTATTGTTTAAAGTATTACAAATGTCCCCATTTGTTTTACTTATTGTACAATGTAGGTAATAGTAGGTTTTATATAAAGGAATACAATATATGTTCTTCTGATTTTAGGAATGCGTGTACTATAATGGAACTAGAATTAGAACCAAACTCAAATCTGTTTGGTTCTAATTCATATGATTTTCTGTAACAGATGCCAGCATGGGACGAGTCTTCATGAAAGCCTTTGGCCTTAGATTCAGCCTTCTTTTATGCTCTACTGAAGAAGGTAAGAAATTGGAAAGCAGCCTATCAGTACAGGTAGTCAATGGGGTTATTGTCCCTTGAGCAGAGGAAAAGGGATACAATTGGTAGTAAGATGTGGGTTGGGATGGGGGGGGGTGGAGTTACCGTCCTTGTTTTACCTCCGCTGCTTTTTCATCAGTTTCATGGCTGCAGATATTATTGTTATTGGTGTTACCATCATCATGATCATGATTTTACTGCCTTTGCTTCCATGTATTTTTTAGTAAAATGATGACAGGCCTTGTTTACATACTTCCCTTTTATTTGGTATGTGTGTCAATATAATATGGAATATGGATTTTACATGTAATGTGTTCAATTATTGTTTGTATTCAGTCATAAGTAAAGTACTTATTAATTTGATAATTTGGGGAGGGAAAGCAGTCCCCCCCTCAGGCAGATAAAGAAACAGAGTAAGAATTGGGCATCCTGAGGAGAAGCATCTACAATATGTTACTGGGAAATCCCTCTTCTTCCCTGGACCTAGAGAGAATAGGAAGAATAGAACGAACTGGGGAAAAGAAAAAGCATGCATACAGAATTATGGGAAAATAATTCATGATGAGAATATGCTATGAATAACTTGTTCTTCTATAACTTAGGGTAAGGTGTTTTTTGCATTTTAAATGAGTTAATGGAAGGTAAATGGCTTGTGTACTCTCTATATGGATGGTTATAAGCGTGGATTCTATATTAGAAAGTCAGAGGTGAATTAAATTCACAATTTACTACTTGCTATCTTGTGATATTTGGAATACTGTTCAGCTTCTGTGAAATTTATATTTTATCAATTCAAAGTAGATTGCTAATAGATATTAATAGAATTTTCCACATCTGTTAATTTGAAGATTCAGTGAGAAAATATGTGATTTTCATGAACTTGGGATATAGCAAGTGTTTAAATATGGTAACTATTAGTAGAAATGATGGTGTATACGGGGTTAGTGCCATGAAATCTCATTAAACCAGTTGTTTCTGTTTGGTTCTTCCATTTGAACAAGTATCAGATAGAAAAAGAAAATGGTTACTTTTATTCCTTCTCATGTAAACCTTTCAAAAAGAAAATCATTTCCAAAGTACCAAAAATGACAGACAATGGGTATTAGCAGAAAGGAGATAAGTTTAAAAAAATCAGTGTGACTTTATTCCTTATTGTGGCTCAATTTTTAAGATAGTTCATTTGTGAAGTAAATTATTTCTAAGCATCTCTGGAGGTTAATTTTCTTAAATACAGTATGGGAATAGTGATTATATGGCTCAATGTTTTCACAGCTAAAACTTATACAAAACCTAAATTTATACTGTTTCATTAAAAAGAGAAAAGAGATAAATGAACCATTCAGAACTCACCACCTGTGCACCCTTTTCACTATTTACATGTTCCTCTCCTATCAGGCACTCAGATGTGTTGGCAAAGTGCTCACCAGTTCTTACCTCTTCATACCATCAGGCCCAGTGAAAAATAAGTTTCCTTTCTCCCCAGTGTCAACAAAATTCCCCAAAATATATCTCACTGGCCATTTTGGGACATTTGCCCATTCATGATCAAAGCAAACCTGATTGGTAGCCATGAGTATATCCCTTATGGTATCCCTGCGGGGGTCCTCAAACTTCTTAAAGTGGGGGCCAGATCACGGTCCCTCAGAGTGCTGGAGGGCCGGACTATATGAACTACTAATTCCTACTGTAACACCTCAGCTGTGCTCACTGCCCAAAAAACCTGGCGGGCCGGATCAGACTCCTCTGCGGGCCGCATGTGGCCCGTGGGCCGTAGTTTGAAGACGCCTGCCCTAGAGCCATACTTCAAGTAAGTCTAGCCAAGATATGACATTCAAAAATGTATAAAATTAATATTTTAAGCAAATGAGCTCTTAATTCATTTCTATATGCAAGTGAAACCTGGGAAAGCTGAAGGCATTCATGTCCTATAATCACCAATCATTAATGCTTAGAAATGAGCTGAATCAGATACCTAGCTTCCAGCTCTTCACAGTGCAGCTCAGCAGGGTAAGGTCCATGAGGAGCAGACCATCCTCCTAAGTCAAAATCTTAGTCTGTGTCACCTGTATTGTCCATGCATGATTATTTTTAAAAATATATATTTTTTGTTTTTTTTTTTTCCAGAGAGGAAGGGAGAGAGAGAGCTAAAAACATCAATGTGAGAGAAACTTCAATCAGCTGCCTCCTGCTCATCCCCTACTGAAGATGTGTCCCCAACCAAGGTACATGCCCTTGACTGGAATCGAACCCAGGGTCCTCCAGTCCGCAGGCCAATGCTCTTTCCACTGAGCTAAACTGGTTTCAGCTGCATGATTATTTTTAACTTCCACTCAGCTATAGAGAAATGGGATACAACAGGAAGTGAGGACAGCCCAGATCCAATGTACTTCCCTAAGCTGCAATGCCTAACATGAAGTGTGGGGGTCAGGGAGGTGGAAGAATGTGGTATTCAAACAATCTGAGGCCTGTTATTTCCTATTGTGAGAACCCTGACTAATACACACACACACACACACACACACACACACACACACACACCAAAACCTAAAAAATTGAAAAAGAAATAAAAAGAAAAACAAAAGCTAGTGTTCAGCAGGTAATATGAAATGAAATAAAACCTGTATGAACCAATGGGCAAAATAACAGCAATAGTGCATATAGGTGTTGCACCATCCATGTTAAATCTAACTAACACCTATACATACTACCCTTATTATTTTCCAGTTGACCAAGCTCTTCTGCCAGAAGTCAGCTTTTAGATGTTCTGCTTATTTTGATAAGTTAATACTCATTGTGTCATGTAGCCTTTGAACACTATCTTTGGCCTGTGAATGTGGTTCTCAGTGATGGTAGACATGCTGTCCTCTCCCTGTGCAGAAGGCGAAGGAGTAACCGGGCTGTGTGCAATTGTAGTTGAATTGAAAGAGTTCAAGCTCAGAGACAGGCTTTGTTGATAGCCCCATATCTGCTCTCCAGAAATGTGAAAATATTAATTTGAGGAAAACCTTTTTGTTCTCAGACTTCTGATCTTTACTCAGGAGCTCAAACCACAAGAACTCTAGGATTCTTCTCTAATGCAAAAGACAGAACATTGAATGAGGAAGAAAAAAAAAAGTTTTCCCCAAAGACTCCTAGGATAGGATGCTTGGCTTTGAAACATGCCTCGCTGCTCAACGTGCATGGCGGAGAGGATAAAAGCCAGGCTGACAGGAAATGAATCCATCCATCTCTTCTTAGCCACTGAAGCTTCCAAAAGACTCTGACTCCCTGGTAACTGTTAGTTAAATATTCCCGAATAGCTGACTGTCATCTCGTTATCAATAATCCCAGTGACATGGATTGTATTCATTCTCCTCATTATTTGGATCCCTCCTTCCCAGCCACCAAAGCAATAACTGGATCCAGGAGCCAGAGGGATATGTTTTCTTTCCTTTCAACTCCTGCTAATTTCCCTCTGATAATTGACTTCAAAAGGGAGCATGGGAAACAGAACTTTTTAAAAGAAAAATCAGTTGACTTTCTAATGACTTCATATTGCAGAGGGTCCCCTTTATCAAGCAGCCTATCTTGAGATTTGTAGTAAAACTTGAAACAGGAACAGATGCACCTGTCTTCTACCCACTGATGGGAACTGGACACAGAGCCAGGTGATCTGTGGAAAGGCTGGTGTGGGGAGGGCATGTACAATCACCCCCTACTCTATAATACTTTCTACCCCTCCTCCCCCTCAAAACGCATCTGTCTCCTGAAATTATCTGATCAAGGGGAAATTGGTGACATTTAGTGTTCATAAATAATGTAAGCATCCCGTTCAGGGTTGGCAGCTTTGTTGCTGGCTGTCAGCATCATTTCAGTATCACCCATCTCATCTCAAGACTTGGTTGGCATTGTTTCCTTTTGAAAAGAGAATGGCAAAATGAAAGAGATAACCAGCCAAGGTGGCTTTTGTTGGGAAAATCCCCAGGGGAGATAGAAAAGATGAAGGTGGGGGGAAGGGGAGAGTTGCTGGGAAAAGCTAGATTCTCTGGAGGCCTCTGCTTATTGATGGGATGGTAATGAGTCCACTGGTGCCCAGCCAGAGCTATCGGATCTAATAAAGGGGATATTTGTCACTCTTGTAAAGAATGAAAAGGGGACAGCAATGCATAATAATGTTATCACTTGTTTGTAGACAGTGAATGATTGTATCTCAAACTGAACACAGGTGGCAGAGATTGTTTAAAAAACAAACAAACAAACAAAAAAACCTTCTGGCATTAAGAAGACAAAGAAGTACTTCTCATAGTCTCCCACATTAAGCATCAAGTAGAACAAACATAGCATTATTGCTTTTTCTTATTCATTAGTGTTTGGAAACCTACTTTCTCTGTTTAAATGGAGGCTCATTCCAATGTAATGTAAATAGAGATCAGCATGTTAAAAGTCCTACTTCTGCCCTGCTTTTCCTGGAATATTGATAAATGCAAAGGAGAGCAGCAATGATGAAATGCAAGCATGTTTCAAACCATAAGACAGTGTGTTTTTTTTTTTATTGTTATGAAAAAGTCACTAAAAGCAATGGCCTCACCCAATGTGCTAATTTGCTAGTTCTAAAAGTGTTTGGAAACAGATATTCAAATCCTAGCAGTGGCTATCAAAGAAATAAAATCCAACTTAAAGTATGTGATTCTTTCCATACACGGATAATTTTCAAAATGAAATGTGGAATTTCTACCACCACCAGCTGGGCAGCTTTGGAAATGTGGACTCCTCTTGGGCTAAACGGAAGCTGAGGAAAACAGTTTCCTAGTTTAAGATAACTTTATCCTCAAGAAAAATATATTTGTTATAAACTCAAAACTTTTGTATTGCAATTTTCTTATTATTACAAGAACCCAGGTGCACGGATTCGGATTTGTGCACCAGTGTGCCCCTCAGCCTGGGCTGTGCTTCCTCACAATCCAGGACACCTCAGGGGATGTTGGACTGCGGACTGCCAGTTTCAGCTGATCCCAGCAGACCTGGTGAGGATTGGGCTGAAACTAGCAGTCCATAAATGCCTGCTGCGCCTGCTCATCCTGACCCTGCTGTACCTACCATAGGCTTGCACCCAGTCAGTCCTCTTTGGGAGAGACTTCTGCAGCTGTGAGCCCTGAGTCTGGAATCCCTTTGGTCAACTGAGTGGCACTCCCACAGTGGGAGCGCACTGACCCCCAGGGGGAAGATCCTGTGTTGAGTGTCTGCCTCTGGTGGTCAGTGCACATCATAGCGACTGGCTGTTTGGTTGTTTACACTTTCATATATAGATGATTATTATTAATTATTATTATTGTTTTGTTAATCCTCACCTGAGGATATTTTTCCATTGATTTTCAGAGAGAACTGAAGGGAGAGAAAGAGAGAGAGAGAGAGAGAGAGAGAGAGAGAGAGAGAGAGAGAGAGAGAGGGTCTCAGTTCCTCCCAATCTGTTTGTCACAGGCTTTCTTCAGTTCCTTGCCATGAGGGTCACTACATTATTCATCCCATCAGAACAAGAAGAGTCAAAGAGAGAATTCTAGCAACACACAATTCATTCTTTTTTACCTGGGCACGAAAGAGACAGCTCATTACTCTTGTCTTATTCCATTAGATTGAAACCGTTTGCTAAGTCCAACAGCTACTTGGCAGGTAGGAAGGGATTAGGCAAAGTGAATGCCAGGAGACAGGTCTTACTAGGAGTCCTGTCAGAAGTTTTCTATCATATCCTCAATGTCTAAAAAAAAAGGGCATGAATCAGAATTTTTACTCACAAAATACAATCTAAACAGGAAGGGCAGCGGTTCCTACAAAAAGAAATGGTATGCCCATGAAGCCCAAATCTGATATTCCCAGTGAGCTGGGGTGAGGTCCATATATCTTTTTTAAGGTCCTGTGTACTGTTATGTTGACACTGAGCAAGTCCTATCTATACTCGTGTAAGTCAGACATGTTTGTTATCTGCACATTTACCACTGAGGCATCCAGGAGGCATCTTCACTATGACTAATTCATCATAGGAACAGTCATTTCTGTGAAGCATAACACTTACTCAACAATGGTTTGCAAGCTTGTTGCATTCCAGAAGATGTATTATATTTGGTACCCAAACAATGCATAATTCAAGTTCTATACCTGTTGTCCAAAGCATGTATTATTCCCAAGTTTTAAAGACACACAAACTGAAATAGTTTAGTCTAGTCACAGAGTTAAAATGTGTTGAAGCCAAAACTCTCCACATGTTGCTCGATGTGAAGTTTCCTTTATTGACATTTGGTTATGGTCATACAAAAGGTTAGCATTGGGGGGAAATGGATAAAGGGTACACAGAAAATGTTTGTACTATTTCTGCAACATTTTGGAAGTCTGAGATCATTTCAATATGAAAAGTTAAAAAATACAAATAAAATAAAATACAACCCCCTGCCTCATCTTAACGATGCCTGTCTGTGTTCTCCCTATAGAATTCTATATAATAAAACCCTAATATGCAAATCGACCGAGCAGTGGAAAGACCGGTTGTTATGATGCACACAGACCACCAGGGGGCAGATATTCAATGCAGGAGCTGCCCCTAGTGGTCAGTGCGCTCCCACAGGTGGAGTGCAACTCAGCCAGAAGCTGGGCTCACTGCTGGCAAAAGCAGTGGCAGTGGTGGGAGCCTCTCCAGCCTCCGCAGTAGTGCTGAGGACCCCTCAGGAGGATGCCCGACTGCTGGCTTAGGACCACTCCCAGTGACAGGCCTAAGCCAGCAGTTGGACATCCCCCAAGGGTGTACCGGACTGCGAGAGAGCATAGTTCGGGCTGAGGGCCCCCCTCAAGTGTATAGATGTCATGCACCAGCCTCTAGTAAAGGATAAGGATGCGAGCCTGGCTCAGGGACCAAGTGTGGAAGGCTCTGCAGACTTTCTGTCCCATTCTCACAAAGGCCACACTCTACCCCTGCCCAGTTACTGGTGGCTGCTATAATATGCCAGGCATCTTTGACACCATGCTTTTTCTTCCTGGCCAACATTTATTCTCCACCATGACAATGATACAAACTCCTACTCACCTGTCAAGCTACAGATCTTATTCCTCGCACCCCAGAAAATTCTTTCTGAACATTCCAGGAGTGATTAAGCACTTGCTATGGGATTTTTCTTACAACTTGCACTTCCTTTCATTTCGAGTCTATATCTGACATAAGTCTTTGTAACCATGCTTGATTTCCAAACTTTATTATTATAACTAAGGCAAAGACCCTTCTCTGTTTTTCCCCCCTCAGGCTCACAATTCCTAAAGCACATGACATGCTTCATAAATATCCTAATGAATGGCCTTCAAGGTGCCAAATAGTAAAAAGAAGTTTGAACTTAGTGGGGGTATTTATTATTTTCTCTATATCTAGGCTTTATACATGTTACTAACTCACCAAATGACTCTGTGAGGTAGATGGCATAGCAATCTCCTTTTTACAGATGAAATCACATAATTAAAAAAGAGTGAATTAAGGATTTGAACCTCGATTATCTGATAAGAAATGGTCACCCTAATCATTCTTCCATCTATGAAATAATCTGTAATTAAACCTTTAATTTTCCTGCTCCTGCCATTTGTTAGAGCAATACGGCAGTCACATATCATGCTTTCACCGGATCACATTTTTTAGAAAGAATGAAACAATTCTGTCTTGTTGGGTTTTTTTTTTTCAAGCTGACCACATAAAGACCTACTTAGAATTCTATATAAAAAAAAAGAAGGTCTTAGGCATAAAACATGCATTCTTATTCTTCATATTGATAAAAACAGTTGTTTTGCTTGTTCTTTTCTGTTCTTTTAATTTTTTCCTAAAGCTCTTAGCATCAGCGGGTAACCTTAAATGAATGACATTTTCAAGTGCTAGATATTCTAGGCCTTGGGATCAGATGTTGCCATTTTCAGAGACAGCTGTAGCTCCACTCACAAAAGGCCAAGTATCTTATAAAAGAAGGAGTCACAGTGAAGTAAGCTGCTCAAAGCCATCTGCCCGCTACTTTTCAGGTGCAATAGGAACAGGCCCTATCCAGACACCTGTCTGGGTTGCGGGCTGCTTATGTGCAGGTCCTCTAAAAATCATTTTGCTTCCATTCCTTTAGTGAGCATTTCCTGGCCATCAGATAAATGTGTTGAGAACCGGGCTTATAAGCATAATATGACAGTTTGCTCTTTGACCCCAGGATGTTTACACTCCTGTGGCAGAGCTTACATTCTACCCAATTTGTTCATTCCAGAAACTTCTCTTTGTGCTCTAATTGCACAAAAGTTAGTATTACATTTGTTGTTGTTGTTGTTGTTTTTGTTGATTTTTCTCTTCTGTCTCTTCCATTAGTTCCGTATCAATGGGAGCACCTGTTCTAGTTGTTCAGCTTAATCTTCCCATCACATCTTAAGCACAGGGTTCTGCACCATTTCTTGATCCTATTCTGTGCCCCTCAGTGGTAGGCGGGAGCAGGCTGTGAGGTTTATTTCCAGTGTTCAACTGTTCCACATGTGCCCAACATCACACACACACACACACACACACACACACACACACACACACACACAGATGGTTCTAGCTTTATAAACACAAGAGGATGAAGTTATTTTTTTATTATCAGGGCATAACTTTGGGTTTTATCTGAAGATGTTGGGGAGATGCTTTAGAAACACAGAAACAGAACACATATGCATTTTCCTTATTAACCCTATGTTCCTTGATAATATTATCTTACTATCTTATGTCCTATGAACTTGAATATCAAATAATGTTGCAATGAGGAAAGTTGTTCTTACCACTTGTACTTGCAAAGAGACAGCATACTGAGTGGCAGATTTCCGGGTCTGGAGCAGTCAATCACATAATAAAGTCAATGGTAACTCTTCCGTCCTAATGGACTTGTCATAATTAGAGACCCATCTCCTCAGACCCTTTTCCCTGTGTGCATGGAAAGCATGCATGGAATGACATTGACCATTGTGCAGCAATGTCAGTGGAGGGGATGTGTCCACCAAGAGTTCATGTACAGGGATGAAGTCAAGTCCTACTACAGGCCACAGTCTTATGCCATTTGATCAGAATTAATTCAGGTTGTATCTGCAGAGAAATCCTGGGAGCAAGAATGGTTATTCTATGTCCCATGTTGATCTTCCACGTGAATTTCTAAATATTATTAGAAAAGAACCATGTACTGGGATTCAATGTAAATATGCATGAAATAACTGTAAGTAAAGTTCAGCAAGTATAAGTCTTACACTACCCCTTTACCATGGAGCTAAAGGGGTAGTGTAAGAGGCAGATGATGATAGATAAGTAAACCAGAAGACTATGACATTTACTGTGAACAGAAGAACTAAGGGACTAATTGAAATTACAGAAGATCTACTATAGATGGGGTGATAAGGGGGGGAAGAACATGTAAACTGATACAGCATTGGTGAGATTAAGTTGAATAATATCACACCAAGCTGAGAGTAAAGTGTGTGCGAAGGTCATATGCTAAGAAAGATTGTGACCTGCCCTTAGAAGTGCAAGGAGGTGAGTGTATATATGTTTAGTGAGCAAGTCAGTGGATGGGTGTGATGTGAGGTCAGAGAGCCTAAAATTTTTCTAGTCACTATTTCTTTAGGGTCGTACCTTTGATCAGATGAAGATCTTGTTCCTGCTCTAGATCCATTTCAAGTTTATTAGCCTTTCCTGTCACCCAGTATGTGGTTTGAAATATTTTCCCAGATAACAATGAGGTACTTCTAGAACTTTAAGAGGGTTTTAAAAATCGAGCTTCCTTATTCATGATGGGAAAAGCAAGATGCAGTATATACATTATTTTGGAGAAGATGTCCTGGTATCCTTCACACCATTATACACCTAATTTTCTTACTAATGTAGTAGAATCCTGAATTTTCATAGGATTTATATGTTTTTCACTAGACAGACCATGTCTTTCTAAGTCCTTCAATGTGCTATCCATTTCTTGCTCTCTGGTTTGATTAGCATGACATGATCAATATATTGGTTTAGTATTTTGCAGGATGCTTCTTTCACATATGTGGCCTCCTTTTAAATAAGTTCCATGTATAAAATTTGACTCAGCTTTGGAAACTGGACAAAGAATCATGCTTCTTATTGGAGCAACTGTGTTCTTATTTTTGATCCTCCATTCCTTGACTATTTTTGTTTTGTTTGTTTGGTCAAGTTTTCTTTTGGTTATTTAGACATGGTAACTACCATCAATGTTGCTCCTAGGTACACCGTGTTCTGTCACTGTTGGCCTTGACTCACTGTTAATCACCTAAGCTCCTCTAGATGCCACATCAACCTTGCTTCTCATTACAGTTATTGAGTCTGGGCTTTTTCTGGTTCCCTACCCTCCTATCCATTGTTACCATGGAACCAGTTCTGCAATCAGGTTTCTTACTATGTCTGGGCCTACAGAGGGTAAATGCTTAGTGATGATGGTTAAACATTTGCTTTGTTGAATGGTGTGTCCCAATTCGAGCCTTTCTTTGTTTACAAAAAATAAAAGTCACTCAAAATTTAATGATTGCTAGTTTGTATTTATATACATCTCAAAAACATACGTCCACATGCATGCACACATGCACACGTGCACACACATATACACACACACACATTCACAAGCAGAAGCCCTCCTCCCTTGCCTATATAGTCTAGGAAGATTCTACTTAATTATGTTAAGCCCTGTAGAAAGTGATCATTACACATTTTAAGAACTGGCATTGAAATACATATTTATGACAATATAGAAATGGATATCTGGGAATTGGTAGCATTATATGGATAAAATACAATATTTGACAGATAGATGATATAGATATAGTTGTAATGCTAAGTATGAGGAGAAAATAACAGATAAAATTGGGAGATGGATTGGAGCCATATTGGATTTTATCCTGTAAGTGACAGGAGCCCTTGAAAGGTTTAAGCGGGAAGGAGATACAGTTGATTTGTACTCCAGAATAAAGTAGGATGGAGGGAGGGAGTGGCAGATATTCTAACTGAGCAATAATAAGACTTTGGACCACTGCTCCTACTCCAGGAATTATTCCTCACTGGTAAGTGAGGCACAGCATACAGACAAGGTTCAGAGTGTTAGAAAGGTCTCAGCCACCACTAGATCCCATTCAAAAGCTTAGAAATCTGAAGGTGGGTGGGCAGCTGGTGTCCAGAAGGAGAATCCTTGTGGAGCTTCATTTCACAGGGACTTCGTGATCATGACAGGATGGGTGTGGCAAGAGCACATCAGCAAAGCTAACAGTGCAGGTGGAGAACTTAAGGGGGTGGTTTCCCATATACTGTGTTTCCCCGAAAATAAGACATCCTCCGAAAATAAGACCTAGCGCATGGAAAGATAAGACATCCCCTGAAAATAAGACCTAGCGCAAACTTTGGGAGAAAAAATTAATATAAGACACTGTCTTATTTTCGGGGAAACAGGGTACTTATCCCCACTTCTAATGCGCTGTCCGCTACATGGACATGGTGGACACCAGCATTTCCCATGAAGGCATGGGGCTTGGTTCCTAAAAATTGAGCAGGCTAATCTAGGAAATAACTGCAAATTCATAAATAAGTGCTGATATTATGTAGATTGATATGCTCATTCCAGACACTTGAGGATATGTAATATTTTTTTGGAAGGGGGGGGTGATTTTTTAAGAACAGTTTCAGCTGCTTGATTTAATGATCTGGTTTTTGAGTTTAAAATGAAGAACAGCTTCAGAGACCCATTTCCCTTTCAAGAGAAAGATTAAATAATCTTAAAGTTGTTTGCTGTGCAGTTTATGTTTGCATTTTTTATCTAATCAGCCAAACAAATATAATTAATTCAGACAGTCGCCTCTGTGGTTTTGGTGCCTGGTAGGAGCTATATCATTACAAATGCAAATGCATTTCTAAAATAATGAGAATGTCATTATCACCCCTGATTCACTTATGTGGCCACATAGGAAACTGAACTACCATCTACTAGGGAAGTTACTTTTATAAACTGCAGGGAGCATTATGTCCTTTGTCTGAGCAGGACATCATATCTAGCTGTGGCTTCATCTAGCATCCCTATGTCCCTGTCGGACTTGCGGATGGGGGTGTATTGTAGACAGGGTGCTGGCCCTGGGGTTTTCCCTGAGCTGCAGATTTTATTCTCCTTCTGGCTATGAGTCCTTGAGACACATTCTTGAACATCTCTGAGTGTTAGTTCTTCAGTGGTTGCATAATTTCTGCCCTGCTCTCCTCAAAGGGCAATTACAAGGATCCAGTAAAATGATAGCAGTATGTAAGGTGATTGTGACTCATTACCTGTGTGCTTATGCATGTGTGTGTGCTTGTCTGTGATCTCTCACTTTGGACTTGGTTCACTTCTCACCAGCAGATTTTCTGCTGCCCTCGCAGCAAAGATTGGTGTCTTTCTCCATTTCTTTTTTTCATAGCTTCTAAGCTATGCCCAATTTTCCTCTTTGGAATTCCCTTCTGGATACTTTTTTGCTGCTGTTTTTTCTCCATGTGATTTGGATTTAGCTTGCTTCTGGGGACTCCTCCCCCCCCCCTTGCTTGTGTGACAGTCACTTGCCCATGATCATAAGCCTCTACAAATCACCTCCCTTCTTCCTTCAGGGTCAAATGGAAATCAATACTGTTACCACCTCTCCAATTCTAGTCACTCATCATTCCGGAATCTGTCCTTGTGTCTTTGTAAAAAATTGTTCTGTAGTCATAAGCCTATGGTGTGTGTCATCCTAGCTCATCTGTCCTCTGCATGCAATACAGCTGACCAGTTCCCACCTGCAGAAAGCTATAAGTAAAAAGTCTTTGTAGTAAACACTGGTATAAACAGCATTGTTTTAAGCAGGCAGCATATAATTTAGGACACTAGGTGGGATTAAAAATAAATAGTCATTATTCTTTTATCTCAATATTTAAAACATAATTTACTGATGAACTTTATAGTTGCTGTATTCTCATATTGTTTTTATATTTCACTTGAAACACCTAAGAGGCTTTAGAATAAGAATTTAAATGTGAAAAATTAAGATATTTCTAAAATACTTATTTTTTTGTTTCAAATGCAATGTTGCGGGGGGGTGGGGGGGAAGCCTATATATTATAATTTCCAACTGTAAAATAAACTCTTATTTAGTAAGAAGGAACACTAAAAACTACTGAGAGGTTAATGTAAATTAATAAATTATACTTTAGAATTAGAGAAACCTCTATTTGGTTTCTCACTTTTCTATTTCAAAGCTCAAAAACTTTGAGTGAGTTACATAATCTTTCTAAGCTTCATTTCTGTTTTCTATTAAGGGAAAATGATTATCATTATCATGCATTAATATGAAAATTCAATCAGAGAATGCTTAACTAGTCTTTAGTATAGCTCAGTAGAGAAGGCTAACATTAATGAAATTATACTTTAAAAAATAAGAATAATATAGCAACTATTGAAGCTCTCCCGATGGTTAGGTGGATTATACTTCTGATGATCTGAACAGTGGACACTGCTCCCTTAGGCAACATATTTTTAAATATCTTATCTGTTATTTTTTTTTTTTAAGAAATATATGCCACAAAAAGACTTTTAAAAAAATATATTTTATTGATTTTTTACAGAGAGGAGGAGAGAGTGATAGAGAGCTAGAAACGTCCATGAGAGAGAAACATCAACCAGCTGTCTCTTGCACACCCCCTACCGGGGATGTGTCTGCAACCAATGTACAGTCCCTTGACCGGAATCAAACCTGGAACCTTTCAGTCCGCAGACCGATGCTGTCCCACTGAGCCAAACCGGTTTCAGCCACAAAAAGACTTTTAACAAATAAAACAGAACCTTTATATTTCACATAAATATGTGCATTGCTATTTGGCATTCTCATGACTAAGAGTAGGTTCAGTTTTTAAAAGCTACTTTGTCATATATAACAGAAAAGAACTTTTCCTCAGAAAATCAAATAATAGCATTTGGTGTATTTTATTTCTGTCTGGTTCTGCTACAAGAAGCACAATTCAAAGGAAGTATGCTCTGGATGGCCATATCAGCATAGAGCCGAGAGGGAGCACACAAGAAGCAGATGCTTTCAGGAGATGCAGAAATAGCTGAAGAGGTCCATGGCACCCACCAGCAGCCATAATGATGAAGAGTTGAGGGCAGGTTTGCAAAGGCTGATGAAGGTGGACTCAGAGTAATTTGTTCACCTATTTATTTTCTTTCTGCGGTTAGAATAACATGAATGGGTAAATGGTGGATAAATGGGTAAATGGTAGTTTGATTAAACACAGGGGATCCAGGAGGAAGCCTGCACGTGGGAAAAAGATTACAAATAAATCCTGGATCGGGTTATTTTAAAGTTCCTGATTGACCCTGATTGAATATCGAGGAGTAATTATTTCAATAGCTCTAGAATTAAGGAGAAGGAACTGATGTAGAATAAAATGTGAACGATTAGACTATGTACTGTATAATCATATGTGTTCTGTATATTGATACTTTGGTTTAGAGCTTTGCCTTAATGTGTATACAGTGTGTTCTAATACAGATGCTCAACTTTCAAATCTGTCAACTAGATTAGACCTTACACTTTATGAAGTAGGCGTAGGACTTCTTAAAATATATCCAGAATAGCAGAGGAGAGTGAAGAGATGCTTGAGGGAGTTTGGGAGAATAAACTAAATTTGTAGACAGCAAATCGAAATCTCTATCATATTAAAATTATGTAAGACATACATTTGTCATCATAACATAAAAAGTGATTTAAATTACTGCAAGAAGTATTTAAGTCCATAACTGTTTTTCAATTAAAATTAACATAGAAATATATGCTATATTTTTAAAAGTCATGGACATAGGTCAGAAAACTTTTTTGAGTACCACTAGGTCATAGAAGGACTAGAGTCTTGCTGGTTTCACTTTGTCACATGCACATATTTTGAAAATAACACAAAATGCATGCACTGGATACTCACTTGCTCATACCACCCTATTTTGATGAAATGATTACTCCTACATATCCTTTTCTAGGATTCATGTTACTATACATTTCAATATACTGTTCCTACCATTTGAATTTTTGGATTTAGAATTTTTCTCATATAAAAATCGCATGGTAACTTTTATTTTCCTTGATGTCAAGCCATTCTGTTGATTTGTGGTTAGATACTTTTTCAATCACTTGCCTTATGTTGGACATTTAATTTGTCTTTTGTCTCTCACACCCATGAGCAAAACTGGAATTCAGACTTTATCAAACCAGTGCCAGGCTAAATGCAACTGAGATATTTATGAATCTGCTATGTATTGTAATACACCAAGCTCTCACAATGAAGCCCTAAGCAAGGGTTTCTGAATCATGGTAGTAAAGAAAAAATATAAGCTTTGGGAGAGTTTCCCCAATATTAATGATAATGAAAGACAGGAAGGGGCTTGTTTGCCCTAGCCACGCAGCAGCCAAGCAGATTGTGTGGGTGGACTAGTGCAATAACTGAAAAACAGTATTACAACAAAATGAACTTCTGCTTATAAGTACTACCCACATGCGCTCAGCAGTGGATTGGTTAATGTATACTTTTTCTTTTTTTTGTACTTGGGAAAATGTTAACTGCACACATATTATCTGGGAACTGCCTGTCTACCCAGATATAGTTGCATATATTTTATCTCTTTATTGAATCACCCAGTTTACAGCTCCAGAGACAAAGAAGGACTTTTTAAAAAATATATACTTTTTATTGATTTCAGAGAGGAAGGGAGAGAGAGATAGAAACATCAATGATAAGAATCATTGACCTGCTGTCTCCTACACACCCACCACTGGGGATCAAGCCTGCAACCCAAGCATGTGCTCTGAGCAGGAATCAATCCGTGACCTCTGGTTCATAGGTCCACACTTAACCCCTGACCCAGGCAGGCCAGGCAGGAGTTTGTTTTTTAAAGCTGTGATGTACTGAGTGTCGATTCTGTACTAGTGAGGTCTTATACACAGAAACTCATTATGGAGAAAATTATCATCATGCTGCAATTAGAACAATAATACCTCACCCAAGTTCACATCCTGAGTGTTAGCCGAAGAATTGGAAAACAGGCCCACGAACCAAACCCAGGCTTGGCCAAGTACATCTATAAACATGAGCATCTTGATGAAATCAAATTAAGAGAACACTCTACTTATATGAATATTTGAGCTATCTTTACTGAAGCTTTTAACGTTTACTGGAATCCGTGAAGGACTAATTAGTGCGAAGTGTAAGTGCAGCCCTTTAAGAGAGTAAGCTTGATCCCATTACCATGTCAAGTGGGCTAGACTAGAAGCACTCCCCTGAGAGGCAAGCTCACTACCTCATTAGTCCTCTCCTATATGCGTATGTTTACTTGCGGGGAGCTTGGAGGCAGATTGGGAAGAAGCGATGCATAATTAGGCTCATGACTCCCAAATTGCTGTTTCTGGGAGGCCCTTCCTGATGAGCATTCCCCCTCTCTGCATCCCTGTTTGTCTTTTGTCATCTGAGCAGTCGGGCACACTAAGCCCACTTTGGTACTTTGCTCCAAGGATGGCATGTGAAGTGAGATGTTTCCATTCCTTTCAAGAACGCTGCTTCCTCAAGAAATGCATAGATATTCACCCTGTTAGATGACAAGCTAGGGTGGACTCCTGCCTCCCCTTCTTCACCTCCCATAGCAGTACCACACTAGATATTAATCAGAAGCAAGAAGCTTAAATATTCCGTAACCTTATGAAATGTTTAAGAAATGCAGTAGCCTGGCTGGCATGGCTCAGTGGTTGAGCTTTGGACTATGAACCTGGGGGTCATGGTTCGATTACAGGTGAGGGCACATGCCAAGGTTGTGGGCTTGATCCCTAGTGGGGGGCATGTAAGAGCCAGCCAATCAAGGATTCTTTCTCATCATGGATGTTTCTTTTTTTAATTATTGATTTTTAGAGAGAGAGGAAATGACAGGGATAGAGATAGAAACATCAGTGAGAGAAAAACATCACCCATCAGCTGCTTCCTGCATGTCCCCTGGGGATCAAGCCCACAACCCAGTCATGTACCCTAACCAGAATCAAACAAGTGACCTCTTGGTTAAGGGATTGATGTTCAACCACTGAGACACAAGGGCCAAGCACATCATTGATGTCTGTATCTCTCTCCCTCTTCCTCTGAAATCAATAAAAATATAGTTAAAAAATTGGAAATATATTAAGGACACAAAGAACACTCTCAGTGTGCATATGAGTGTGTCTAGTAGCGAGTTGCCCAGAGGACAGGTGTGCAAGATGAGTCCCAATGTGACTGAGCAATGACATAGTAGTTGCAGGCATTACATTAGGATATCAGGTATTAATCCCAGAGCCGTTATGGAACCCAGCTGAGAGAAAGAATTGTTAACAGTATGTGAAGGCAAGCATTTTACCTATGAACTTTTCTCATCCCAGAAAATTGAGAACATAGATGAGAAAAGTGTCTAGTGAAACATAATGCAGGGATGTTTCCTTGGGGTAGCAATCCTTGGTGAGAGAGGAAAGCAAATGTGAATTGGTTGACCTTTGGGCTGAGCTGCAGCATCAAATTCAAAAGAAGGGACTTAGACACTTAATGACAAGATGGAGAATAACTCCCAGGTAATATAAGCAGCTGGGGGAAATAGGTTTCTGAAGACTATAAAAATATAAAATATTTTCTAAGAGTTTATAGTACAATGCATACATAGAATTTATATGGGCCCAATTATAAGATAAATCAATGAGAGATGAATCAAATAGATGGGGAGATATGTCATGTTCACGGATGGTTCACCTTAATAAAAAGTTTCAGTTTATCCAACGTAAACTATAAATGCTATTCTGGTAAAAAGTACTAGCACACATTTTTCAGACAGCTTGAATACATTGATTATTAATTTTATGTAAAAGAAAATACGTTAATAAATGGGTAAGACAAACTTAGAAAATAATATTTTGTGGGAATATACAGTGCTGGATAGTCTCCACTGATGTCCTAAGATTGATGCCTCACCCTCTCCCATCTTTTTTTTTTTTTTTTTTTTTTTGCCTTGGGATGCTAAACTGGATGGAACAAACCAACCAGACTTCCTGGTTATCTGGCTGCTTCCTCTTTGTCCATGAGAAGCATGATAGACAGACCTCCTTTCTCTCTATGGAAGACCCAATCATCTTGTTTACAGCTCTGGATAATAGAGCTAAGTGAACCCTCTAACTGGTTCCATAGTATGACTGTGTTCCTGTACTATAAGGTTTATCTCATCTTGTTATGGTTTTTCTGTCTTCTTTGCTACAATACTCTCCTTAAGGTACCCTTATATTTTATTAATCTGTTTCTCAGAACACATTAATCAATTAATACAGTTTTTAAACCCACAAGAATACAACCTGTTTACTCAACTGTAGCACATAGTTTGTATTTGCAATCATCTTATTTCCACAAAAAAGTTTTATAGGTTTTAATCTAAATAAAGTTTATTATTTAAACATGAAGCCCGTAGTTGGGGGAAATGCTGTGTGTTTGGTTTTTTTAATGTAATAATCAAACAGTGAAATGTAAGAAAGTTCTATTTCAAAAATAGATGAAAACATTACTATCTGTAGTTATTGTTTAATGGAGACACAATCCAATCTCAAGACAATTTTTAAAATCCCAAAGAAAATAATGCAATTGTTCTGAAAGCAATCAGCCATCTTTAATACTTTGATATTTAATAAAGGTGGCTTTATCTCTGCAAGCACAATTTGATAACCAATATTGTATTCAGATAAACAAAAAATCACTCAGAACAATGCACTAAGATTTAATTTGAATATAGAACTTTTTATATCTTCCCTACAACAAAAGAAAACTATATATAATTTTTTAAAAAATGCTTCATTTCCCTCCAATCTCATTAATTGAATACCCAGAGAATATAAAACACATTTGGAGAAATGAAAATATATATTTTGTAAGTATGCTTAAATCAAAAATTGGCAAGTCATGGGGAATATATTTTGAGAAATGTGAAATATTTTTAAAAATTCAAAATACTTCAATATTACCTAGTTAGTATTTCAGAAGTAATGTCTGAAATTTGAAAATTCAAAGCATAGAAATGAATTGTGCCTTGATAGCATATAAGATATAAAATAGTAAGGTATTTTATATATATATATATATATATATATATATATATATATATGGAATAATGTCAAGTATTACGTTTCTGATTTATTCATTTTTAAAAGTAAGCTATTTACTTTCCAGGCATATTCAATTTGCTGATTGAACTTCTTGAGAAGTTTTTTTTTTTTTTTTTAATATTAAGGATTACCTGTAGAGAATATTTCACATGGTGAAAGCAGACACATTTAATTTGGGGCCATCTGGAGAGTATTATAGAGGTAGAAACCTAATACAGTCTAAACACACTTTCATATGTGTACTGAATTTCTTAATAAAATAACACACAGGGGCTCAACTTAGGGAAAATGCTCAATATATAACAAAGTAAGTCACATCATGTTTTGTTTCTCATACATTGATAAATTCAATGTAGGGCTTACTAGGAATAAACATATTTTGAGTTAAGACAACACCAAAGAAATATGAGAGCCCTAGACTTAATTTTAATAGTGTAATGTGATGGTCTTTGAAATATCACTTCTACCTGAAACTTCTCACCTGCAAAAGAAAGCAATCATGGTCCCTAGACCTAAATGTAAAACAAACATATACAACTCCTAGAAAATAACATGTATAAAAATCTGGATTATCTTGGGTATGGGAATAACATTTTAGATACGTACCAAAGGCACAATCCATGAAAGAAATGATTGCTAATATAGATTTCATTAATATTAAAAATGTCTGCTCTAAAACAGACACTGAATGACAAGACATTGCAAAGAAAAGCTATATACTGGAGAAAAAACTTGCAAAATATATATCTGATAAAATAATGTTATTCAAAATATATAAAGAACTCTTACATTTCAGTAATAAGAAAAATGAACAACTCATTTTGAAATGAGGCAAAAGACATCTCACTATAGAAAAGATACAGATAACAAACAGGCATAAGCTTCTGGGCATAAGTAATTATGGAAATTTAAATTAAAAAACAGTGAGATGTCACTCTGCAACTATTAGATTGGCAACACCTAGAACACATTCAGCACCAAATGCTGGTGAGGATTTGGAGAAACAGGAATTCTCATTCATTGTGGATAGGAACGTAAAGTGGTACAGCTATTGGAAGACAGTTCAGTGGTATTTTTGATAGGTACTATACTAATAGTTTTGCAATTGTTCTTTTTAATTTATCTTTTAATTACAGTTTATATAATATTGTATTAATTTCTGGTTTACAGCATAGTCATTAGACATTTATAAGCCTAATCAAGCATCTATCTAACACCGTGCATACTTATTACAGTATCATTGCCTATAATCCCTGTGCTGTACTTTACATACCCTTGACTATTTTTAAAAATATATTTTTATTGATTCCTGAGGGGAAAAGAGAGGGAGAGAGAAACATCAATGATGAGAGACAATCAACAATTGGCTGCCTCCCACACACTTCCTACTAGGGATTGGACCCACAACCCAGGCATGTGCCCTGACAGAATCCAACCATGACCTCCTGGTTCATAGGTCAATGTTCAACTGAGCCACACCAGCCAGGCATCCCCTTGACTATTTTTATAACTGATAATTTGTAGTTCTTAATCCTTTTTACCTTTTAAACCATCCCTTCAAATCCTCCCTCCCATCTGGCAAACTTCAATTCATTCTCTGTATCTACAAGTGTGTATCTTTTTTTTTTTTTTTTTGCATCTAAGTAAAATCATATGCTATTTACTTTTTTTCCGTCAGACTAGTTTCACAACATGTCATCCATATTGCCACAAATGTTAAGATTCCATTATTTTTTACTAGAGGCCCTATGCATGAAGATTCATGCAAGAATGGGCTTTCCTTCCCCTGGCTGCTAGGACCTCCTTTGCTCCAGCCCAGAGCCCCCTTTCTGCTTTTCTCTGCCCAGAGCTACATTTCTGGCTTCCCACACTGCCCAGAGGCCCAGAGTGGCTGGGGCAGTGCAGAACACCTATGTCCAGCCCTCCCCACCACTTGGTGCCTGTGTATACAAATTAACCCACCATCTTTGTTGGGTTAATTTGCATACTCACTTCTGATTGGCTAGTGGGTGTCACAAAGGTACAGTCAATTTGCATCTTTCTATTCTATTAGTGTAGATGGCTGAGTAGTGTTTCATTGTATAGGGTGTCCCCCCAAAAATATATGTACACACTTTGAATTATTATAAAGTAAATGTTAATAAAAGATATTTCATTTTCAAAGTTGAGATATCAACTGTTACAATATGAATACATTTTGGGGGGACATCTTGTATGTAGCACTTCTTTACTTTCATCTGTTGATGGACCACTTACGTTGATTCCATATTTTGGCTATTGTAAATAATGCTTCAGGGAAGATGGCGGTCCATATATCTCTTGAAATTAGTGTTTTGAATTTTTAAAAATTAATACCCACACATAGAAATGCTGGGTCATATGGCTGTTCTATTTCTAATTTTTTTGAGGAACCTTCAACATGTGCTCCATAATTGCTGCACCAATTTGCAATCCCACCACTAAGGCATGAGGGTTCCCTTTCTCCACATCCTCACCAACACTTGTTGTTTGTTGACTTATTAATGATAGCCATTCTGACAGTTATGAAGTGATATCTCATTTTGGTTTTAAAATTGCAATTCTCTGATGATTACTGATGTTTAGCATCTTTTCTATTGACTATCTGTTTGTGCTATTTAGAAAAATATCTGTTCAGGTCCTATGCACATATTTTAAATTTGATTGTTTGCTCTATTAATGTTAAGCTGTATTATCAACTTCCTACAAATTTTGAACATTAATGCCTTATCAGATGTATCATTGGCAAATACCTTCTTTCATTTAGTTGATTGTATTTTCATTTTGTTGATGGTTTACTTTGCTATGCAAAAACATTTTAGTTTGATATAGTCCCATATGTTCATTTTGCTTTTGTTATCTTTTCCCTAGCAGACATATCTATTGCTCTATTTTCTTATAGTTTTCTGGTTTCTGGTTGTAAGTCTCTAATTTACTTCAAGTTTATTTGTTGTATAGGATGTAGGAAAGTGGTACAATTGTTGTGTTTTCATTATAAATATCTTAAAGGTACATTTTCAAAAGTAAATATGTTCATCATCAGCTTTAACATAAAAATTCCTTTGCAAATTCTATATACAATTTGTGTCTTCCTGGACAATTCAAAGTAAGCATGAATTAAAGTAGTGTTTGAAAAAAAGCTCCTGAATAATTTTATACCAGTCTAATAAATAAATTAAAAGCATATGGGTCCTTTGAGCTTTTTCATGCTAACTTTTTTCATGCAACATTTTCACTATTGGAGAGATTTTCAATGGGACCTGTACATTTATTTTAGAAGAAACTTGAAGACCATAATGAAATAAGTATTGACACACTTTCTCTCTGAATATTTGAACCATAACAGATTGTCCTGTGAAGTAAAAGAAGTTATAATGATTATGAAATATAGACTATAATTTCTGACTCTAAATTGCTTAGAAACTTCATTTTTCATGCCATTGATCCACTAGTACATTATAACGCTGAAAATGTATGTGCAAAAAGGGTAAAAAAGTTAATGCTAGCGCATCTACCTAACTACACTGACAATTTGTTTTGTGCTTCTAGAAATTTGGGGATATACAGTTTTTGAGAGCTGTAAGAGATTCTGTACCTAGACTCTTATCACCATTTTTCTCTGGTGATTAAACTTACATTGTGTGTAAAACTGAACTATGTCTTCCACTGGAAAAAGAAAATAGCATTAATTAACCCTTTTGAATCCTTTCTATCAATTGAGCACATTCTTGTGATAATTGATCTTTTTTTTTTTTTTTTTTTAAGAAGTGTAATTAGCCCGGTCAGTGTGGATCAGTGTATGGCCAGTTGACCTATGAAACTGGAGATCTCAGTTTGATTCCTGGTCAACATGCACAGGTTGCAGGGTCATTTTGCAGTGCAAGGCACACAGGAGGCAGCCAATCAATGATTTTCCCACATCATTGATGTTTCATTCATCTCAAAGTGTATGAAGAGCAGTTGTGAATATCAAGAGACTGGGCTAGCATAGACAAAGAGAGAAATTGGCAGATTAGGGCAGGCTTTCCTCTTCTTCCATCCAGTCTCCACTTGTTTCTCATCACCACTTCCACCACCAGGAAAACTCTTGCTTGTAATTGGGGAATGTAGATGACCCAAAAGAAACTGTTGTTTACAGAAATCTTTGTGCCTGTCCTGTGTTCCCAAAGGGATGGTAAGGTCCTTAAAACATACTGTTTGCCAGGTCCATTAGTAAATATCTATCGATAATATGAATTTATCTCATCGAACATACAGGACAACCATATGGAATTAGAATACTGTTATCTGCCTCACTTTTCTAATGAAAGGTGAATAATGGCATTCTAATTCCATATGGTTGATCATAATAATGGGTTAATTCATTTGCCATCCATCTTAGAGTCTGTAAGAGGTGGGGTAGGTCTTTGTAGTTCTACAGCTCATTCTCTCGACCTCCTTATATACACTCTGTGTGTCTGGGTTCACTCTGCTTCCAGCATAGTTGTCTGTATACAGGGTGGCTCAATGAATCTCTGTCGCTCTAATGGAAAACAAACAGTATATTTTTATGCATTCACTAAAAATAGAATCAGACATTGAAGGAGGCACTGTTCTAGGCACAAATTAGTTGTTAATAGCATAATTATAGCCCTGTATTAGCATGCACTTCAGCATGTGAATAGCATTCTTCTAGAGGAGAGGAGATGATAGACAAATGTTGCAAGTGAGTTTTTTTGTACTGTTCAAGATGGTCACGTGGGGAGATGCCTAGAGAGCAGGTACATCCCAGAGAAAAGGCAGTGAGGTCCTGGATCCTGGAGAGTGACCAAGAGATGATGAGGCAGGTGGCCAGGTGGCAGCCTGTTCAGTAGAGGAAAGCTCCCAGAGAGAGGCCAACAGGTGTGTCAGAGACAGGAGAAACCAAGCAATTGCACTGATCATTTCACTTATCTTAGAAAACCTTACCAGAGAGAGATGCATGTTAGGATTCTGGAATTTCTAAAATGGAGAAACATGCTTTCTAAATGCAGAGACTCCCTGGCTGTGGGGAAAGGACACACATGAGAGAGGCTGACAAGCCTCAGAAAGCTGCTGCCCATCAGGGGACAGCAGCAGGGAATGTGCAGGAGACCTGCCCTTCTCCCTCTTTGTATGGGGTTGGCAGCTGGAAACTGGACTTTTTAAAGTAGGATCTTCTCAAAGGAGGGGGCCGAGGGCCTTTGATGAGTCAACATGAAATGTGTCTTCATTTCAGGGAACCACATAGAAACTTATTGGAGAGGGTGAGCATTATGTTTTAAAGTAATTTCCCTGAAGTGCTCAATTATATGTTTCTTACTAACAACATCTGTTAGCGGGAAAATAAAGATCAAGTGGCCCATCTCTCTAGTGTGTGCTTAAGTGACGAATAAACAGATTAAGGCATTTCATCAAATCAGGTTGCATTTAGCGGTGACATTCTGTGTAAAGGATTAATCAAGTAGGGCAGAAACAAAGACATTGTACTTCTCCGTGTTTGCTAGTTTTACACCATTTTCTGTAGTCCTATGGTGTTTGAAAGAAGGAGCCTTAGAGTCAGACGGATTGCATGCATGAATCATTCTTTAATACCTCCTGCTTTCTGAATTATAAAACAAGAATAACAAAAATATCTCTCCCATGCTTTTGAGGGGATTAAACAAACTAGTACAGGGAGGCACGTATTCCATCCTCACATACTGCTGTGGTTTAACAAATGCCCATTTTCTGCTTTCTATCTACTATTGACCTGTTTTCAAGGTAAGTAAAATATAACTCCCATCATAATGTAAATTATTCAGCCATGCCCAGTAGGCACTCAATATATATTTGGTGCTTCGTGAAATCAATTGTACCGTTTTCTTTCTTTTTTTTTTTTTCTTCCCCTGTTGTCAGAAGGACTTAAATTTTTGGAAGGAAATCTTTACCTAATTGGCCTCTCCAAAGTTCTGGCTAAGGTGTGAGGAAGTGCTGATGTTTTATTACACCTGGATTAGTAAGGGAAAAGATGCCTGATGAAAACAAACCCAAATGCAGCAGACATCATATGAGTCCATGGAGAACTAATCAGTAGGTGAGAGGAATTCACTGATGGCATCTGAGTGGAAGAGGAAGGGGTTTGCAAAGTCCTGGGGGAGAGAGGTAACTGCTCTGGCTGCTTTGAAAAGGAACACACTTGCTGGAACCAGTTTGGCTCAGGGGATAGAGCCTCAGCCTGCAGACTGAAGGGTCCTGGGTTCTATTCCGGTCAAGGGCATGTACCTTGGTTGCGGGCACATCCCCAGTGGCAAGTGTGCAGGACGCAGCTGATGGATGTTTCTCTCTCATCAATGTTTCTAACTCTCTATCCCTCTCCCTTCCTTTCTGTAAAAAATCAATAAAATATATTTTTTTAAAAAGAAAGAAAAGGAGCACACTTTCAAATGACAGGACTCAGTTTTTTAGCCAGACTCATTTTTATTTTACTTTAGAATGAGTAACAAATATATCATTATGGATCAAAATTCACAAAGCTCAAGATTTTACACAGGGAAAAGTTTTCCTCCTAACTCTCCACCAGCTAACCAGTTTCCGTGCCTGGAGGCAACCACTGCTATTGATTTCTTAAGTACCCTTCAGAGGAAATTAAACCCCTGCAAGCAAACATAATTCTTCTTTTTTGGGGGCTTTGCTTTATTTTTTACAAATGGTAATATGCTAGCACACACTCTGCACCTTTAATTCTTTATCGAAAAGTTTAACTTGAAGATCAATGTCTATTGATACAGAAATGACTTCCGGATTTGTAATTGGGGAAGGATGCTGACTTCCAACACCTCTGCCGCTATCTGGGCACCTCTGGCTTCCTGTTTCAGTGGTGTGGCATCATCAAATCCTTCCAGGTTCCTCTTCACCTTGCTAAGAACACGCATTCATTTATCGTGCCATTTATTCATTGGTTTAACCTACCTCAAGGACAAGTACCAAGAAAGGCGTGCAGCCTGCCTAGTGTACTTCAGTGGTTGAGTGTTGACCTATGAACAGGGAGGTCACAGTTAGATTCATAGTCAGGGCACATGCCCGGGTTGCGGGCTGGATCCCCAGAAGGGTGCTTGCAGGAGGCAGCCAATCAATGACTCCTGCTCATCATTGATGTTTCTATCTCTGTCCCTCCCCCTTCCTCTCTGAAATCAATAAAAAATATTTTTAAAAAGAAAGGAGTAGAAGCCATCTTAAGGCGCCAACAGTTTTGGGGGCCCACCATGAAGAACACATCTATATGTAAACTGTCCAATTTATCTGAAAATAAAAAGTTCCCTGATGTAAAGGACATCATGTATTCAAATATGTGTAGAAGGAATTTTGTGGTTACAGTCCTCTGCTAAGCCTTGGAGTCACTGGGGAACAAGAAAACTTTTCCTCATAGACACAGCACAGTTCCAGATGCTGATGGATTCTGCTCTTTACATGGTCATGGAGAGGCCGGGCCCTATCAGTTTGCATTCTTAGGGAAGAGGAAGTCTCAGGCGGACCCCTGACCATGCAGTGTTGTAATCGAGAGTTTGAGTTCTGCAGCTGTCACAGCAAGCAGACCCTGGAAGGAGAGCTTTGGAGATTTTATTAACTGTTTAAGGAACCAGCCTTCTAAGTGGAATGTTGAACATGGGCATATTTCAAATATATGTGCAGATAAAAATAAACCTAACTGGTCACTGACATAGGGCATGTTGACCCTGATATTCAGTCTAGACAACATTCATTAAATGTCTACTGTGCACCAGTTTTGGTGTAAGGTTCTGGGAATATAGAACTCTCACAGTGAGAATCAATAAAGAAAAGCATGAAAAAAGCAGTCTCCATCAGAATATAACAAGCTGTGTGTAGGGGTCTATGGGCGATTAAGGGGCTAATATTTTACTCACCCTGAAAAGACAGGGGGAGGGGGCAAAGGAGAAGTCCTTAAGGAAAAGGAACAAGGCCTTTAATAAGAGTAGGGGTTTAAGTTAAAAAATAATAAGATGAATTCTAGAAAAAGAATGCAAAAGAACAAAGCTTCTGAGACATGACAGAGCACTCGGTTTTTGGGTAACTCCAAATAGTTGTTAATGAATGAAATTCAGGATGAGCTAAATTGGGGGAAATAAAGAGATTAGAGTTATTTGCATTGCCAGGAGCCTTGCACAAACCACAAAGAGTGGAAGGCCACCTTGATGGGAACACTATGGTGGAAAGCTACAGTAATTCTCCTTTAAATTAATGATTTGCAAAAACATTAAAAGTGACTTACTGACTTCAAACTACAGCAACAACAATGACAGCACCAACAATGAATCGTGATAACTGCTGGGAAGGAGTGACCCCAGGGAAACCTGGGGCCAGGGCATCCCAAATTATGGTTGCCAGTAAAGTTCAATTTATTTAAACTAAAATATACAACAACAACAACAACAACAAAAACCACTTTAACCATTTTTTCAACTCTCTACCCCTACTCCTGGCAACCATCAATCTGTTGTTCTTCTATCTAATAGTCTGGAATACCTGTGATTGAGTGTGTGCATTCTAGACTCCACATGTAAGAGAGATTATATGGCACTTGTTCTCTGACTTATGTCACTTAGAATAATGCCCTGAAGGTCCATCCCATGTTGTCAGAAATAGCAAGATTTCATTCTTTGTTATGGCATAGTAATATTCCATTGTATACATGTCTCATTTTTTCTTAATCCATTTGTGTATCAATGGAAACTAGTCTTTTTATGGGAGACTTTAAACAATTGACATTTAAAGGAATTACTGATAAGGGTGCAAGCTGGGTGGGGGGAAAGTCAATGAAAAAAACACTGGCTTCTGCCTGCACTTCTGTCTGGGAGAAAGCTGCTCCTCCAGCCCTCACTCTGAAGCCAGACAAAGCATTTCCTCCCTCTACATCCCTGATGCTTGTCTAGCTGCTGCCCCAATGCTGGAGCTTAGAGCAAGTGAGGCTGTCAGTGAGTAAATCCGTGCACCAGCCTCTTAAGGGGAACTGGGGACTCTATCAAACAGCTTCTCTTTCCCTCAACCACAACCCCTGCCCATTTTCACAGTCAAAAGTTAAGAGGATTTTTCTTTCTGGCTCTGGGACCCTGGGCTGAGGAGTGTCACATTCAAGAAAGTTATTACCACAACCCACGTCAAAGAATTTACCCTTATATTTTCCTCTGGGAACTTTATGGTTTCAGGTTTACCTTGAACTATTTCATCCATTTTGAGTTAATTTTTGTGCATGGTGTATGATATTGGTTCATTTTCATGCTTTTGCAGGTAGATATTCCAATTTTGTTCAACACCATTAATTAAAGACCTAGTCCTTTCCCCATTGTGGTTTTTGTTTTGTTTTGTTTGTTTTTTGGCTCCTTTGTCATTAATTAATTGACCATATTCTCTTCTGTTTCATGTGAATACCACACTGCTTTAATTATTATGGCTTTGAAATATAGGCTGACATCAGATAGCGTAATGAGACTTGAAATCAGGGGGACACTGACGTCCTCCAGCCTTGTTCTTCCTTCACAAGATTGCTTTGGCTATTTGCTGTCTTTTAGAATTCCATATACATTTTCAGATTATCTCTTCTGTTTCTGTGGGGGGGGGAAAATGCCATTGGGATTTTGATAGGAATTTCATTGATCATGTGTGTATATTACTTTGGGTATTATGGACATTTTAATAGTAATAATTTTTCATCTATACAATGAAATATTTTCAAAGTAAAGTCTAATTTCCTGGATATGCTGCTTAATATGAATTTATCCGTAGAATTTTACACTGTTATCTTCTGTTCTGGAATAACTTCTTTTAAATGTTTCTTCCTATATTGAGGACAGGGGCTATGACTGATTTATTATCTATATTTCCATCTCAAGTCATATTGGGCTGTTCCATGACTGCAAGATGTATAAAAGTATAGACAGATAGGTAGGTTGATAGATAGATATGTATTTAGATTTTGTTTTGAGTATGAGAAAGGATAAGTCCACTTGGGGGCAGGGCGGAGCTCATTATGGGAAAGAAAAAAAAAATGAATATATAGTCAGATCCAAATGAAAACATTGAAACAGGCCATGGACAAGGGGAATTAGGCATTTGGATTTGCCTTTAATTATCAGGAAACAAATAAGTTCTGGTATTAAAATTGCTCATTACTCAGCAAACATTCATTCTATGACTCTGTGACATTCACTGCTTCAAAAGGGTGCCTCTTCTCACTCATAGGCCGCTGTCTCTTGTTGTTCAGATACTTTCCAGTTACTTTTTTGCAAGGAGCTCAATAAACTTTCTAGATTATAAGTGTGCGCTGTGAGACAGAGAGGTGCATAGTATTAGGGGAGGATATGAAAATGAATCTTAGTTTCTTTTCTCAATAAGCCTATGATGGAATGATAGAGTTTACAATAGGGATGATATTTTCTATTGCAGATTTGCTTTGTATATCATTTTATAATGCAAGAAAAATAATGCTTCTGTTTTTTAAAATGTCTATCCGGAGCTTCAATGCATAAAACGTTTTAGTTTTCTATCAGGTTAGGAACACATCATTTCAAAAATACTGAAATAAAGGAGTTTGATGGACAGAGTGAGTAGGGACATTGGGGAAGATAATATTTTTTTCACAAAAGACGGATGATCACAGTCTGGGAGGAAATTAATTGAGAAGGTCTATCTTAACTTTTTTTTTTTCCCTAAAGAGAGTCAAGCCTGAATAAGCCACAGATTGCTTACAAAGCTCTTCAAAGTAATACGTAGGCCTGGACCCAGATTGTTCACACTCTTCTGAGTGTTGTCATAGTTCATTCTTCCCCATGGCTGGTATGCATGTTTCAGCTCACTTCTTACCATTATAAATAATTTATTAGATACTATATGTAATTCACAGTCTTCTTTGAAGATTGGAAGGTACAGGCATGCCCATAAACATGGTTCCAGCTATTTATGAATGTTGATTTTGTAGTTCCAATGATATGGTGTAGTTAATTATCAGAAGCATATTAATTAGCTGTTTTTCATTAGGCAGTACTGCAAGCAAAATTAGCAACAAAATGTTAACTGGTGGAAGATCTTTATTTATTGCATATCTCATAAAGTAAAACCAAACAAAATTTGGCACACATTTATAATCTCTGTGGCATTAATTCTGTTATTTACTAATGAACTCTGATATTAATAAATTAACTTATGCATAACGGATATTGGATCATGAAGAGATATTTACTATGTTTAACTTTGTCCCTGGAATTTGGAGCTGGAACAAACATTGGCTGTTACCTTGTCCAAGCTGTGCATTTAAGAATGACATAGCTGAAGCCCAGCTTTGAGATGGAAAATCACTTGCTCAAGGTTCTATTTGTAAAAATTGGGAGGGCAGATAAATATGACAAAACAAAAACAAAGAAACGCTTAGCTGTGGCCCTCTTTCCTAGGTTCACATAGAGTTACGCTGCTGTAATGGTAGAGGGAATGTCCATTATAAAGGAAACCCTTAACTGGATTGGCGTTCCCTCAGGGGACCATGATTGCAATCCATGGTTAGGTCAGCAATGCCTTGCATTCACTCAGGTTTTCCTGGAACCTGAGCCAAAGGCTTCTGCGAGAGAGACAGCCTTTGCTCTATTTTTCAATCCACTCAAAGACAAGGAGTGGACAGTTGATGCTAATGGGGTCAAAAACTGGCAGGAGGTCAAGGTCTTTGTGTCCACTCCTGAAACTAATAATGAATTTGTCTTGAGTTGGGCCTTTCATATGCCTTGTCTCATTTGCTCCTTATAACTAATCTGCCGGGTGTGTAAGATCATTCCCATCATTCTCCTGAGAACAAAACTGACAGACAAAATGTCTACCAATAGACACACGACTGGCAACGCATGGGGCCAGGATGTGACATTAGTTCTCTTGACTCAAGGGCCATCATGCCATTTTATAGGTTATTTGGCCTAAGTCCCTGGTAGGATTACTTCTTAATATAGGGCTGAACACATTTTCCTGGATTATGGAGTCATTTTCTACCACTCTTTTCCTTTCTATAGTTTTAAAAGGATTTTACTCTCTCCTGCAAGTCCATTTTCTCATTAATTCATCCCCAACCCCTGGCCAGACTGAGTTATTCATTTTCCTACAAATTTGGGGCCCAAGCAAAAAAAACAAAAAAAAACAAATGAGAGCAGAAAAGAAATAAACTTCTTTAAAATATCTACTGTTTTATCTACTATAAATATTTAGTTTCACTCACCACTCACAGTTGTGTTTCAAAGAAGACACTAAAGTCTGCACATTATAGATGAGGAAACAGATTTCCTATGGTGAGTTCACAGGAGACCCACAGCTGCCGAAAAGGCCAGAGAGGAGATATGAACAGGGTTCCTGGCTACACAGGCAATGCTCTTCCTCCTCTATACTGGGTTACCAGCAGCATTAGAAACAAGTCTTTCTCGAGCCTGATTGTTAGCTGGAAGGTGATTTGAAAAGAATGTGTTACCACCATTTGTCTACCATCCAGATCTGAAATATCATGGCTGACATGTACACATAAGGAACTATTTGACATTGAAATTGGGACTCAAAAGAACTGTTGTCCCAGAAAGGAACTCACTACAGACTGATTCATTTGCCTCTCAGCATAACCATTATGGCTAGTCGCAGTTTAGGTTCTTATAAGGGTATTTCTTGGATCACATGATCTCACACATCTAGAGGAAATAATGAACAACATAAACTAATGAACAAAAACAGATCCAGAGAAAGAGAAGCAGCGATCAGACTCTCAAACCTCAGAGGGAAAGTAGGGGAGGGTGAGGGTAAGGGGAAGAGATCAACCAAAGGACTTGTGTGCATGCATATGAGCCTACCCAGTGGCCATGGACAACAGTGGGGTGGGGGCATATGTAGGGAGGGGTTTGGGATGGGAATGGGGGGATAAGGACAATTATGTGAGACTATAATCAATAAAACAAACAAACAAACAAACAAATAAATAAATAAATAAATTGTGTGTGTGTGTGTGTGTGTGTGTGTGTGTGTGTGTATAAGAGGGGGGGGGGAGAGGAAGAGACTTTAATGCTTTCAGAGGAGAATAGTAATTCATAGAAATAAATGGAAGGAAACTAAAATATAATTTCTATCTTGAAGAAAAGGCCTTACCTGGCATAGGGTTTTGGTTTCATTCTAGTTTCTAAGCTTTTTTAGCTGCAGTATTTTAAAAAGGGAAGGGCAAATTTAAAATCATGGATTTTCAACATTGGTTTGATGGGGTGATATTATAAGACTGCCCATTTAAAACACATTTCTCTTGAGGCATAAAAGCTGAAGAGTGACTCCATCTGAAGGATTTACATTTATAAAGACATACAGCATTTCATCCTGCTCAGAGGAGGGCTGGGCTGTCCCCGGGTCATGCACATCTTTGCTCAGCCTTCTCTGCTGGATCACTGACCAAGATCATGGTGTGCTTGGATTCCCGTTTGTATGAGTCTTTGACTGGCATCCTTAAAAGTATCATATCATCATCACTAATGTCCTGTGATGTTTAAATAGCTTGAACCATACAGCTAGTTTGATACATGATACAGTTCCTCTTTATTGTCAAAACAGTCCCTTAGTTTGTAAAATCTGTTCAATCGAATAGCATATTTGTATGCCTTATCTCATTTACTATCTTTAGAACCCTGTGAAGTGGGCACCTGCAGCCCAGTGTCTCTCTTCTGTGGGCAATTTTGCTTAAACTCTCCCCATCCCAGGTGACATTTGGCAATGCTAGGCAACATTATTGTTATTGCAACTTTTTACAATAAATAGGATAATTCCCATCCTGCCCCCCCACCCCCAATTCCAATGGGTAGTGTAAAAATCCTTCTATTTTAATCCATTTTTTAAAAAATGATTGAACCAAGTACCAGAAAATCTAAATTAATTGGCTAAGGTTACACAGGGGTTTATCGTGTGCTTTCTGTCTTGAGACAAGAAGCCAGATATTTCCACTTCTTTATGTGTTACAGCTGCTTGAGTACTCAGTCACACTATAAACATTTTGTATTAGAGAAGAATGTCCCTGTTGATTCACAAAAGCAAGGAGGAACTAACTATCTAAAGAATATTAGGGGGCTGGTCTCTGCATTGAATTATCCTGGGCCTCAGGGCAAGGGTTGCCATGAGAGAGAGAGAGAGAGAGAGAGAGAGAGAGAGAGAGAGAGAGAGAGAGAGAGAGCGCTAGAAAGTCTGCTCACCAAATTAAAACTGAGTTAGATGAGGGATAAAAAGGAGAAAAAAAAGAGATGTGTCTGTGGAGGTCACAGAGAGGATTCCTGAGGACATTTATGAGGATAAAAAAAGAACAGCCTGGAGTGATTCTTTGATTCAAGTTCAAGTGCCCTGTGGGTGTTAAGTGATGCCTGCAGGTGCTGTTTGGGGTGTGCAAAGAGCAGCCTTATTGATTAGACTCTCCAGTGAGTTTAAGGCTCACAGGAGATGCTCCTGGAAAGCTGGGAACTCTGACCCATTGCCAGAAATGCTGACTCATTAGCTATGAGTGGAGGGGAGGGGCTGGAAACTGTATGGTAGCATACCCTTCTTACAGATTCTGATTCTAAGGATCAGAATAAGTCAAACACCAAAGATGGTCAAACTTGAAACACACAGCATCTTATAGTTGAGTCACTTGCAAATGCTGAGAGAGAATCAATGATTATTGTTTTAACCTATGAATTTGGGGTAATTTTTAAATACAGAATGATGACTTGAACACTGTGTGACTTTAAAAAAAAAATCTTCAACTTCCTTGAATATAGTAAGCAAATATTGATTGATTATCTCAAATTATAGCAAGAAAACAAATAGGCCATCCTGACCTTTCTGAACTCATTGAATATCCTTCCCTGTTAGCCATTTTTATAGATGACATTACCACAGAATGGTTTTATGTCATGTGGAAGAATAAAACAAAATAAAATGAAGATAACCCCAACTAATCCTACTTACTCATGTATTTAATTTTCAAATCATGCAATTTAGATTTTGTAGAAGCAGCTATAATTATGCGTTTAACCTTGATGAACTCACTGCTACTGTTTCTACCTTGAAATATATTTGGAAACATTCCCTTTCTTTATAAGAAAAAAAAAGCATATGGAAATCTATAATCCTGTAATCCTCAAGTACAGTGAGAATGCTGAAGTACATTTAAAAAAAATCCTCCACATTCTTTGCTGTTCCCCTCATCAAGAGGTTATCTATTTCAGTGGTTGCCAACCCATGGTCCGCTTACCACTGGTGGTCCCTGAGGTCCCAAATGTTGGCAACAGCTGATCTATTTTACTTCTCCATCCTTTGAATTTTGACTTGGTGATATGATTGGACTCTGCCAATGTAACATTAGTAAACGTGATTTCGGGAGAGTTTGGGATCCTCTGCATTGGAGCTAGCCCATCATTAATTCTGGGGACCCTTCAAAGACCCGATGGAGAAGCTCCAGTTCCCCTCCTGCCTGGTGAGAAATCACAGAAAGGCCTGATCATCCATCAAGGCCACTCCTATAGTCCCATCAAAAGCCTGTGTATTTAAGGATGACCATCCTGGGCTATCCAGCCCAGATGAGCTAGCCCAGACTTAGAAAATCTGCAGGTCAAGTCACAGCATTTGAACCAATAATTAATGTTTATGGTGTTCACCCATTAAGTTTGGGCTGGTTGATTATGTAAAAATAGCTGATTGATGCAGTGTTTTCGGTATGAATCACATGAAAATATGTGCTACCTTGCCCACTCTCCTGTTCTGAAGCATACCACTGCCAGAGAAAGTCTGTTTCCTTTTTGATGTTCTTTCCTGGAAACCACTTTCATGCTGTAATTACCGGCATGATGGCAGTGCTCGATTCTCAAGTGAGCCAAGCTGCCGAACCTAAATTCACTTGACCAGCTGGGTCAGTGGAAATAAATGGCTTTCTTTGACCAGACTTGGCTTGGCTCCCTTAATAGTATCATTTTATATCCCTGGTTCAAGGACACAATTTTGCTGGGTCGGGGCACATTACTGATAAACATGCCATGAAGAAATAGTCGACTGGTACAGCAGATGCAATTTTCTTTCCTACACAAGAGATTCCAAAAAAAAAAAAAAAAGCGTCCTTCTTCTATGTTTGCCTGAAGGTCAAACCTCATTAAAGGTTAACCTGGCTTGGCAAAGTTTGAATGGGAAGAAACTGCTAAAATTCTACGTTTTACAAACCAGTGCGCTTGGAACAGAATAAGTTATTCATAGTCAGAGTGATCGCTCATCTTCTGGGAGTGAAATCGCTTTCTCCCATTCTTAAACCGATGCCCAGACAAACTAGGCATATGTTCCATTCTGATTGGCGGGCCAGGAGAAACACCTCATTTTTTAATGGATTTTTTAGTTTCAATCAGTCGAGCTGCGGGATGATGTTAAAAAAAATCATACACCTTCAAAGTTCTCGGGTGTCGCATTTTTATCCAACACCCCATGATAGATCATTTACAACCACCAACTTCATCATAAACTGTCATGTTGCTGCTCACAGACATGATACAGTTAACATCACACTTCTGGCTGAGTAACCTGGCACCTTTTAACTTAAAAATAATAAAGGGCTCACCAGGTGTATTTTCCCACACGTTTTATTTCATAGCCCTTCCCTGCTTCCGCTCCGCATTATTTTTTAGCTGACATTTCGCATGTCATATGGTGACTTTCCTCGGGGAAAGTAAATCAGATTTCTGCCCGGAGTGCAAACTGACTAATAATAATCATCACCATAAAAGAGTGTGTTGTGTTTGGGACCAAACGTGCTATCTGGTTGTTATGGCAACTGGGATTTGCAAAGGGATGCCTGGTGGTGAGGGGCAGGCGCCAGTGTCCCTAAACCTATTCTTCATGCAAGCTTCTCCCAACAGAATAATTTGCAGGCCTTCCTCAAAATGGATGGAGAGTGACAGATTGTCAGCTCCCATAACTAATGGCACTCAGGAAAGGAACCACCTTTTCATCAGAGAATTTGCCCTTTTCCCTTTTCTCTGGACTAATTTCGACAAAGGGAGAGAGAGGCTGAGTGCATGGCCCTGTATTGTTAAGGCCACTTCTGAGCCATGGTAATTGATATCAGAGAGGTGGTGGGTGCCGCTGGTATCATATCATTCCCTCTACCTCCTGCCTTTGACTTCTCTCCATCATTCCACATCATGACTTTCTCACCTGGACAACATCTGTCCATCATAAATATTCATATCAAATCTTGTGTGACATTTTACTACAGCTATGCTCATCGAGATATTTCAACCATTTGTTTACATACCACTCACCCTGGGAGACCAAGAAGTGTACAAGCATGAGTTCTGATTAATCTCCATTTCACCAGATGCTGGAGCTTGCCAGAGACCTCGTGGTTGTCTGTGTAATGAACTGGGTCTCATGTGCATCTTCTGTGACAGCATCATTAATGTACTCTTGCTACCCATGGCACATACACATTAGCGTGTTCTGTATAGGTTAAGGAGATTATAACACAGTGCTGAATATACCATCAGTGATAAATTGATTTTGTATTTGGGAGGAGCTTAATTTGAAACAAACAAAACATATATATATATATATATATATATATATATATATATATATATATATATATATGATGTTGGTTTTGCTAATTAATCACTCTAAAACCCAGTTCTCATTCATGGAAAATGAGAATTAAAAACTCTTTCTGGGTGTTGTTTGAAAGTGATATTACTCAGTTAATTACAATAATGTTGATTTAATTCATCAATAAAAAAGCCTCTACTTATACTTGGTATTCAATAGTATTTTAGCTCTTTGACTCAATGTGGCAAAGCTCAGACAATTACTCTTTGAGTCCATAATGTTCTATCCTTAACAATTGATACTAACCAATAATCATTATTGAATTTTTAAAAGATTGGCTCATGTAACTTGCATCCAAAAGACAGATATTAAACATAAATTGAAGTCTATTAGAGATATGTTACTCCCTTCCCTTTCCACTAAGAAGAAAACACTGCCTCTATAAACCAGAATTAGATTTAAGACATTAAAATATATTTTATTTCAAAAGAAGTGGTGGAAATATTCTTTTTGTTGAAAAGTAAGTGCCAGCATCACCAGAGTCTTAGGTACCGAGTAAGTGATAAGTGATGTGGGCATACAGAGGAATCTGAGAGTGAGATCAAGTTATTCTACCTAGAATCTCAGATCCAAGGACATATGCGTGCATATAAGCCTAATCAAGGGACACAGACAACAGAGGGGTGGGGGCATAAATGGGAGTTGGGGGAATAAGGACACCTATGTAATACCTTAATCAATAAAGAAATTAGAAAAAAAAATATGCAAAAAGAGATTTTATAAAAAAAGAAACCCAGATCCATTGTTTATTAATAAGTTTGAAGAATATGTGTTTTTTTCTCCTTTAATACTTCAGTCTATTTTATTTAAATATATATATTAAATTTTGTGTTTATTATAATGCTTTACTATCTTCAAAATCTTTCTGGGTCAGGAGAGACTAGCATCTTCAGAGGTAGGAAAGGACCAGCCTAGGACATCTTTAATGAGCAAACCAAACAAGGCAGAGCCCTACCTTTTCCTTTAATTCTACAGTCTCCAGGGGCAATGGCCCTCTGCCTTCATCACCCTAGGACAGGTACCAGGCAACAAGGGACCACCTACTGGCCAGAGCCCACTGAAATATTCCAACTAGCCAACCTAAACTGGTGGCCCTACCCTCTCTTTTCTTTCCTGTAGAAACTTCAGGAGAGGTTCTGGTCTAAAGCTTTCTCCTCGTTGTAAAGCTGTCAGCTTCCTGATCATCCACGTCTTTCCCATGTGGTCCTACACATGTAGTTCCCCTCCTGGTTATGGGACCTGTGAGTCTAATAAACGTTTTCTCCGAGCCTCTCCTCTGCTTCCTTATTGCCACACCTGAATAACCAACTCATAAAAGAATACAGAGCCTTCCCTTCCACAGTGAGTCCTCTGACTTCCTGTCTTCTCTATGGTTAACTCCACAACTTGAGATTTCTACTGACCCCTCTGCCAGAGCATCTTCCGCCAATATTTGAATTCACTTTTATATTTCTGCCTCCAAACTTTAGTCCCTCGGCCTTGGACACAGCCTCTTACTTTGGGCTGCTTGAAATAAAAAAAAATAGTTTAGAGTATACAGTGTATTTGTTTTCTGTTTGTAGATTTCATCCTATTTAATCAATACACCTCTACCCACCCACCCCTTTCTTCCTTCAGTTCTCCCACCTACAGAGAATACTCCTCCTAAGCTGCCCCTTTGCAGAATTCTAACATAGTAATTAGCTAATATAGTGTACATGTTTGATATATCTAAATCCCAGTTGGACGATAAACTCCTCTATAGCAGAAGCACCAGAGTAACACAGTGCTTTGTACTCTTGGAAAATACTGAGTGTATTTTACATTAATTTATAATCTATTACTTGGGTCACAGTGAACCTTTAGGTTTTATAAAATTTGGAAAGCTTAGTAAAATTTTCCCAGTAAAATAGTTCCTCTCACCATTATTATCTGTAACACATTGCCTGCAGTCATTATGTACTTATTTCACAAGCTTACATAATTAGAAATCTTGCAAGCATACTAATTTACTTCTTTCACTTAATGTCATAATTCCAACATTTACCCTGGTTTTTTACATTTTTCACAATTTTCTTCAATGCTTCTTACCCTCCCTGATAAAAGTAATATAATTCAATTCTCACTTTTCTTATTTTGGAAAATATGTTTTGTTGATACTTCTCTGCAAAAACTTATTTTCTTCCTTGGATGATATCCTTAGGAGAAGTTCCAAAAAGCAATATTACTAGTCTAATGGATCTGCATATTTTCATATGTCATAATAAACATTTCTAATCTTTCCAAAGGAGAAGAAACCAATTTATATAGACACCAATAACAAACGTAAACTTCTTTCTCCCCATCCAAGCTCACGTTGGCTGTCATGACTATTTTTTCCTAATATGATAGTGATTCAAATCCTGATTAATTTCAGTAAGTACTAATAAGCAGCAGTTTCTTCAAATCCACTAGTATGCTTAGAGTACCTACAGTGTACTAGTAGCAAGGCATTAGGCTACTTGTTGAGAAGACAGAGAACAATAAAACATTACTCCCACCTGTAAGTTACCTGATTCTAGTGATCAAGAGAGATCTCCAGCAAAATTCTAATTCAGCACAAAGATAAGGTGACTAGACATCCCGCTTTTGGCGGGACTGTCCCGCCAAAAGCGGGATGTCTGGTCACCTTGCACAAAGATGCCCTGAAGGAGGCAGACAATGCCAGGAGAAGAATGAAAAAGATTCCACCGCCACACACCTGCAGCTATTAGAAAAGTTTATTGCTCAATGTAGTCTCCTTTATTTAAACTGTCTGTTGCTGGCTTTCCTACATTCCTAGCAAATATTTATATATTTTAGGTCATAGCATCTGCCTCACACCCCTTGTCTTCACCATCTACTGGGCTGCTTTGTCCTCGCTTTCACTGAACTTAGGAACTCACCTGACAACTCCCTGACCCTCACACTCATAGATTCAAATGAGTTACCCTTTCTCAACAGCCCCAATGCCACCATCTCATGTCTTAAGCCAGTGGTCGGCAAACTGCAGCTCCAGAGCCACTTACGGCTCTTTGGCCCCTTGAGTGTGGCTCTACTACAAAATACCATGGCCTGGGCAAGTCTATTTTGAAGAAGTGGCATTAGAAAAATTTTAAGTTTGAAAAATGTGGCTCTCCAAGGAAATTTCCATAGTTGTACTGTTGATACTTGGCTCTGTTGACTAATGAGTAAGCAATGGAAAGGAATTATTCTTCACCAGGTGTTTACTATTTTTTCTACCTTGTCAACTTCTAGAAATAATTTTCTGAAATGTGGGGTGTGGTAATTTGTAGTATTATTAGCTACTATCTAGCAACTACTTACTATAATTTATTATCCATCACACTGTATGCAGTCTAGTCAGCCACTATAGTATATCAAACTCAGGGGCTATTTAGGAGACACAAATGTTTCCTTTTAGGCCATTAACCATTGTTCTAAGCAGATTATCGGACTGGCTTGATCCCAAACCCGGACAAACGAAGAACTTCCAAAGTGAAATGCTTCTAATACGAACCCTCACACAAGGTGGTCCTGGAACCAATTTTTGTCTTCTTGATTTTCCATTGTTGCTGTTGTTCATTCCAATGTCTGCCTCCTTTTAAAAATCAGTCAATGCGTTCTAGCAACCCAAGTTATTTCAGAATGCATGGAGCCCAGTTGCCAAAGAGGGCATCATTAATCAGTAGTATGCTTATGCTTAGCTATATTTTCACCAATTTAAACACTTAGCAACAAAACCCGGGCAATTCAGGCATTTCAGTAAAGTGTCATTCTTAGCAATCCAGGTTGCAGTGCAAAAAGGAGTCAGCATGCTGTAATAAGCCCTGAGAAACATGCCTCTTCTGATGCAAGCCCCATGCTGTTGCTTTTGGCTCCATGAAGCTCTAATAATACATTCCCGCCTCTCGGAGCTTGCTGAGGGGCCACTTCACGTGGTTCCCAGACATGACAACTGCCATAGCCTCCAAGACACAACTGCACCCCACCCTGTTTGAAAACATATTGCCCACATCTTCCCACACCTGCGATGGCTTGCAGGCGTGGGGACTTGTTCCCTCACAGCTGCATCTTGAAATTCAAGTTTGTTCTATTTACTTGACCCTGGAGCCTTGTCCAAACAAGCTCACTTGAGCTTTACCCAGATGGTGGCCATTACTTCTGCCTCATTCATTACTATAATATTCCTTTCAGTCAGGGCCCTGAGCCAGCTGGCACGTGGACATCGTTTTGTGTTTTTTTGTTTTGTTTTGTTTTTGTTTGTTTTTTTTCAGGGGAAGATGGCACATCTTCATCCCTCACTGGGCAAGTCCAAAAAGTGGCTGCAAGGACTGCAGCGATGTCCATGTTGTCTGGTTGAGCCTGCATCGTACATCTGTGATGTTTGTTTGTTTGTTTATTTATTTTAGGATATATTTTATTGATTTTTTACAGAGAGGAGGGAAGAGGGATAGAGAGTTAGAAACATTGATTAGAAAGAAACATTGATCAGCTGCCTCCTGCATACTCCCTACTGGGGATGTGCTGCAACCGAGGTACATACCCTTGACCAAAATTGAACCTGGGACCCTTGAGTCTTTAGGCCAGCACTCTATCCACTGAGCCAAACTGGTTAGGGCTATGATGTTTAACTTGGGTTAGTAGGGGGGAAAGGCAACTGTGGGCAATGACAAAAATGATATACAGGTCTGGTTCTTATATGAAGTGACTGTTTAAATAATAGAGCTGCATAACAAAGAACCCCACACTCAAAGGGCCTATATTTGATTACCAGTCATTCAGCTGCAGGTTGAGGATGTTTTGTTTTTCTACGAAGTACTCAGTGAGGAAGTACTGCTTCAACTGCCAGTTGGATTTGGGTCAGCACCGTGTGTGTGTGTGTGTGTGTGTGTGTGTGTTCATGCTTGGGCCAGGCTGAAGGGGCTGCAATTGCCTAAGACAGTGGTCAGCAAACTCATTAGTCAATAGAGCCAAATATCATCAGTACAAAGATTGAAATTTCTTTTGAGAGCCAAATTTTTTAAACTTAAACTTCTTCTAATGCCAATGCTTCAAAATAGGCTCACCCAGGCCATGGTATTTTGTGGAAGAGCCGCACTCAAGGGGCCAAAAAACCGCATGTGGCTTCGCGAGCCACAGTTTGCAGTTTGCCAACCACGGGCCTAAGACATGGACCTCTTAGGGTCTTTGTTACTGTCATAGCCAATGCTAAGCCAAACTATGCTTGAGTCATGTCCATTGATCAAAGCAAGCTACTTTACTATGCTTGAAATTAATGAGCAAGGGTAGTAAACTCTGTCCAAAGTAGAAAGAGAAGGGGAGTGAATAACCACTGAATAATAATTCAGATAATCATAATTTCATACAAATAGAAAGGCATAGACTAATATGGAATGATACTATAAGATGTATAACACTGGGTTATTGATACTTTTAGTATAGATTATAGGATTTTTTCCATAAGATTGAAAAAAATAATTTACTGTTGTGGTAAACTGGTGCCTAGTGATATTTTGAGTTTTCCTGTTTCTGAATAAGTAGACGGTCATTGGGAAGGGCCCATGTGACAAAATCAAGCTAGTAAGGTCCATTTTTATGGAAAAGCACTTAAGAGACAGTTGTTGTTTGGTATCTAAACTATTGTGTATCCTCTTCTGATGGATTCATGGGCCATTAGGGACTAAGTTTAAACAATGCCATGTTCCCCCTTGCTCTCCTATGTCCTTGCCATTATCTCATCAAGGGGCAGAGTCTATTTATCCTGTCCTTGGATTGGGCCAGGCTTTCGACTCTTTTGTAAGGGTGGAATGTGCACACCACCTCATGTGACTTTTGTGTGTGCTCACTGCTTGCTGGGATACTCCATTTTGGAGCCTGTAGCTGGGCTGGAAACAGGCTGATGCCTTGAGACTGCCATGCTGTGAGGAAGCCCACACTGTGAGGATTGCCAGGAAGAAAGAGGTGCTCAGTCAGGCCCAGCTACTCCAGCTTCTTGCTGGTTCAGCTCCGGCCACCAAGTGACTCAGGTGTAGAAGAAAATTGAGCCAAAACCTTATAGTAAAGCTCTTGCAGAATTCTCGCTCACATAAACCTTGAGAAATGATAGAATTGTTATTCTGTTAGCGATTGCACCACTCTTGTAACCTGAAGTGGTATTTGTAAATATTTATGGCAAATTATACGTTCCTTTCTTCAATCTGGAATGAAACTTTAAAATGATTGCTCAAGAGCCATATAAATGTGGATTCCCTTTGATCTATTATTGTATTTTCTAAGATTATGGGTTATGTTTTATATGTGATGTGCACATGCATATTTAAATTCCTTTTAAAAGTGAGCAACAATAGAGTGAGAGAAGAGAAAATGGGTTATGCAAACTAAAGAGCATCAATTAAATGATTTATTGTATAAATTCTAAAAGAAAGATCAGAATGAATAAAGACCATCTAACTACATGAAATAATGCAAGAGACATTGCATTAAATGGAAAACACATATAAGATTGTATGTACATTTTACTTGTAACTACAGGAAACTTGTATAGAAAGATGCAAACAAAACTGACTATATAATTGAGATCATATTTATAATTTAGGGTCAAAATAATAGTAGCCAGACTTTTAAATACTTCACCAAAGCACATAATATCTAATATCTAATTCATTAAAAAAATCTACAAAATATCCTGACTGGGAATTAAACCCATCACCTTCTGTTTAGGACATGATGATCCAACCAACTGAGTCACACCAGCCAGAGCTATTTGGGTTTCAGTTATAATTGATTAAGAAGCCAAGGCTTAACTGCAAACTAAGTGATTGTAAACTGTTTATACTCTGGTCCCAGGATGGCACTGCTTAAGGGTGTAACTTGATAACCTTAGCATACTTGCTCAGTAATATTTGAGTTTTGCTCATTATATAAATCCAAATGTCTCACAGTGATTTTGATGCCTCTTCAGCTTTTAATTTCATTCTCCATAACATCTTTATTCTCTATAATAAGTTTTCACTAATTAAAGGAGTCATTGCAAGTGTTGAAAATGGGCTTAAATAACAATGAGTTAAGAAAGGAAGTTAGATATGCTAAAATGTATGGAAATACCAAGCATATTATATAATACACATTGGAAATCATTAAACTTAATGCAAGGAAATAAAAAGAGTACTAATATCAAAGTAGATTATAGTCATGAAGTTATTTATTTAATCAGGCAAGTTTTAGTTCTATTTATGACTTCATGAATGTATCTCTTGCACAAAACCTTTGTAATTATTTACATATTACATCAGGTGGCTACCTTTGATGACAATCATATATTCATTTCTTCATTGGACTGTTGGCAGCTATAATGATATTCAGTACATAGTAGGCACTTGCCAGTATTTTTATATAAATAAATAAAGTTAAACTTTTTATTTTCAGTTTTGAACTAGCCATGCTTATTTCACATTTGTATTCTTTGTGTCCCCACTTTTTAAATTATTTTATTTTATTTTATTTTTTATTTTTTGTAATTTAGAGACTCTGCTCATTTGTCTTACTTTTATAAATGTTTTTCTCCTAAGGACATTTCCTTTTCTATTTGGAATAAATATCTGTTTTCATGGATGCTATTGTGAGGGAGGACTCCACTTGTCTTTGTAATTAAATCAGCACAGATGGCAGATCACCAGCCTCCCTGCAGTCGATCTGTCACCTTCACCTCCCTCTGGGACATCCAAACCCAAGGATTGAAATGAACACAGGTCATAGGTGGAGCTTGTGGCATACTACATAAACCAACACACAAACACAAAACTGTAAGCACCTGCCATAGTTAATCATTTAAACACAATATATCTAATAACACTACACAACACATTTCTGTGTTGTGACTCCCATTTTACCAACTAAGAAACTGAGGCTCACAAAGTTTATTTCCCAAGGCCATACGGTTAACAAGAGCAGAACAACTGTTCAGATTCACATTTGTTGGAACGCCCACTATTCCATAGAGCCTTTGAAAAGAAGCATCATTGTGGGATGCATAGTGCTTGCATAAAGATAAAAGCAAACACACACACACACACACACACACACACACACACACACACACAAATGTATGTCTTTTGGGTGCCACTATAAGGGGCTTCAAATTATTGGGCTAAAATATTTTAGAGGAAGTCCTTAGTCTACACTCCAGTTATGCTTCATGAAAGCCCCACATTGCACTCCCATAGAGTTCTTGTTAGGTCTTTTGATTCGTATGCCTATGTTATTTGGAGAAAATCCATGACTGGTAGCTAGACTTGGACAATCCTGAAATATGTCTAATCAATAAATAAATGTGTTTGTACACTTACTTTGGAAAAGCATGCTGAACTTTGGATAGAAAATTCTTGAGGACAATGAGTCAACTCTCTATCTGTAATTTTAAATTTATGTATTACTGCATTAAAGGCATTCAGTGTACATTATAATCAGGCTTTATTTCAAAAGCAAATCTTGTCTGGTATTTTATTTCAACTTACTCTGATACATAGAAAATAAAATAATCCTGCTTTGTTTAACAAACATAAATTAGTCTATCATTTTTCCAACAACCACTCAGCTGTAAATAATGGAAATTATTACATGATGATTTCACCAAACCGCCTGTCAGAGGCTGTAATTGTTATAATTTAGGTGGTAAGTATATGTTGTTTTGAACTGCAGATACTAATTCGTACCAACATCTGGAACCTTCTGCTTATTTACATATAGTCACTCTTCTGAAAGAGAATTCCGGAGATTTGGCTGACCTCTGCTTCCCCGATGGATATAAATGATGAGTAGGAGCAAAGACATAGGCACAATTTTTGTTGAGCAGTTATTTTTTGCCAAGTAATATACTTGTCACCTTCCATGATAGTTTATTCTTAACATGGGTATCATGAGGTTAGAATTAGCACTGTCCACTTTCAAATGCAAGAATGAATGCTCTTGTATTCATAACATAGTCTGAGCACCAGAACCATACATTTGGGCTACCAGTCCCTAAATATACTATATATATATATATTTCAGAGAGAAAGGAAGAGGGAGAGGGACAAGAGAGAGATAGAAACATCAATGGTGAGAAAGAATCATCGATTGACTGCCTCCTGCACCTGTCCCCCCCCCCCCCCCCCCACACACACACACACTGAGGATCAAGCTCACAACCCGGGCATGCACCCTGACCTAGAATTGAACTGCAATCTCCTGATTCATAGGTCAGTGCTTAACCTCTGAGCTGCACCGGAAGGGCTAAGTACACAGTCTTACCCAGGAGGCCAGAAGCGAATACTACATGGGAGGGAATTCTTTCACTTAACAATGCTGAGAACTTCTCCTTTAGGATTTTTGGAAGTGAAATAAACATCTCCTTGAAAACTATGAATTCAATCCTTATGTTTTCTCGTCACAACTGCCTGCTTTCAAATTTATGTTTCCTGCTGTCTTCAAGTGTAGCAGAGTATCAGATCCCATCAGGAGTTCATGAACCAATGTCCTCGGGTTATTGGTACATATTAAATTTGAGATTCACTGTTTAGCGTTTCTATTATCGCCATTATGATCTCATTGAGACCTTCACAAGACTTCAATTTTATATCTATTTTCTCCCAACTCATCACCCTTTTGTTTTACTTTTCTCTTCCTCATCCAAATTTGACTCTAAGCTCCATTTTTTATTGAAAAACAAACAAAATAATAGACCTGGCCCAATCCTAGACCAAGTAAATAAAAATATCGAAAGGGAGGACTTAGGCATCAACAGTTAAAAAAAAATGTCACCAGATAACTCCAATATGTAAATATTTCTGAGAACAAAAAACTAACCCTCTCTTCTAATTTTTGTTTGCCCAATTACATGTTAGGGAAATCTTTAATCCTAAGTCAATGCAATTAGCATGTCTTTCTACCTAACATTTACATATTAACAAAATTTAGCTGATGGATAGACAGCAGGCAACTTTATTTTTCTTATTAATTTTCATTACACCTTGAAGTCTCTATAATTAATATATATGACATGAAAATAAAAATTAAATGATCTGCCTATAAATTATTAACAAAAATTATCTTAGATTTTTGTCTTCCTTACTATTTTTGCTGTCTTCCACAATGAATGAATATTATTTTATACAAGGGAAATCAGCCTTTAAAATCAAAATACAAAATATTTTGAAGTATGATTTACTGACACTTCTTAATTATAAAGTATATATGATTATATATTTTCTGGTCTCAATCATTTAAAAAATTTCCAGACATATAATTTTGTTAAACAGTGTCACTCCAATAAATTCAATAAAAAGAGGAGAAAAGTGAAATTAAGAATTGAGAGGAAATGCTTCAAATCCTAATTATAGGTAATATTTAAACTTTTAAAGTTTATTAGGTTCCTGTTGTGTAATAAGTTACTACAAACTTAACTAAAAATATCACTTTAATGATCTCACAGTCTCTGGGGGTCTAAAGTTAGGTCACCACAAGACTGGTATGCCTTAGTGGTTGAGTGTCTACCTATGGTTTGATCCCCCATGCCCAGTTGTGGGCTCCATTCCTGACTTCATTTAGGGCCTTAATTAATTGTTATGTCAGGTCTCTCAGTGCTAAAGTACTTTGTGTGCTATGCATCCGACATTAACCAACTGTTGACTAACCAGCTGGGTTGCACCTGCACTTAAGCCCGGTAGCTCTAACTAAATGCCAAAACTTTACCCATGGAGAGTCCAGCATTTAATCAATGATGAGGAGTTCTGGTTCTTAAAGAGTCACTATGTCACAGAAACTACACTTTCCCTTATAGGATATTAACCTTCCTCATATTCAAATTCCTATTGAATTGCTTGGTACATAGGAATATATCATAGTTGTTTTGTGAACATCATATGTTGAAATCGGTGCACAGTATTCTTCCTAAGCACAATCTCCTAGGTGCATTGCCAAGTGCAAATCGTCAAAGCACAGCTCACCTGCCTGGTGATGAAAGACAATAGCAGGGCAGAGTGGTGTGAATCCTCCAAATTCCTGAGAATTCCCTAGCAGCAGCATCCAACTCTCAAAGTGCTGAAAACTATCAAAAGAGAAAATTGACAAGTGGGGCCAAATGTCACAGAGAGGCCATTCTTAAAACATTTAAGACTTCCCAAGAATGTAATGCTAGGGACATATGTAGGCTTATACAGCTTTTATTATAAATTACCTTTTTCAGGTTAAAAAAGAAAAAATGCATTGAACAGAAAATCATCCCATTTCAACAAGCTCAGCACTTTTGCTTGCTTTTAGCAGGTTGTTTTCTTGTTTGTTTGTTTCAAAGCTGACTATTTTTTCTGCATGGTTGAAGAAAAAGAAAGAAAACTTTATATGAAGGTTTTAATGTATACAGACATGCATACTCATGAGTTACATAATTACATATTTTTTCATTTAAAAGAAAAAGTAGAATTTATTGTAAAAAATGTTCATAAATCAGGATCTTTGACGTTTTTATTCTAACTTGTGGCTGAACATTTGATGTTTGAAAATTAACTCTCATCAGTTATTATTTTTTCTGAAGATTGCTTTAATAGAAACAAAAGAATTTTATTCTGGTGCCTGTAAATGTACCTAACATGTCCTTACTTCCAGGTATTCTATTCAAATGGAAAAACATACAAATCATCAAACAACTGATGAAAATAGGGTATTCGAAGGGATCCATTTTTCAGCAGCTTCACATATTATTAAGAGTGAATGGGGAGGGGAGGCGGGTAAGAGATCAACCAAAGGTCTTGTATGTATAAATATAAACATAACCCATGGACACAGTAGGGGGGTGAGGGCATGTACTGGGGGTAGTGAGAAGGGCTGGGAAAAGGTCAATGGAGTGGGGGGAAGAAGATATATGTGATACTTTAAACAATAAAGAATTAAAAAATAAAACCTATAACATCTTGGCCATTGAAAGTGACAAACACTTTTAGGATGGCCATACTGTGAGCATCAGCTAAACATCCTTACTCTTTCCCTTTCTCTAGAAGCCTTTGGACTTTAAAAAATAATATCTTTTAATCTCAACTGTACAATAAAATGTTTGTTTTATATATTTGTTTTTGGTGTGACTAGTGAAAGATTTTTTTTTAATATGGCACATAGATAATATTGTTAAAAATAAAAGGGTGTTTTATTCCTCCTTTTAAAAAAAGAATGAATGGAAATCTAGAGGTAGAATTAGTCCAAAATCAATACAAAGTTATTCAGGTGTATTGATTTTAAAATGAAGGCTATAATATTAAAAAAAAAAAAGATAACCAAGTGATATACAAAGAATGTAAAGGAAAAATAATGAGAATTTAGTGTGTTTCAGGTACTGTGATAAGCAGTTTACCAACATTTTTAAAATTAGATTAACCTACAAAACCTATGAAGGATACTCTATGCTCATAATTCATTTGGTCTTTTTTTATTTGTTATAAATTGACATAATGATACCTATCCTGGTTATATTTTAGAGTTGCTATAAATACTAAATGAGAGAATATATATTAGTGTGTGTATATGGGTATGTTCACATCTTTATTTATTTGTATTTCTCCATTTTGCAAGTTCAGAAAGAATAAGTAATTCCTTAGATTAAAGAGCTAGCTAGTGATCTATTTTGGAGCCAATACATATATTTTCTTTTTAGGACACATACTACACATACTACAACATGCTAGAATAAAGAGCAGGTGTTGACAATCATGCACAAAGATTAAAATCCCAATTTTATTACTACTTTGCTCTGTGACATGGATATAATCATCTAACCTTCTTGATCCTCAGTTTTTTCAAAGTGAATATAATTTATTCATTCAATAAACATGTATTTGACATCTATTATATGATAATGTCCTAGATGCATGGGCTACTTTATTGATCAAAACTTAGAAAAATACTTTCCCTTGTGTAATTTACATACAAGTTGGAGAAACAGCCAATACATAAGCCCAATAGATAAGTATATAATTTACTCTTATAAGGTGATAAGTGACATGGGGAAAAATATATTTATTCATTATATTTTGAGAGGGAATTTAGATTAAGTATACAACATATCTAGAATAGGGCTAAGCATGTACTATTCATCTATTCACATGGTTAAATTAATTTCTTCCTACTCAACATACTCTCAGTCTCTTTCCATTTACTATGCTCTCCCTAATGGCAAGATATAAGGCAACTACTCATCAAGTACAATCATAACCTCAAATCCCAAATCATCAAGAACTGGTAATATTTTCCTTTTAAAAACTTTAGTTGCCATAAGAAATAACTGAGCCAAGCACATCAAGTTTAGTTTTTCAGATGTGGATGGCAATGAAAGAGGCAAAAGAACAGCAGTCTAACAAGTAATCCCTGCTGAAGCCTTTGTGTTGAAAATAAAAATAAAACTTTGAGAGAGGTAGAGCTCAACACGAGGTAATTCATGATAGCTGCAATGCAGGGTAATATGCCATATGCCCTTCTACAACAGGGCACAACAGGACATTGCCAAAATGACTTTCTTAACTTACCCTGTTGAGTTTAGGTGCAGAATGGGAAGCCATATGGTGCAATTCAGCCCTCTACATGGATTTCTGTTTTTTGGTTTTTGTTTTTATTGTGTCTGTCACATTATTTCACTATCATTTTTGATGTCAGTGTGCAAACTGGTTTTGCAAGAACAATGAGGACCTCCCTGAGAATGCTGTGAAGCGAGGTAACTTCTGTTTGCCTGCACAAAAGGCCATACTGATGCTGGCTTTGGATTCAGAAGGTCCCCAGCATCTAGAGATGGATGTGCCAACTGCTGCGCAGAAGCAGGCCTTCAATGCAAGGCAGTGGTTTCCTGTAAAAAAGAGCAAATCAAAACAAACACTAGTTCAAGTTCTGGCTCAGGGACCCAAATGCACTTTGGGTTATGGAGATTTTCCCAAATCCCATTATGGTGTAGACCATCTTGACTAGGTACTCATCCATCTACATGTTCATTAAACAACATTTAGCTGAGTATCTGCTAATAAATACATCAAATGTAGAACTAGGCTCAAGGGAAACAGTGATGTAATACAGTTTCCTAGAGACTTGTATACTTAAAGTATAGTAGTCACCAGGAATGTGTTGGGAAGTAATTAAATTTGGTGGAATGTTGATAAATCTTGGGGGCAAAGTGCTGGGGGTGGGAGGAGGGAAGTAATAATAACCAATGAGATCTGAATGGATTTGAAATGTTTTAAATTGGGAACAAACAAAACATGTGATAACACTAAATAGAAGTTAAGTGATAAAATCAGATTTCCATTCAAGGTAGATGAAACATAACCATGAGGTCATAGGGGCATGAGAGTGTGTACTGTGTTTAGTCCTGGGTAAATTATTTAGTTGCTGGATAGGTAGAGAGTAGCTCAAGCATAAGTTGTGGTGGAGATAGCTCTGAAGGCTTGCCTGGTAAATTGGAAATACCTTCATGGAAATTTAGACTAAAGTCCTCTAGAAATAAGTGCACTTTTAATGAAATTAACTTCTTAAAAAAAAACTTTACCTGGATAAAAATAACAGTTTTCCTTTGAACTTCTTACACACCTTTGCATAATTCAAATTCCTTTAGACCTTGAGGGGAAGTGCGTGGGCATTCAGAGATGAAAGACAGTTTCACAGGTAAAATTACTCCCACGAAAGCTGTATTAGTGCCAGTGAAACAGCTGTGCTGGATGACTGCCCCAGTGTGCCTGCCACACCTCCTTTGCAGTTAGCTGAAAATCAGGTCATGAAGTTGAAACATCTGCATAGATCTTGAATGAGATTCAGATTTTTTAAAAACTCATGCTTAATATATTTGATGTCAGTGTGCAAACTGGTTTTGCACACCGACATTAAATATATTTGGGGGTGGGGGGAAAACATTGACTTTTTGTCTTAGACTCATTCTCATTCCATTGCTGCTGGTTGGTTATCCCTGTGCAAAATGCTTCATCTCTGAAAGTCTGAATTTTTTTCTATAAAAGTTTACACTTTTCTTGAGAAAATTAGTGGTGTAGAATTTGTGTGTGTTATATAATCCTTACCCTGTCCCTAGCATGAGTATCTGTAATGATTTCAGGGTAAGTCTAATAAGTATGGTAATAGTCAAATGACATTAGGACATTGTGGACATCACTCATTCTTAGGGTTGCCAGGATTTGGAGCCAACTCAACGGCATCAGGACACATAGAGCTGGTATGATGACCTCACTGATTATAATGGGCACCCTTTACATTCCCAATTTTTCTCAGTTGGCCAGTCTCTTCTGATTTTTTTGCTTATTTTCTCTATCCAGCCATAGTATATTATTTCAAGCTAACACTGCACCAAACTCTTAATTATCTTAAGTGAGATTTTCCCTATATTATGACACCTAGTGGCAGAAAAGCCAAGATAACCCCAAATTTGATTTGAAATACATGGCTTACTTAGGAAAACTTACAGTACGAGTCACAAATTTTACCTTGGTTTTGCTACAGTATTGTTAGCAGCCTCTGTTAGGCAACATCAGAAAGACTTTTGGCATTCCAGGTAGCTGTAATTGGGCTTTGCATAAAAGCAACAGTAAATGGTAAATACATGAGTAACAAGATGTACTGCTGAGTGACCTTGGAGAAGACAGCCCCCAGCCCCAGGCTTGCTACAATCACATCATTATCCCGGACTTGGGATTTGCAGAGTTTGGAGGACATTCCCACACGGGGTAACTCCTGGGTGCCAATATCTCCTGCACTAAGGCACCAGGTGCTTTTGATTATGTGAGATCTACTTTGAGGCGTATTGGTATTTTAGCCAGCGGTATTAAAATTCTTGACAAGGTAAAGGAGTGTATTAAGAGCTTTGCCTCTTAACGGCTAAAAATACATACCTACTCTTGCCCCCTCTTATTCCATCTGAGACATTAAATGACACCGCTCTTATCGGTTTGGCTGCAAAGTCATTAGTTTTGAGTTTGAAATGAAGAAGAGAAAAATCAAATCTGCTTAGCTTCTGAGATGTCATGTGAATTTCACAGAAACCTGAGGGAAAAGTTCACTTTTTAAAAAAAAAAAAAAATTAAGGTTTGGGATGACTGACTGGTATTGTGGGCTGACTATAACAATTACAGAAATGTTTCTATGTGTCATAGTCATGAATCAGTTAAAGTCATCAAGAGATTTGTTAAAAGCCCCCTCTGTAGTCAAAGTCAAAAAGTAACTCAATAATACCCTGAATAGAAGTATAACTCATATAAAAAGAAAGCAATCAGATTGATAAAACCCTATACCAATCCAAAGTTAGCCAAATCTGAATGCAATAAGAATAACTATCGGGGAATTTTTTTTGTTGAGATATTATGGTAAATTTTTTGTATGCCTTAGCTTATTTAATACTTCTGCCCCTTTTCTGGTAGATGCTATCATACTTGTGGTCTATATGATGCAATGAGGATTAGAGAAGTTAAATAATTTTTCTATGATTGCATGGCCCAGATTCTTCAGGAGAGCAGAAGGGAAAGGATGAGACAGAGAGAGAGAAAAAAAATCAATATGAGAGAGACACATTGATTGGTTGCCTCTTATATGCACCTGGACCTGGGCCAGGGATTCAGCCTGCAACTGAGATACTTGACCAGAATCAAATCCAGGACTTTTCAGCCCAAAGGCTGGTGCTCTATCCATTGAACAAAACTGGCTAGGGCAAGCAGACCTCTTTTTAAGCATGGGTTCTTCTTTATTTCATAACTTTTTTTGTGATGCGTACATATCTTTTTTCTAAAACACAATGTTAACTCTAATTTTTTTGTCATCTGACATATTACTGTTGTTTAACTTTATGACATTCTTTTCTTATTTCAAATAGGTGGGCTTTCAAAATTTCTATGCTTTGCTTCTTGTGTCCCTTCACTTTGCTCCAATCAAAGATTTGAAATTGAAATTCAGGAATTGAAAGAGAGAGGATAGACACTATGTCTCAGGGTTTGTGTATTTTTAATATAATAGTTACATTTTTCAACAGGAGTATATTTATCCCAGTTTCAGATGAAACAGACTAGATATTCCTGATTCAAGTATTTCCTCTATAACCATTCTGTACTCAAAACACAAGAGTAGGTGCTAGAGATTGCATGCTGGTTTTCAATAACGGATTCAAGTTGTAATTTAGTAGCTGGATAAAGGGAGGAAAGGGATATTTTCTACAGCAGATTGCGAATCCCAAACTCCTACTTTACATCTTTCAAGTAATCTGGGAATGAGGCTGCGGATCTATTAAGTGTTCACCATCTTACAAGCAATCTGTATATGCTAACCCACCATGGAAACTCAATAACTGCCGTATAGAATAAGAAGTATGTTGTGCCAATTTGGAAGAACAGGAAAACTACAGTAGAGAAGTAGTGTGAAATAATATAAGAAAATCTCCACAAGGCTACACACTGGTATTAAAAAACAACAACAGCTAGGCCGGCCTCGCTCAATGGCTCAGTATTCAACCTATGAACCAGAAGGTCATGGTTTGATTCCTGGTCAGGGCACTTACCCAGGTTGAGGGTTCGATCCCCCATGTGGGGTGTGCAGGAGGCAGCCAATCAATGCCTCTCATCATTGATATTTCTATCGCTCTCTTCTTCTTCCTTCCTTCCTGAAACTAATAAAAATATATTTAAAAAAAAAAGAACAACAAAACAAAGAAGCTCATTGCTCTCTGGAACATATATTGCTGCAGTCTTCTGACTTTTTTGGAGATCCCTGGTTCTGGTGGACAATGCAATGAGACTGCTTTGCTGAATGATCAGCTCTGCACACAGATGCTTTCAGACTGCTGTCCAGGGCCCAGATGTCCAAAAGGGGCTGCTGTTTGTTTTACTGTAAGTTATATCTCTTCTTCATGAAAAGGAAAACATTATCTCTCTGCGCTAGCTATAGGGGGGATTTCAAAAAGTAAATGAGATGGTAACATCACTATCCCATTGTGTTTGAAGCACAGCAGCGATTGTCAATGAGGAAAAGTCAGCCATACATATCATAGAGCTCATTAAAACGGTGTCAGGAGACAAACTAATTAGGACACAGTGTACAGAGATATGTCATGTCATTATAGGGGGCGAAAAAGAGGGGAAGAAAGCATTGAAATCTTCAAAAATGTAAATGAAATAGAGAATTGCACACTATCATGGGAAAGCAAATTAATTACTGCTTCACTCATCATCGACAGAGAGCATAATAGAAATAAAAGCTCTAGAGGTGCATTTAAAGATTTAAAAAAAATAACTTGTTTGTCATAGCTGTGGGTCTCATCCTGATGTCCTATTACTTTGTCCAAACGACTCATCATCTCTGAGCACCTGAAGGGAGCCACTTAAAGACTCGTGACTATAGGAGCAGGGGCAAGTCCCACCAAAGCAAATGGGATCCTATCCCTGGAAAGGACTGAATCTGTAGAATCATGAAACTCATTTGCATGAGCCACTGACAAGCTGCACTGTGTGGAGAGAAAACACAAGAAGCATTACGGCACATCAGTTTCTGAAATCCACTCTGTACAGGAGCTACTGGTCATGTTTGTGCAAATTTCTCAAGCTGCATCCCCATAAAACAACAAAATCAAGCACTGTCAGCAGAAGTGGGGGCGTTTTGAATACATCAGTCAGAGAACAAGCCCATTTGAGAAACAGACTTAAGAAAAGGTCAACCAGGAGGTTCTGGAAACACACTAAAAGCTCTCACGTGAATGCATGTTATTTATCTCTTTGGAAACAGATAGAGTGCTGACTACAACAAACTTGCGTGTCACGTGATTCATGCTCCTTCCACCTCCCAGCTCAAAACTTAATTAAATGTATCTACATCTGGCTTCCTGATATACATTTGAAACTTTCAAAATAATTCCCTTAAGCCCTGAGACCTCCTGTAAAATAGGTTTGCGTGTGTAAAGAACTGTGCCGGAAGTCACCATGTGTAATTATAGTAAGACCATCTCTGTGATTGGTATCATGTATAAAGTTAATTGTCTCATTAACCTTAGGCATTATCATCTAAGACCCATTATAAATGACAATCGAACTTAAGACTGGAAATGAAATAAAAATAATGGCATCAACATAGTGTATCCATTGCAATCTTTCAGATTTAAATGCATGTCTTCTCAGGTTAATAGATAATAAGAGCTGTGATGTCAACATGATCAATTAGTAGAAAACTGGCCTTGCTGTGATAGTGGCCTCTTAATATGTCTTAGCACCTTTCAGATTCACTATCTGCATTGCTCTATGCATTTTTCTGCTCTAGACAACAGAACATTAATAATGACTTAAAATGGAAGGAAAAGTCTCTTCCATATCCAATAAATCTTTTGAAGTAGATGATGGAGAATGAGAACTTCTAGTGGCCCTAGTGTCCATAGAACCAGAGCACAGAAGAATCCTATATAATATTGTGTCCAGCTCTTCAACCAGTTGCTATAACACACACTGACCACCAGGCGGCAGACACTCCAACCAGTAGGTTAGCTTGCTACTGGTGACCAGTGGATCAGGACTTGGCAAGATGGGCTAGATATGCCCTGGAACCCTCCCAGAGTCCCTTCCCGGACCCAATTGTGCACCTGAGGGATCCCTCAGCCTGGCCTGACCCCTCTGGGGATGTTGGAGAGCTTGTTTTGGACCGATCCTGTAGGCCAGGCCGAGGGACCCCACTGGTTCATGAGTTCATGCACCAGGGCTCTAGTGTTCTATAAAAATGACCAGAATCACCATTAATTGAATATTTACTATTTCAATAAACAGTAGTTGAATACTTATCTTTATTTAGTAATTAGTTGATTTACTCTTTTATTCTTTTTTTTAATTTTTAGAGCATATTTTATGGTAATTAGTTGTCCCCATTTTAGAGAAGATATTTAGAGGAAGAGCCCCATATAGCTTGGTTTGTTCTTAGATGGGGAAATATACCAACCATTGGTGTCACTAACTGCTTGGAAAAAGAATGCAGACTATAATATGATGCCCATGTGTGAAACCTTTTAGCCCTGCAAACTGCAAATATGTGACCTGCCACACGAATAAACATGGGCAATGTAGGCACTGGTTTCTCACCCATAAAATGGCAGGCAATTGTATGCCTACTAGCAGCCCTATGCACAGATTTGTGTGTGAGTAGCTTGCTGCAGCTTGCCTCAGCTGGACACCCCGCCCACCATCACTCGTAGCTCTCCACTGCAGGTAGCTTGCTGCCTTGCCCTTCTGTAGCTCTCTGCCACTTGTAGCTCACTGCTCCACCCCCCTGCTGATTGGTCATTATATGATGGTGTTCTGACAAATTTGCATATTTCCCTATTATAAGTATAGATTATAATTATAAGTGGTATATTTTTCCACTGCATTCATACATGCATAGAATCAACAAAAACATTTAGAATGATTCACTGTAATGTAGCTGTGCTGAAAGAGTATTAAATAAACCAATAACTAGCCAAAATATCTCATTATAAATAATCTATAGAAATAAATAAAAATAGAAAATATATTTTAGAAAAAGACTAGTGGAAAAACAAGTATATTAAATATTGAACAGATTGCACATATACAATGTATAATTAAAATTCATAATCAAATAGTCAAGTTAATTGGTTTTTTAATACTATCACATTCATCCAAAATAAGTAGATAATAATTAAATGACAATTAAACAAAAATATTTCTTAATTTATCAAATTGGTATTACATAAGTTTAGGAAATAGCTTTAATAAAAGGATAACATCAATCATTATTTATGGTGTATAACTAATTAAATTAAAATTTAAATATATTATTGATTGCATATTGCTTTGAGCATATTATGGTTTAATAAAAGCACACATAGGAAAACACTCATTGAGGTAATTTTATACACTAAATTTGGTAGTTGGTATGTACCAAAGTCCAGTCATTTAGTAGGTATTAAAGCATATGAAACTATCATGAATAAAATGCTCAAAGTTCTATAGAATGTCTTCAATCCTTAGATATTTAGTCAAAAATAGTGAACAGTCAATGTACAATTTTCTTGCTAAGATAATTACACACACACACACATACACACACACACACATACACACACAATATTTCTATGAAGCATGCCACTAATTCTCTATTGGATTAAATGAGATGGAACAGAAAATGTAATCTTGCATACGAGAACTCCATTAAAAATTCTTCCTCTAAAATTTATTTGAAGCCTACCCCTCTAAGTAATCAACATGATAACTGTTTCAGGAATCCAGCTTTTTTTTTTCTTTGTAATTATCTTTAGAAAGACTGACACTTAAAATAAATGGATAGTATCAGCTGGATAAATGCTTACACTATATTATTATACTTTAAAATTTTATTCACAGCAGTTTTGTACAACCCAGTTGCTTATAATTTGCTGTAATTGCTCCTCAAATAGAGCATTAAGTTTTATGGCTTTATATTTTCCTTGACTAAAAGGCTTTATTACCATAACAATGTACCAAAAATGGAAATATTGATACCATAACCTCTAAGTAATGTTTGCTTATTACTTAATGTAGGAATATGCAACTTAATTCTAAATGAATCAGTAAGTGCCAAGGAGGTTTTTTCCTTCCTCTCCTTTTTCTAACATATTATTTCTGTTCTAATAGTCCTAGGGCTCTTAAAGAATGGAAAAATTCCATTTTATTATTTATTTTTGTGTATGACAAGGCAAAGTTCTCTGCTAATATCTAAAATAAAAGAGAAGTGTTCTAATTTAAACCTTGGTTCCTGATTTTTCTACAGACCAGTGCCCTTTGTGGGAGCAGGGAAATTTATAGCCAAGCCCAGATCTATTAGGATCAAGACATAAAAGAAAAAAAAATGGTTTTTAGTGCAGAGGGAAATAACCTTTTACAATATTAATAAAGGCTCTCTATACTTACTATATTTCTTTGACCTATAATGTCAGAAATATAGATTACACCCTTAAATCACGCTCTTTTAGCTTCATACCAAATTTGCACTATTCGGCTTTATCACAAATGTGTCCAGATTTTTACAACATCTGGCACATTTATAGCAATTAGTTCTGGGCAGGCTGCGGTACCGCCAGTCTCAATTTCTCAGTCCAAGAACATACACAAATTATGATTAGTAATGATTTATTCAATGATGAAGCAATTCATCTTAGTCTGTTAAAGCCTAAAACTATGAGTTGACAGTCGTGATTTGTGCTCTCGTTTTCTTTGATGCCATCAAGTTTTTCCTAAATGTTAAACCGAATAGATACAGAAAGTGAAAAGCCATTGAAATAAATACTATGCCACAGTAAAATGTTCTTTTTCCCCCTTGGAATAAAATATAAAATTGTGGCAATTATACCAATCTTTTTAAACATAGGTGAGGAAAGCACAGTGTTTGGAACATTGCAAGAGATCTTAATAAATTTTCATTAATTCTGTTTTATCACCAATTGGCTGAAAGCATTCATTTATAAAGAGTGTCTTGTAGGAAAACCTCATAAAAGATGTGAATTATGATTAACAATGGTGATTTTTGGAAGCACTGAACTATGAATCGTGATTTTCCTCTATCCCCTTTATGTTGTAATTCCTTTCTCCTTCTTCGCCTTCAACTTATGCTTTGCAATGGTGCATTTATTAGTAATTTACTTGGGGAATTTTTGCCTGAATCACAGAATGTGGAATTATTTATCTTGGTCTCACTGTTACCCTTTCACTTGAAATAAGGCAACATTTCAGTTAAGTGTCCATATCTTGAATATTATATGTTCCTTACAGTGTTGAGTACAGTATTAGGTACATAGTAGGTGTTTTAAAAATTCTCACTGCCCTATTCTGGAACTATTTTAGTTTTCACGTGTAAGTGAAATCATACAGTATTGGTCTTTCTGTTTCTGGGTTATTTATCTTAGCTTAATATCCCCCATGTATACCCATGTTATTGAAAATTGCAGGATTTCTGTTTCTTCTATGGAAAAATACTATTACATTAGACCATATATATTACATTTTCTTTCTCCTTACATACACTGATGAACACTTAGGTTGTTTCCATATCTTGAGTATTATGAATAATGCTGCAATGACTATCTGAATGCACACAACTTTCTAGGTACTGATTTCAGTTCTTTTAGATATCTACCTATAAGCGGGATTGCTGGATCTTATAGTAGTTCTGATTTTAATTTCTTGAGAAAACTCAATACTGCTTTCCATAATAGTAGGATCAATTTACTTCCAACTAAAACTGTTCAAGGATTCCCTTATTTTCATACCCTTGCCAATGCTTATGCTTTGCCTTTTTCAAAAATGTTTTTATTGCTTTTAAGAGAGAGAGAAAGTGAGGATGTTCCCACAAAGGCACTTTTGACCATGGATGTGTGCCAAATTATTGTTCTGTGGAGGGACGTGAATGGAGGACTACCTAGTTCATCACCTCGCATGTCACTCACTTAAACTATTCATAAAAAGACACCTCAACTAAACTAATTTCTTGTAAATCTTATATTTTATTTATTAATCCCTTATTAATCATCATTCTTATTTACTCTTTTTAAAATGCCCCAGATTCTGGAGTGATATAAAAAAGGAATCAAGGCATAAGATTTCCCCGCCTTTGAGAAGCTCACACTGTGTAGCAAAAAGAAAGGATGTTGCTTTCTAAGACCATCAATCTCTAGGTTAGTTTTCCAACCCTACCATGTAATAATACCTTTGTCACTTTGGCTAGTGTTTCCTTGTTGTCTCAAGTTTTAATCTTTAAAATGGGTAAAGTAAGAGTCCCTACCTCAATAGGGACCCACCCCCAACTGATGTTATGATTGCATATGTTTTACAGGTTTAGGATAGTGTTGATACATTGGACACGTCATCCTATGTAATAAAAGACTAATATGTAAATTGACTGAACGGCAGATCATCTGGTCACTATGTCATGCACTGACCACCAGGGGGCAGAAGCTCAACACAGGAGCTGTCCCTGGTGGTCAGTGCCCTACCACAGGGGAGCGCTGCTCAGGCAGAAGTGGAGCTCACTGCTCCTTAGCGCTGCCTTGGAGCATTCTTGGGAGTGCCACTCAGTCAGAAACCAAGGTTATGGCTGGTGAGTTCAGCAGTGGTGGTGGGAGCCTCTCCCACCTCTCTAGCAGCACGAGGGATCCCTCAGGGGAAGTCTGCCTACCAGCTTATGAGTGGGCCAAAGCTGACAGGCGGACATCCCCCAAAGGGTCCCAGACTGGAAGAGAGTGCAAGCCAGACTGAGGGACTCTCCTACCCTCAGTGCATGAATGTTGTGCACTGGGCCATTAGTGGCTCTATAAGTTCTGTACTAAATCTGTTTATTTTATTTTTTAGATGAGAAAATTAGATTTTATTGAAATTGAATAATATCATGAATACAGATCTGGTAGTAAGTGGAAGATGCAAGATATAAACCTAGTTCTTTCGGATACTACATCTGTTTGTATTTTATCTCTAACACTGATTTGTGGAGACACAGTCAAGTAAAATTAAAGCAGTGGACTCTTCAATTTTCCTAATAATCTAACCAGTATTCATTATGAATAGCATATTGCTGGATAATTGTGGCCTTTAGTTTATCTCACATACACAGATATGATCATAAACTACTCTTGTAAAAATAAGAAAAAAAAAGGTTATTTCTCTCTTTCAAAGTACTAATTAAAAAAATACTTATCAGAATATTCTGCCCACAGATGAATAACTTTCTGTGTTTTTTCCTTGTTTTGTAATTTTGTTGTTGTTAATTCTCACCCAATTATATTTTTTCATTTATTTTTTTAGAGAGTGGAAGGGAGGGGTAAAGAGAGAAAGATTGATGTAAGAGAGATACATCTGCTATTTGTCACCTACACATGCCTTGATAAGGGCTGGGACCACGTCTTCAACTGAGGCACATGCCCTTGACAAAAATTGAACCAAGGGCCCTTTAATCTGCTAGCTGATGTTCTATCCACTGAGCCAAGCTGGCTAGGGCTGTTTTGTATTTTTTCTAGCTCCATCTTTGTAAGACCAATAAAGGAAAATTCATGAATTGAGTTTCATGAATAAATGGAGGGATTTTCTTTCAGCCTGAGTTGTTCTGCTACACACATGAACCAAACATGATTGACATATCCATCTTCCTGAAAATTATATAAAGACAGCATGTAATTGAGTCATTAGAAACTTCAGCTGCTCAGAACTGATCCCCTTCCTGTCTGACACAAAAGAAAGCGCCCCTTTGTTTTGTTCCTTATTTCAGGTAATACTGTTAGACATTTTTAGATGCCAAGAACATGGTCTAATTCTTTTTTCCTCTATCTTGTCAATTTAATCCTATAATGGTTTCAAATATCACACCTGAGCATGCATGTACACACATGAACATGCAAACACACACAGGCACACACACACACACACGCACATGCACACACACACACATCTATCATTTCTTAATTTAAAACCTTATTAGTTATTGCCAATACTATTATTACTGTCTTTTACACTCAGATATATTATAGATATATCCCCTATACCTTCTTAGGAGTGTTCTACAATTTAAAATGTGGTAAAACGTATCTTACTAATGATAAATTACTCCTGTTAGACTGTTAGCTCCTCTATTTTAGGACCTATTTTTTTAATTAACTTTGGTGCTTTTGTGCTCAGAATAGTGCTATTACTTAGTCGCATAGATGAATATGCCCATACTATCCTCTCTAATTCTATTAATGAATATACCACCTCCCTAATAGAATTTAACTACCTGTACTGGCAAAGCTCTGACATTGGCTTCAGTCAACTAGAATCTCTGTAAGTGTCTTTCTGGCAATGACAGATCTTGATTGCTTTTAAGGTCATAATGCTTTCCTTTTTAGCCATTTTTATAGTCCACTTGGCTTTTGAAATACTACTTTGCTTTCTAATCTAACAGCTCTTCATACATACAGTGTTTGTTTCCTCAACTTGTCGTAGGCTATGCCTGGAGTACCTGTTTTAGGATGCTTCCCAGATTTTTGACTCAGAGAAAGTCTACATCTCTAGCTTTGCTTCTTAGGCTCTCTCAGTCCTCAGTTGCTATAATGGCCCTATCATTAGCTGCTATCCCCTGATGCCATGTCTAGGTTTTGATCTGATGGCATATGACTTGTGAAAGGATCACACACTTGATGTCCCCTGGCACCAGGAGGAAGGAAGAATGGCTGATTCTTACCTTGGGAATATCAGGTGAAGTTTTAACAGTTAGCAGCAGCCAGTTACAATTTCAGAAGTTGCCAGCACTAGGGGATATTTAAAGTAGTGCTTGAATACAAGATATTCAAGGTGGCACTACCGAACTGAAACTGGAACAATTTAAATTGGAGTCACCGAATGAACGTTTCCTATTGAGGTTGGGCAAGCTCGAGGTCATAAGCCAATTTAAAATAAAATCAGACTCATATTCAAGCATCATATTTTAAAGAGGATATTCCTGGCCTAGTTCAAGGTCATAGAGATGGGAAACTACGAATTCCTTGAGTTAACTTAGTATAGAAGAGTCAGGGATTCCATGATATGGGAAAAAGCTGAAAGATGATTTACTTTTTCCTTTGTCTTCCACAGGATCTTGTAAGTGATTATCAAGCACTGAGAGATAATTTGTATTCAGGGCAATAAGTACACTAGGAACAAGTAAGTGCAGCATATTAACTGGAAAGGCAAGTTCAGTCAGTAAAAACCACAAATATCCCTAGGGAAGCATTCTCCTCTCCAGGAATATGTTCCTCTTACCTTTTTTTTTTTAAGTTGTTATTTCCTATTTTAGCAGATCACCACCCTCTGTAGCATCTAAAATCCAATCCCAGTCTCTTGTAACATATGTTACAAGTGCATGGACAATGAGAAGGGGAGATGTTTTATTATGACAATCAAGCAGGCTGGCGTGTTTCTGCCATAGGAAGCGCCATTCTCTCTTTATGTGAAGGTCCCCAGAGAACTTTTCTTTTCGCAGGAAGAAAATCTTATGTGCATCTTTGGATAATCAGTTTCAAAAAGAGCACAATAGTCCAAACATATTCTATTCTTTCATGATCACAGTTCTGAGTCGCAGTTGAAAAACCTTTTTTCTGTGCTTTTTTTTTTTATAGCACTTGAATATACTGTCAATAAGTCACAAAAATGTCTACCACCTCCTTTTCTTTCTATTCTTCTGCGATGCATTACGTGTCAACATAGTCAGTGAATAATACAAGTTAGACATATTACATCAGGAGACTAAATCTCTAGGGTTGATGATATCCTTAGGGCAAGGAGCTCTATATTCTGACAGGTGTGTTTTTTAAATTAGACTTTTCCTGTGTGTCACTTTTTCTATGGCCACCCCACAGCAGAAGTGGTGGTATCAGATTGATTTTTGTACCACGATCAAATATAAATAACAATTAACTCTCATGTCAGCCTCTAGCAGGCAAGCACAATTGCAGAATGTCACACATCAGGAAAGAATAAAGTCATCCTCCTTTGGGCTGAATAATGGGGGGAAAGCCATATGTCAGGATCAGAAGGATATTTCTACAACCTCACTGAAATCCTCTACCATTACACAAGAAAGAACTTCCATTCTAATTGCAGGTTAGGGTCTATTTATGACAGAGAACTATCTTAGGGTCTAAACGTTTAGCATGACTGAAAAGGGAATGCCTTTCAAGCCAAAGCTACCTTTTTAACCTCCCCTGTAGATAGGCTCCAAGATGCCATATGTTCTGAAACAATGAACCATTGTTTCCTGATATTACTGCATAATTCCTACCCATAACTATTTGCAAATACTTTCTGCAGGGATGCTCTGGTCTTTATTTCACAATGAACTATTTTCTCATTGGAAGGTAGAGCCTAGGACCGGTGAGATGTAGCCAAGGATATCAAAGACCTAGGTTGCTTCTCACTTGTGGTCTTGTCGTCATCAGTACATCTTCTTGCCAGAAGGCTCCATACAGCTGCTCAAGCTCCACCCACCGGAACTGGAAAAGGGGAAGGATGTGCACTCACTTTGAAGGCACTTCCTAGAACTTACACATTTCACTTAGGATCCATTTAATTATAACTTACTTATATTACCGCATCTAAGGTATAACACAAATGTAGCCATCATTTTGGAGGCCTTGTGAACCAATGACTTGGTGGTTGTATTACTGAGAATGTAGCAAAGGCTAGGAATGGGGGAACAGCTAGCAGGTTCTGCTCCAATCAGTTGGTGAACTTTCTCCAGCTTTTTTTTTTGGACCCTGGAGAAAAGCAAGTTAACCTCATTACCCATGTTTAAAATAGAAATGTGTTAACATATTATCTTAGCATAATAAATATTCATGCTCAGTTAAATTTTAATTACTCCTAAAAAGAAAAACTTGAACTATCAAAAAGATACAGATTTTGGTTGTCAGATATGTGGCCTTGTTCTAGAAAACATAATTTCATAACCTCTCTCTCTATTCTCTTTTCTCTCTTTCTCTACCTCTCTCACACACAAACAGACATGACAGACATAAGTAATTCGAAGTTCTGAGGATCAGTTTTCTCATTAAAAAAAAAGTCAGCAGCAGTTTTTGTTTTTTTTTTTGTATCCTTCTTGGTGTGTAAGAGAATTTTTTAAATGAGATAATGTAAGACAAGATACTTTTCCAGATGGTATGGTGCATTAGTTATCTTTTTTACTAGTAAACTATAGTCAGGTAAAGAATAGTCCCTCAGCTGAAACCGGTTTGGCTCAGTGGATAGAGCGTCGGCCTGCAGATTGAGAAGTCCCAGGTTTGATTCTGGTCAAGTGCATGTACATTGGTTGTGGACACATCCCCAGTAGGGGTTGTGCAGGAAGCTGCTGATTGATGATTCTCTCTCAATCAATATTTCTAGCTCTCTATTCCTCTCCCTTCCTCTCTGTAAAAAATCAATAAAATATACTTTTTTAAAAAGAGGGGGATTATATTATGCAGTCCTGGGAAAGGCTTATGTTTTTCCTCATGAGAAATGAATTTTGCATCTATCCCTGTTTAATGAGCACAGCATATGAGAGATGGATAGAGATGAAATTGCTGTGATTTTAAGTCGCCCTTGGTGGTACTTTGTAATGCAGCCCTAGGGACCCCTTACAAAATTATGAGTTATGAAGCTTTTCAAAAATCAGTAGTGATTATTCAATTATGAAGATTCTTTGGTATTAGAAAGAACTAGGTTGTATTTTAGAACATCCAGTCCATTGGTCAACCTCCTCATTTTACACATGGGGAGGTTTTATTATAGCTCAGAGAAAGTGATCCATTTACCAGAGAACTCACAGCTAGTCAGTAGCAGAGCCTGGATTAGAGCTGGGAACCTTGATTCTCAGTCCAAAGTACTTTCTACTCTGGTACAGGGTTCCTTTATACCAGAGCAATGCTTACCACCCCTGGTTCTACTTCATTTCAATATGCTTACCCTATTCTGGGGGAGATTAACCTGAACACCTGCAGTTTGTAATTGTCACAGAATAAGAATACCCTTTTCCCTCCCAAAATGCTAGAGCACTGGGTCTAAGCATATTCAATGCCATGGTTACCATGGTACCCATGTAATTTAATTACCACTCTTCTGTGAATATTTTAAAATGAAATTGTTAAAAGATCAAACAGCACTTTCAACAGTGTGTGGCTATAGTAACGATAAGAAGTTTTTTAACTGAAAACATTCTGTTCCTGTAGGGAGTTGATTATTTTATACATTAAAATTTAATTATAGTATTGTATATCTATGTATGTTTCTTAAATATAGTGCTATGCCTCAAAAGTTAAATATGCCAGAAACATTTTACCTTTTAATTTTACAACACTGACCAGTTCTTGCAAATCTCAGCTATGATTTCACCACCATGTTTTAGATATGTCTAATCAGAGAAAGCCCTATGTGCATACAGTATTCAAGGAAGTCTTGCAAAGAAAACAAAGAAGTCCAAGGAGTCTTGCCATTTGGTATTGGAGCCATCTGAAAGGATAATAGCATGTGGATCAAGCCATTTAGATGTAAACACTGATCTGTCCATGAAGTGCCAAATTTCATGCTAGAAAGTTAAGATTCAAAGATGAAAAATAGCCTCTAAAGCCTCATTTAACAAAGTGTGGTTCGGGAACAGGTGGTATCAAATATCAGCATCACCCAGGAGCTTGCGAGGGATGCAGAAATACAGACCCCATCCTAGACTCATTGAAGTAGAATTTGTATTTAAACAACATCTCCTGGTACTTCCATATGAACATTAAAGTTTGGGAAATCTTGCTCAAGAGAATTAGCAGTCCAACAATGACCAAAATATTGTAAAAATTACAAATGAACATTGCATATGCTGCAGTGAGATATGCAATGAGTAGTGTGATAGAGTTAGGGCTGTGTAAAGTGCTTTGAGGTAAAAGGAAATGGAATTGTATGTGTGGAACTATCATTGATATATAATCGAATCAGTAATGTTTGTTCAGTGTCCTGTGTCTTGAAGGTTGAATAGAGTTTTCCAGGAAGACAACAGCTGAAGGGGCATCACTGAATTTAAACAGGAAGAATAACTATGACCAAGTAGAGGGGCATAAAAGAGAGATTGTTATAGAACTTGGGTTGGTTCACATTGCTTAAGTATAGAGTTCATGGCAACATGGCAGATCAAGTTGCTTAACAGGAGCTAAGCCATAATCTGAATATCCAAATAAAGTATTTAGATACTGAGTTAATCTTAAACTAATAAATGTATTAATTTAAAATTATATTATTTAGATGAGCTAAGTATAGTAAGACTAGAATAAATTGTCTGTTTTAATTTTTGGTTATTTTATATCCTTTTTATTTTTGTCCAAATTATGTTAAATAGTAAGTATGTGTTAGTGCTTTTTACAACTGTATTATATGCACTCTAAACTGAGGGACCTTGTCTACTTTCGTGGCTGTATTTCTCAGGCATGATCAGTGACTAAACCTCAGTAAGGAATCAATAAATATTAGATATAAATGGCTGAAAACTACTTCAGAAAGGGGTTGACTACCAATTTTTGAACGGTGAATAAATATATGAGCCCCTATACATATTTTAATATAAATGAAAGAAGCTATATTAAATGCAAAGTACCAAAGGAATAAAGGAGGAGAGGTTGAGTAAAGGTAAATGATATAGTTTCACCAGACTATGCAGACATAAGGACTATGATGAAGCCAGATTTCCTGTGCACATACCATTCAGTTTCAATCCACAAAAAACTCATAATAGTAAGAAGTTCCAAATTTTGTTATTTTTGCCTGCTTCCATCACACATACAGACATGCTTGAGCTCTCTTCCATAGCATTTAAGTGGAAATCCACCTATTATGTCCACTCTTGATGTCATGTGTATGAGAGTATATACTGTCCTTGATTTGTCTAGTGTGAAAAAACAAAAGCATGGAGAATTGTTTCAATACCATGTCATCCATCCGCAGGTGCTAAGTTAACCTTTTCCCGGGTGGAAGCCTCTCTGTGTGATGTACTTTGTACCTGCTCCTCTACTGTTAGTCTTATTAAAAGCAGACTCAAGCCAGATTGGTCTGGGTGTTTGATGAGAGTGTGGATGTTTGGAAGTTTGTCCAGTTCACGGAATTGAGGTTGACTCCCTGGATGCTCTCCGCGGTGCTGAAAAGAACCTGTTCCCAAGGTATTTTCCTTTCCTATTCTAATTTTCAATTAAGGGGATTTTACACCTTCTTCTGTCTGGGTTATGTATATGAACGCAATACTCACCAGTAACTATTATATCAGGTTATAAAACAGAACCATTTGTCAGGATGCTTTCTGGACCCAGATAACAAGAGCTTCTTCAAAAATTCTAGACTCATGGTGTTTCCTCTTTTTCCCTGGTGAATAAGAAGCCAAGATTCTTAAAAAAAAAAAAAAAAAAATTATTATGAGGCATTTTAGACTTGGTTTAGTTGGAATTGCCTAACAAAAGGACCCCACCTAACAAAGGAACTGAATATCAGTAGTATGTTAAAAAAATATATTCTAAGAAATATCGGTAGGAATGTAGGTAACTGTGACAGCAAGTGGAGGACAGCTAAAACCTGATGAGTTATCAAGGACATATCTACTCTAGATAACTAGAGCTTCATCCCATTGCAAAAGTCAGGTAAAGAGTACACATACTTGCCTCAGAGTTATCTCATTTAAAGGTCAAGGGGATAATGATACACCGACTCTTCTTGTCAGTCATTGGTGGAAGGCAATTCCTGGGTGGTGATAGTACCCTCACACATCCATTCATCCAGTAGAGCTGGCACCTGTCGCCAAAGGAAGCCCTCAGGAAAGAAATGCAAGTGCTGACAGTTGTAAGTTGGTAGCATGAAATGAAATGAGAGTGTGACAGTGGGCTATGGACAGACACAACCATTGAACAACTCTTTCTTAAGTCCTGGGGTTGCTTTCTTTTCTTTTCTTATCTTTTTTTTTTTTACCTAAAGATACTATTTTATTTATTCTTCGCACAAAGAGGGATATTTCCTTCAACTAATTTTTCATATGTCCTGGAAGGCAACAGGAAGCTAGTTAGATTGACTAAAACAGTCTGTATCTTGTTTTGGGTGGTTGCTGTGAATGAAAATAGGCATAAATATCCATTTAGTTGTATACTAAAGGTTTGTGCAGTTTACTGTATATAATTCTTCAATTTAAAAGAATAGCCCTCCATGTTTTTTTAGAAACATTGATTAACTTACTCATTTAGGCATTCAAAATTCTGAAAATAAATAAAGCTATTCACTTAAGAGTATGAGAAAAGAGATGCTTTCATGGGGAAATTCATGGGGGTTGGAAAATATTACAGTTAAGGACAGTTTAATGCTGAAATGCTGTGTGTCTGCATGGAATACCAAGCTCACTTCCACTTTCCATTCAAAATACAAGCACACACTGAATCCGTGGGTACCACAGGGGGTACTGAGCACTTGGAGGTGGACAGTAATGATCTGCTCCCTTATTTTATTCATACTGACACTGCTGCCATAACGCCCACCTTCGATCCCCACTGACCATGGAGGGAAGGTTCCAAGCTTATCTGTCCTGTTGAAATAGCTATAGAAACAAGATATCTGCTAAATTCTGTTTTCAATCTCAATTATTTGTTATAAATCTATTTCTTCTTCCCCCTGAGCATATATGTCACCATCATTGAATGTTTAGAGGAAATATACATCTTTGAAGTCAGAGGAGATTGGTTCTTTAAACTAAAACAGGCTGGATGAACAAATCCCAAAGAAGCTAGTGAACATTTAATAAAGATATTTTGTTCTGAGTTTTAAAAAAAATTAAAAAGTTTAAGAACATATATAAACCAATGGAGCCAACAATTTGTAATTGGACTCCAAGAAAAACATCAGTAAAAATTTGAGAGCTCTACGTTTTTCTCTAAATGATGCATTTCAATATTGCATTTATAATTCTCTCTCTCTCCCTCTCTCTCTCTCTCTCTCTCTCTCTCTCTCTCTCTCTCTCTCTCTCTCTCTCTTTCTCTCTCTCTCTCTCTGAAGAAGGATTTCCAAAGAGTTATACTATTCCTTTAAAAGATCTAGGTAGTATGAAAGAAACTATAAATTTCTTTCCCTACTGTACTATGTGCCAGGAACACCTAGAAAACCCTCTAAGCTGTCAAGACCTGCGAAGTGATAAAAGGAAACGTGATGAAAAGAAATGGAACCTTGCAGCTGACCGCCTAAAAGCAAAAATTTCTCTGGGGATTTCTGGATACAAAAGAGGTTTCTGTATTTCCCAAAGAACACCAGATCACATTAACTTATTCAAATGGGAGGTCAGATTGCAGTGTTTAGGTTTAAAGTTGTCCCATGTGCTCCTTGATAAGAGCACAAAATTGACAAATCACACCTTTGAATAAATTCATTTTAATCCCTTTCTCCCTTTTGATGTAGTAAAAATAGTCTTGTCATGTAGCTACAATTGCATTTAATGGTTGTCATTCACAGAAATGGAAAAATAATATCTGAGTATAATGCCTTCAAATATGTCTAATAACATTTTTACATATGGAGAAAAATACTTTCATTTTACATGAATAAGACCATTGCTTCCTGATGATGATTGAAAATTCAGCAGCTTCTCTTATTACAGGGTAATGATAAGAGCAGCTCCATCTCTTCTCTGTCATTTATGTTAAAAAATGATAATCCAAGCAAATCTATATTCTGAATGTTTGCTGTAACCCCATTAGTTCTCAGATTCTTACCAAAATCTCCCCTAATTATCACCACTTTTCGTGATTTTAATCTCCTCTTTTAAATAATAAAGACATCTCAATCTGTTATATTTTAAGATGACCTAGTAAATGCTGTTTTTTCCCCCTTGTTAAGCATTTCTTAAGCACATAAGCTGTCACTCCTGTACTAATTTGCTGTAACACTCATTGATAAGTGGACATTAATTAATGCGAAATTACAATGGAATTTTTATGGAAGTGCAGGTGACATCCGCATCAGCACCAAATGAGTTCATCGTGATTAAACTTATTACCATTTCCAATTAACCTTGAGTGCCCCTGGATGTTAACGGCACACAAGGCAAGTGTTTCTGCAGCCTACAGCTCCCATCGCAAACAAACCCTGCATGTCACACACCGTGAACAGAGTTGAAGGGAGAGTAGCACAGGCTGTTTGTACTCATGTATGCGAAGGGTCGGAAAATGAAAATAGCATCAATGGTCTGAAGGCTTTCAGCAACCAAACTGTAGCTCTCGAAACACAGTCAGAAAAAAACAGCCTTTTGCAAACTGAATTTGCTTTAAATGGCATGGGCAGGTATATGGCGAAGGCTCATGTTAGTCCCTGTCATCAAATTAAGACCTGTTCCTTACCTAACCTTTCCCCCAGTCACCATAGCAATGTTCTCTTTGATGAGTGCTGCTAGATCACAAGCCTCACCCTGGAATCTGTTTATAACTTGTCCTGGGATCCCAGAAGTCCCAAGGACACAGAGCAGAACTGGTCTGCCATGCATACTGGTTTTAAATGGAGCTATTGGAGCAGATTCTAGTGAATGAGGGCCTGCAAGCCCTTTCCTGACCGTGACCAGGTGCCCTGCCCAGTGCCCATGGCAGGGAGCAGTACTGACTACCAGTCCCAGTTGCTGTCTTGGTGGTTCCTCCCCTGTATGTGCTCCAGAACCCAGCTGATGCCTGAGCATGGCAGTGGGTCCAGCACAGGATCAGTCCAGCAAAACGTGGGACTCCTCCATCAGGCCTCCTCCACCTGAAGAGTGCTCAGTGTGTTAGCCAAGACTTAGACAGGGTAGCACTGCAGTTTGAGACTATTTCTATACCGTCCTCCTTCCTATCTTCTCTCTTTCACAGGAGTCATGATTTTGTCCCAGCATAGTCTGTTTCTACTTTTTCAGCACCTTCATTGTCATCTTGGCAAGTTGTTCTCTGGAGACCCAAGCTAATTCATTAGAAAACAGGACACAGAAATCATCTTAAGTTATGATAAATGTGTGTAAAAATGTCTGTTTTGAGTGAGTCCCTATCTATAGAGGAATAGAAAATGAGTTGCAAATATGGTTGGAAAAAAGGCAAAAAATCTCTTCAAAATATCTTTTGTGGTTTAAAAGAAAATGGGACCAGGCAAGTAACAATTGGATCTTTTTGGCAACTATTGAAATGGTCTACAGTGCATTGCTCAGTATTATGTGGGACTTGCCAATATCAAAACTCAGTTTAGGAGCAAATATTTGACTCTTCATTATATCAGCTTTATATCCATACTAGAAGGCTAGAACATGAAAATCATGCATGGGGGTGGAGGGAGTCCCTTAGCCTAGCCTGCACCCTCTTCAAAATGGGACCATTTGAAGGATCAAGGCCTAAATGGGCAGTCAGACATCCTCTCACAATCCAGGACTGCTGGCTCCCAACTGCTCACCTGCCTCTGCCTGATTGCCCTAACCGCTTCTGCCTGCTAGCCTGACCACCCCTAACCACTCCCATGATAGCCAGATCTATGCCTAACTGCTCCCTGGCTGGCCCGATTGCCCCTAATTGTTCTCCCTTATCAGCCTGGTCACCCCTCACTGCTCTCCACTGTAGGCCTGGTACCCCCAACTGCCCTCCTCTGCAGGCTTGGTCCCCCCAAACTGCCCTCCTCTATAGGCCTGGTTCCTCGCAACTGCATTTTTCTGCAGGTCTGCCCACACCCCAACTGCCCTCCCTTGCATTCCTGGTGTCCCCCAACTGCCCTGCCCTGCTGACCTGGTCTCCCCCAAGGCCCTCCTCTGTCAGCCTGGTCATTCCTAACTGCCCTCCCTGCTTGCCTGATCACCCACAACTGCCCTCCCTGCAAGCCTGGTCCCCCTCCCAACTGCTCACTCCTGCAGGCCTAGTCTCCCCCACTCCCTCCCCTGCAGGCCTGAGACTTTCCCTCCCCCAACTTGGGATTGGGTGAAATGGGTGAAGGGAAAGAAGAGATAAATGACTTATCCTAGGTTGATTACTTGTATCACTTCTAAATGATACAAAATTCCAAGGAGTCTAAAGGAAGCCAATACAGAAATGGGTGAAGAGGATGAAGAGCTATAAACTTCCAGATACAAATAAACGATGTCTGCATGGTGGCCAGAGCAGTAGATTGAAGCCATCTCACAAATATTGTAGATTTCCAACTACCCAAATGTTATTTAGATACATTTTATCAACTCAGCATATGGTTCCCCACCCTCTCTATCATTTACCCCTTCTTTCAGCATTTCCTCTCACTTCATTTCTTTCCTCAGGGTGGGAGTCCAGAAACATCCCATCTGGTTTTGTGCTGTAACCCTATCCCAGCAGAATCTTCAAATAAGTATTTGCAACAAACCAATAGTATGTTATCATGACTCTAGTTATGGCAAAAATACAAAAAAGCTTTCATCTAGAATGTCTCATGTAAAGCATGACCAACAGCCCTTTTTCTTGGACATTCTCTTTCCTCCCATAATCATTTATGTGCGGGCTTATTTTTATGTGGATCCGCTGATGGGCTTATCATCAGTTTCAAGCCACAGGGTCATAAGAGCAGGAGAAACCTCCCACCACAGTCTCCTTTTGTAATTGTGTCTGTGCCTCTTCAGACTGCTGAAAGAGAAAAGGATCTGATTTTCATCATAAGACAAATTAAATTTTAATAACCTGTTAAAACACAAATGTCAAAAGCAAATCTAAAGGCAGGGTTGCAGTCATCTGATAGGTTATGTTTTAGTCCCATTTTCATGCAGATTATTTCCTCCAACTATAAATATCTTTTTTCACAGAATATGTTAAAATTTATGTGGAAACATCATATGGTGATACAACCTTAGTGTGTGTGTGTGTGTGTGTGTGTGTGTGTGTGTGTGGTAAAGACAAGTAATTGCATTTTGTATTTTGAAAAGTAAAACTTCTTTCATATATGTGTTGAGTCTAACAGCAGATAATCATCTGAGGTAAATGCTGTTCTAAATTGAAGAGTCTGCAAAAATGTGCACTGTGAATTAATCAGATTTTATAATTATTTTGGCCTTAAGTTATTGTCCCATTTTGCAATATATTCGTACATTTGTGATGTTCCATATCTCCTTTGAAGTTTCTGTCAAATTGTCCTTACTTTGCAAATGACAATAAGATTTTGTTGGCAACTATTGATAGTTGTGTTCTGCTGGGTCCTCTTTGGGATGACAGGAGAGTGAAAAATAAAGGATATATTCTTAAAACCAAAGCAATGCTAAGTGGAACATAATTATTTAGTTTCATTCAATTATCATTCAAATATGGCATATAATTGTGAAACTTATGGAGCTATGAAAGTGGAAATTTATAATGATGCAGGCTTAATTTCATTAATTTAATGCATAAAGCACATATTACAGGACAGACGTCAAATTAAAAACTCTCAGACTCTAATTAGCTTTAGAAATCTCTTATGCCTAATTGATATGGCTGCCATAATTAATTTAAATAGTGATTTCAAACTGACTATGATGCATATCTTATTCATTACTAATCTTTAAAGGAAAATAACATAAGACATGGGCATATTTATAACTGAAACATGGTCATATTTATATCTAAATCAAGACAGTTACAGATATAGACAATAGTTATACACAATTATAGGTATTTGTCTATTAAGTATAGCCAATGAATCACATAAGAAATACAATTCTAAGAACTTCATTTCTATGAGTAAATTAACCCCATCATATTAAAATGTCCTATGATTGCCCAAACCGGTTTGGCTCAGTGAATAAAAGCATCAGCCTATAGACTCAAGGGTCCCAGGTTTGATTCTGGTCAAGGGCATGTACCTTGGTTGCAGGCACATACCCAGTAGGGAGTGTACAGGAGGCAGCTGATTGATGTTTTTCTCTCACCAATGATTCTAACTCTCTATTCCTCTCCCTTCCTCTCTATAAAAAATCAATAAAATATTTTAAAATAAAAAGTCCTATAATTAATCTAACTTTAAAAGTTTATAATATATTCAGAATATTTCTTTTAATCACTGGTTATGAATCCCATGTACAAAAACTATGCAAGTGAAATATTTGTCTGATTGGAATATTTTCCACCAAATTCTAGCTTTTACAGATGTTTAGCAAAAAGTATAGATAGTAGGTTGATAAATGTTGGTAAAAAAAAAAAAAAAATTATCAAGTTGATGAAGGACTAGTAGAATTTTAGCCATAAGCTGTGATGAAGAAGAAGAATGAGTTATGAAAACAAATTAAATTTTATCTTTAAATTTAAAAAATAATACATTTCATCAGTTTCATCAACTGGGTACTTCAGTGTTTATGAAATGCTCATTTGGCTGCTTAGTGATGGCCCGTTCACATGTTTGCTTATCCCTATCAATAACATGGCCTCAAATTTGATGAATCTTGATTAAAATTGTATATCTGCATCATTTCCAAATTAGACATTAAGTAAATCTATTCATTTAGACTTAAAATGAGGGATCAACCAAAGGACTTGTATACATGCATATAAACATAACAAATGGATACAAGACATCGGGGAGGAGGGGCAGGTGAGGGCATGTACTGGGAGGTAGGAGAGGCCAGGGGAGGTCAATGGGGGGGAGGGGGAAGGAGACATATGTACTACTATTTGTAATATGTCAAACAATAAAAAAAAGAAACAAGCAATAGACATCTTATTGCCTCACTAACAAATACATTTAGAAAGATACCTGTTCCAGTCTCATATGTAGCTTCCTTAGACTATGCCTATTATCAACTGGAAGTAATTAAGACTTTTCAATAATAACACCCTATAATTCAGAGGCTTTGAAAAAAATACATTATTTTGGTATTTTTCCAAACCACTGAAAATACGTGAGAACTATCTAGCACTTCAGCTTTGTGGGATACCAGTGTCTGACCTGAATCTTCCAGCTAAGAGTGGGAGGAATCATAATGAATTTGACTTAGTCAATGAGCTTGCCCCTAGCATGTCTTTAACCAATTTATGGAGGTACATTCCACACATCCCTTCCTCCCTACAGACATCCCCAGTCTCCATGCTCTTGTTTTCAAATTGGTCCACAGGCAGGATGCTATTATACATCATTGAGTCCCCAAGCCTGACTCTAAGTCACACTTTCTCATAAGGGTGTTGAAATAGCATAGCTTGCTTTCTGTCCTTCCTTATAAATTCTCTAAATGAAATTAAGTCATTTTTTAGTTCTAGTCAATTTTTTTTAGTTTGACTTAAGTTAGATTTTCATCTTCATTTTTCACTTGAAGGAACATATTTTCCATTTGAATTCATATGGACCAAATTCTACCAAGTAACTGAGCTTTCTAAGCAAGTTTTGAAGAAACTTTGCTATGTGTGTCATAGACTAAACACTGACCTTTAAAAGATATTTGACTTCCTAATCCATGGAACCTGTGAACATTACCTGAGATGGCAAGTGAGTGAATATTACCTTATATGGAAATTATTGAACAAGAACCTTGAGTTGAAGCTTATCTTGGATTAACTAGGAGGCACCTGTGTGCAATCACATGTTTCCTTACAAGAGAAACAGAGACCTCTCTCAGACTTCTGTCTTCCATAATTGTGAATTAATTAGAAAGAGTTACAGTGGACTACCCCAATTTTAGTAAGTGTAATGAATACTCAAATTGAATTTTCTGGGTTCATCCGCTCTCTCTGTCATTTGTGAGCTGTGTGACAAAGTAAAGAACTTCTCTTTGCTTCAGTTATCCATGTGTGAAGTTAGATTATTATATTTCCTGCAATTGTTATAAGGATTAAATAAATCTATCCTGGAACGACATTTATAACAGTATTTGATTTTTAAAAAGTAAGTATTCTATTAGCTGGATAAATAACAGGATATAAAGTATGCAATTGAATCTTTATAAATAAGCCAAAAACTATTTCAAGATTCCTGAAATGGCAGCTTAATGGTTCTCCACTATTTTTTTTAATATTTTCACATTATTAAATTATTGATTTTTCACAGAGAGAAAGGGAGGATTAGAAACATCAATGAGAAGGAAACATTGATCCGCTCTTCCTGCAACCTACCATCCACTGGGGATGTGCCTGCAAACAAGGTACATACCCTTGACCGGAATCAAACCTGGTACCCTTCAGTCCTCAGGACAACACTCTGTCCACTGAGCCAAACTGGTTAGGGCACTTCTCCACTACTAAGCAATGAAATCTCCTTATTAAAGGGAATTTCATTGTTCAAAAATTGACTATTTTTGTTTTAAAATTATTACGTTTAGTGTGCAACAGAAAATAGTTCTAAAAATTCTCAGTTTTCTAGTATATGAAATATGATGACATCCTTCTATAAATTGTGAAGCATTACTAAACTTTTTAGCATATACCAATGTTTTCACAAAGCCAGATGCATACAAACAGACACTCAGGAAAATCAATAGGAGAAAATCATTTTCATAATATTTTTTCATATACAGAGGAAACTTTTAATTTTAGTTTTTGAAAAGTTTACAGTAACCAAAGAAATTAATTTTAGCTAGAACAAGCAAAATAAAAGATTGGGCATATGTGTATGAGCTTGCATGTTCTTTTAGTCTTGCCATTTGACCTTACCTCCTAATTGTTTTAATGTTTTGTTTTTTTTCAAGGACTTAGCAATTACATGTAAATTTCCATTTTAAAAGTGGTCTTCCAATAGTGAGTTTAGTGACAGAATGAAAATGAAGAGTTTTAATAAGCTGTGGCAACATAATAAACTGTCATAGAGAACTAATTATCACTTAAGGAACTTACAATAGCTGTCATCTTTTCATACTGAGAATAAAAGAACTAAATATGAATAGTCATTCATCATGCAAATGAATGGGGTAATTTTTTAGATTCATATTTTGTGGAACTGAAAGTCACTCAAGATGTCTTTATTAAAATCAAGAACAAAGCTGTTTATTTTTTAATTGAATTTATTGGGGTGATATTTGTTAATAACATTATATAGGTTTTAGGTGTACAATTCTATAATACATCTGTATATTGTATTGTGTGTTCATCACCGAAAGTCAAGTCTCAATCCCCCCTTTCCCTCTTCTATCTTTCCCTACCCCTCTTTCTCTCTTGTAATCACCATACTGTTGTCTGTGTCTGTGAGAGTTTTAGTTTTCACCCCTTCACTTTTTTCACTCAAGCCCGAAACCCCCTTCCCTCTAACAGCTGTCTGTTTTCTGTGTGTGTGTGTGTGTGTGTGTGTGTGTGTGTGTGTCCATTTATATTTTTGTTTTTTGCTTATTTGGTTCATTATATTTCACATATAAGTGAACTCATTTCTATTTATTTTTTTAAATTCTTTGCAAAGTTTTTTTTCCCCATTTAAAACATCTTCTAGGTCACTCTGACTTCCTTAGAAACATGATTCCTACTACTTTTTGAAAATGTATTCCTTATAACACCAGTCACTTCTGTTCACCGGTTAATATATCATTGAACAATGTCAGATTATATATAAATGTATAATGGGATTATGTAATTACTGGTATAAGTCATAGTCAGAGAACCCAAAATTTAAATCTTGTGCCAAAGATTGTAAAAGACTATTTGTGAATACCTATACTTCACCAGAATAGTGAGAAGAAAAAATCTTTACTCATCTCACGTTCTCAAATTAAACATACAACCTTTCAGACATTAGAGATTTTTAACTGTGAAAATTCTTCACAAGTTGGCTAGTCCAGATCCTGGGCCCTAGCCCCACTCTGGTTGTATTATTTTCCTCCAGAATCCTATAAGTAAGTATTCTGCTTTTAAATAAAACATGAAAGGATCATAAGACCATTAGCTCCCTCACTAGTATAATGAAAAAAATCCAGAAAATTAAGCATCTCTAATGTGCAAAGAATAATGATTTCCAGAGAGATGACATGCTGGATCTGATTGTTGACAGGTAGAAAAAGTTTGTGAAACCAAGGACTTTACTTAATAACATCAAGAAAATATGACAAATAAAGTTATTGTTGCTGATAAAACTGGAAGAATGTATTGGAATCTGAAGGACTACATCTACAAGCAACATTAATGTTCTCAACATAGTTCTTCTCCCCATGTTCTAGAATAGTGAAGGCCTGAATTTAAAAATAGGAAGAATTCATGCATTCATATATATTTTCATAGTGATTGGCACATAAGGCTCTGATAGGACTAAATAGAAAGATAATATCCAGGTCTAATCCTTTCCCAGCTCAAAGCTCAAACACTGACAAAATCAAAGGGAACAGCATCAAGGCAGGAACAGAGCTGGACTTTGGAAGTTGGGCTTACAATAGGATAGCTCAATTTTATTAAAACTATGCAAAGCATAACTTGATAATATTTAAATTTTCTTCTCATTTCAATCTCCAACCATAGAAAACAGATTGAGAGAAATTTTTAAACTGAGAATTTTATACCCAACAAAAATATGTTTTAAATGTTGAGATGAAGTAAATATATTTTCAGATTTAAAAATAAGATTTAGACATAATACTACAGATGAAATAAATGCATTCAGAAAAAATTAAATTGAGTTGAGGTTAGTGTTAAAAATAATTTCAAATAGTATAATTTATGTAAGTCACTTTCAAGAGTAGTGGTCATCAAAGCTATCAGAGGTAGGTAATAACATAGGTCTTAAATTGGGAATATCTCTAAAAGTTCTGAGGATTAAATAAAATCATGTAGGTGAATCACATAGCATGGCATGTGACATATTATATCTAATAGATAATTTGTAGTTTTATTCTTAGTTATTTTTCTTTTATTTTTAGTCTCTCTCTCTCTCTCTTTTTCTATATTCTTAATTATTTCCTCCAAGCTATTAGTTTACTTTCCCTTCATTTCCCTTTCTTTTCTTCCCTAGTTTATCTTTTCTCCCATTTCACTAAATGCATTTTTAAAACCCCCTTAAATTCTCTCCATCATTTTTCCTCATCTGTTCATCCCTAATGTCTTCTCTCTTCTCTCTTTCTAATCATTTTTTACATTAAAGATGAGTAGTAGTCCAGATATTTGTCTTGTTTTCATTATTCTGTCATTCTATTGAGAGTAGAATCATCAAACATAAGTCAACAAGTTTATTTATATTTCTTTTTTTTAAGTATCTGTGGGAAATTTCTATATCACCTGACAGATAATATTAAGTTTATATAACTGAAATATAACCATTTATACAACTTTTTTTGAATCAGCCTATAAATTACACCAGTATTACAGAAGAAACTTATTAAAATGTATTTTTTACACCACTGGGAATAGAAACTGGGTTTTTTTTTCTCTCTCTCTCTCTCAAGGAGATCTAATACTTTGTAACACGTGGCAGCCATAAATACTGTGCACATTACCTCATCAAAGTTTCTGGTAGCATAGTTATTATCCTGAATATCTGAAACCTTGAAAATGTTAAGCAGAAACTATGGAAAAGTTAAGGCAAATGAATATCATTTTGAGTAATCAAAATTTTAGGTGAATATTAAAGTTACATAGTTGTCACTGAACATAATAAATTACTGAGGACAGTTTTTTAATTACTTCCAACATGTATTATGCCAACATTAATTCTGTCATTTTGATAACTATAAAGTAATTACAGAATAATATTACATAATTGCATTAGAAGAAGTTGGTGAAAGCTATATGGGAACTTTGTAGTATTTTCTCATTTTTTCTCTGAGGTAAAAAATACACATGTATTGAACCAAGCCACTATGAAATATACATTTGAGACGAACACTATGTCATATAACACATATAACTAACCATTTAAAAATAATGATTTGTTAGGTATACTGGAAATCTATGTTGATATTCAAATCATAGTACACATGTACACATGTGCACATGTATACACATGTGAACACACACGTGTGTATTTCCTTTTCAAGATGAGAGATTTGGAGGGTAAAGAATTTTTGTTGTTTTTTTACTTATGAATTGTATTCATAAAGTGGTGTGCCATAGTATGCAGTATATATCAGGATTCCTGAGAGGCTCTCTGGTGGCTCCTGACAGGAGTGAGTTTGACATTTTGCATTGTTACAGTTGTCATGATAGACACAAGAAATACTCTGTGTGGGATCACCAAGGGTCATGGCATTCATAATCTTCAGAAGAGGCAGGAAGAAAGAAATCTCACGTTTGGAAAATTGTCAAAGAAAGGCAGCATTGACAATGATGCCTAGGGGAATAGAGGAGCTGTGGAGAATTCTAAAGACATCTTGAAAACTGCAATTTAGAAAAAACACTAGCAAGTGCATATATTTTTATTTTATAGGGAAGTCTTTACATGTATCGGATAGTACTTTGATGTTAATAAAAAGAAAAAAAACATTAAAATTTTACATAAAGGTGATGATGAAGAATTATGGAAAATTTTGGATCTACTTAGCTATGAAGACCAATCTAGCCTGAACTGCAAGGGGCATAATGTTCCTTTTTCCCCCATGGAACTATTAATGGGGTGAAATAAGATAAAAGTAAAGATCTCAATTCTAAATGATATTCCAAAGAATGTATTTTGGAGACAAAGAATGAGTTTTCTTGTTTCTACTCAGGTTTTGCTCCACAGCTGTCCAGGTTAGATCCTAATATAAACAATGTGATTCTGTTCCTTTCCCTTAGCACCCTGCTGCCAAGGAGAATAAGTCTAACTTGCTACATGGAGCCATCTGGCTTTCTAGGTGTGACCTAACTTGCCTCCACAGCTCTCTCCTCAGCATCCTCCTTCTCCATCTCCATTGGGAGGTATAGCCATGCTTAACCTCCTTTTCCAATTTTTTTTTTAATTTGTTGATTATGAATATGTTGTTCTGGAGAAGAGTGGCTCTCAACTAGGGATGATTATGCCCTCATTCCTAAGGGACATTTAGCAATGCCTCCGGCATTTTTGATTGCCATTACTAGAGGGCTGCTATTGGCATTTAGTGGACATAGACCAGAGGTGCTGCTAGGCATACTATTGTGCACAGTAGGGCTTCCTTCCTCCCTCACCCCAACAAATATTCATTCTTCCAAGTGTCAGTGGTGTTGACATTAAGAATCTCTGATAAGTAATGAATTCATCCTCTTTCTATACCTGATGCACACTGAATGGCCAGATTAGTATGATCTCTGAACGCATAATAATCTGGCCACTCAGGGTATGTCCTATATAATAAAAGGCTAATATGCAAATTGTCCCCTCGACTAGGAATTTGATCAGCAGGCAGGATGGCCAACCACCCATGTCCCCTCCCCTGGTCAGGCTGGCCGGACCCACCCCACCCATGCACGTATTCATGCATCAGACCTCTAGTAATTATATATATATATATATATATATATATATATATATATACACACACACACACACACACACACTGTCACTGAGTGGCCAGATTATTATGCCTTCAGAGATCATAATAAACTGGCCATTCAGTGTATATTTTTTATTCTTTCCGGATCAGCTTTAATGTTACCACCCGCATGAGGTCTCCCTGTATTTAATTTATCCCATGTATTGCTTCAAATTATTTGTTTTTACCATATAATGCTGTATTGAAATGTGTAAGCTAACTCCGATTAGACCTAATTATTTACACACAAGACTCAGGCCTTATTTCAATTCTCAATGCACTGTCAGCTACATGAATGGCCTTTAAAATTGATAGGCTATTGATTCAATAAATAATGCCTGGGGCTGGTAGCACTTTACCTATAGTGTGTACCCATGTTTTGTGTGTGTGTGTGTGTGTGTGTGTGTGTGTGTGTGTGTGTGTGTGTGTGTGTGTGTGTGTTTTTCCTGTCATTGACTGATGACTTCCCTCATCTCTAAAATGGGCAGATAAAAGCACCTGTGTGGTGGCTGAATTGAGTTATTACATGAAAGTTATTACATGTAAATTGAACAATACCAGTCACTGAGCAAACACTGAATACATCTTCATTTTATCATTTTAAAATATTGACTATTCTTCAATTTTATGTCTTGTATTAAGCATTTTTGTACAGTAAACCTAATTCTAAAATACATAACCACAAAAACAAATCTCCATCTGTGACTTAGAGCTTCAGTCACTACTAAAATCATTGCACTCAATATTTATCTAACCATTCCCCCTTTAACCCCAAAAGACATATCCTTATTGTCAGCTTCAAGTATCCTATTTAGAAATATGCTAAATCTGTTTTTACTTTAAAAAATCCCAAAGGACTTGTATGCATGCATATTAGCATAACCAATGGACACAGACATTGGGGCGGTGGGGTCTTGCCCAGGGTGGGAATGGCTGGGGGGCAGGGAGTCCATGAGAGGAAAAGAGACATATGTAAAACTTTAGACAATAAAAAAAAATCCAACACAAGTGACCTATATTCAAATCTTAAATCTCAGGATGTGAATATGCATAAATAATATCATTTTAGTCAAACAGCAGGTATTTCATCCGTATGCATTTATGTTATTGGGCATTGTGTTTGAGGCCCTTGAACAGCTTGAGTTTATCTATCATCGCATAAATGTAAGTAGAAGCTCACATTCATTTTTTTCTCTGGATTTTTTTGGTAATTACTGCAAGACATCTAATTTGAATCTTCTCCCATCTCAGTCCAGGTAAAACCATTCAAATGATCTGTTTAGCTGCAAGCAGGGAGCTGCTGCAGGCTGTGTGGGAACAAGGTCATGCACATCGTTCTGCCCATAAACGTTTAAGGCCACATGGGTAGGTGTGATTATAATAATGGGCTGTAGCTGGTTAGGTAAATACCCAAGATCTGACATTAGTTTATTGAACTAATGGCTTGTGACTTGAAGATAGGGATGCCGCTAATGAGTTCATTTCTTGCAAATCATTTTAACATCTCAAAAGTCCCCAACCTTATCAGAATTGTGAATTACTTGAGTCTAAAAATATTAGGCAGAAATGTAATAACCGCTCTCTAGAGATGACTGCCTCTTCCTGCTTCCGTTATAAGAAAGGAAAATAAAACAGGTGAATCAAGTGAATAAAAGAGATAATCAAATTCAATGTGTCAGTAAACTCTCAAATCCATTCTCATGTTATTATAATTGCATTATCCAGACTCCGGGTGTGAGTAACTGAGCAGAAATTCTCCTGCCACCAATCCTCTTATCTACACAAGAAAATAAAACAATGAGAAACAAAGTGAAAAATAACCAGAAAAATTAGTCAGACTTTTCTCTAAGGTAGTAGCAGACAGGATATGGGTAGAATAATCTGATGGTAAGAATTATAATGAAATTCTCTTTTTTATCTAATTTCTCTCTCCCTTCTTTGCCCCCTTTCTTACAAATATACTCATAAGACTACTTTTCTTTGCTAACCACTCAGTGTAAGTGCAAGATATATAAATGAACAGATAAGAAATAATTTATGGCCTGTGAATGAGGAAGTCACCATTTGATTCCCAGTCAAGGGCACATATCCAGATTGTAGGCTTGATCCCCTGGAGGGGGCTTGCAGGAGTATACTGATCAATGATTCTCTCTCATCATTGAAGTTTCTATCTCACTCCATCCCTTTTCCTCTCTGAAATAAATAAAAATATATTAAAATGTATCTTTTCAAAAGAAATAATTTGTTTTTCAGACATTCAGATGAATGTGAGTAATGGATATCTATGGATATTGTCTTCCAATATTCCTTCTTCTTATAATAATCACAGCCTGATTTTGCTTTGAGGGGGGGAAAATACTTATATTTATTATAATTCATATAGTCCATTCTTTGATGAGTGCTTCTTGGGTGATGGGCATGTGAATCTGATCTAAAGAATTGTGATAAAATGATATATGCATATCTTTTGGGATATGTAATCTGATTTTCTTCTTGTTCTTTACTGCCAAATTCAGAAAATTGACAAATCACTTAGGCATTGAAGAATCTTACAAACCTCCCCATTTTTTCTGCTTTTCTCACTCTCTTTCATAATTTGCAACATCTTCTCTAGATGCTTACAGGAGCCAGAATTCAGTACTTGTTCCATAATATAATGTTTTATTCTCCTTTCATCTATACATCTAATTAAATTGTGACAATTTAGTGAATAAAATATAAATATGGCAAAAACAGTAATGCTAAGTCCTATAAAACACTGTTAAAGTATTCAGTTAAAGGGTCACACATTTTTTTTCATAAAGAAATTCACTGTTTTAATGGATATTCAGTATATATTGCATATACATATACATACACCTACAAAAGGATAATATATCTTATCTATCTATCATCTATCTATCTAAATTCGATTGTTTCTATTTTTCAGGCAAAGTCTAATACAGATTTTATATTAACTGGGGAGCAGTGTAAAATAATACCTAAAAATATAGAAGGAGCTTTGGAACTGGGTAAAGTGTGCATATATAAGCAATTTGAATCTATAAGCTTTTCTATACATGCATATATGTATAGAAAAGCTTATATATGCAAATTGTCCCCATGTGATTTCGATCACTCACTATGACATGCACTGACCACCATAGGGCAACGCAGAACGAAGGAAGTCTCCAATTGGCCCTGATCGCCAGCCAGGCCTGGGGACCCTATTCATGCACCAATTTCATGCACTGGGCTTCTAGTTGAGTTTATAAAAGAGAATATCACCTTGAGGACACTCAGATATTATATACTGTAGAGAAACACAGTCACAGGGACACTCCCAGGACTAATAGTTAAACTCAGCAACCAGGAATTTAAAGAGAGTGTAGAAGATATGGCAGGCCTTCCATGCACATCAGTTGATCAAGGTTAGTTATTTAAAGACCACACTTGAGGAAACATGTTCCGGGATTCAGAATAAAGATCTCACAGCAAGCCCAGGGTATATGGTGAGGAGCATGGTGGCACTGCCAAGTGATGGATCCAGGCTCTTCTCTGTTAGGACCATGCCCCTTTCAACATGGTGGAAGGGCATTGCATTGCATAAGAAAAGGGATCTGGGGACGAGTGTCAGGCACCACTGATCAGCCTCTGTGTGGCTTCATAGCAATAAAAATAGTGGAGTGAGATAGGCAGGCTTCTTTTGACAAGATAAGGACTAATCACTCCTAACTCCTTTGTTGAAAACAAACACAGGAGAAAAAAAACACATTCGTTTTATAAAATGCTCTGTCAAATTAAAACACGACAATTTTGCTTTCATTTTGCACTGTTGTATTTTAAATTCCTGAATTGTTCCTGGTAGCTATTATTTTACTATTACAAGCCAAATGCTGATTACAAGGATGGAGAAGTACATAGTTCAGTATCTTCAGTGGAGACACATTTATTTGTTAAACGTGTTTCATGTACTGGTTTACTTATGGTATAATTCACCGAACTCTCTTTTATAGCTGAAAGACTCCAGTAATAAGGATGCTCTCAGCCAGTTCCAGTTCCTGAATTCCGAAATCCACCACAAATATAAAGCAACACACTGCGAAGAGGAAAATAGACTTTGATGATTCACATTTAAACAAGCACACAAAAACATAATACATCTCTATTTAAAATGCAAACTAACATTAGAATGATAATATATTGATACAATAGTGGAATATATGCATTTAAGGAATGATTTATAAATCAATTTGGATATCAAGAGGCCAATCAATACGTATATATTGGAAATATGTTTGCATGGCTGTATATTATATCATGTTATTTCAAGTGGTCTAAAAGGTATTCCTTTTCTTTTCCCAGTATGGTTGGATTTAAGTAATTCTGATTGTTTGCATAACAAAAGTTTTATTTGTTGATAAAAACATTTTCTAGAAATGGACTTACTCATTTCCAAATATGAGTGTATAGAAATTTCCATACCTGTTTGCAGAATTAGGCCAGGTCCAGAATTATTGACCTGGTTATAAAAACACTTTCTATTCTACAAAGGGAAAAATTATTTTTAAAATTTGAATTTATCAAGATCAGTCTGTTTTATCCATGTGTCATCATACAAAGGATGTAGTTCTAGCTGCATGTTTGCTAAAAGTACACTAAACTTTATACAATCAGTAGAAATGTGTACTTTCAAGCTGAGTATCAAAAGGAAAAAAAGAGAAATATTAGGTCACTAGGTGGTGCCATAATGTTATTTTTTACATTATTGTCAGAGATTCAGGAAAAATATTACAGTCATTTCAAAGAGACATCATTTCTGGTACCATCCCAGGCAAAAAGCAAACTTCATATTTACTTTGAAAATGGGCATGTAAGAAAGGAAATGCTATTAATCAGAACTAAAAAGATATCATTGAATTAAATTAAAGTACAGCAGTAAGCACCTTGGATAGATTTTCATAATACAGAAAACTGCTTAATGTGAAGAAATGATATTTTGTGCTGAATTTTGAGTTTAAGAGTAGTGATTTTGTTCCTGAAATTACTCGTAATCACTCATTATATACTGAATGCCTATATAGAAAATAGTATTTTCCTACCACATTAAAAAAAATTCATAATTCTTCTTACTTTTCATACAAGCCAATGTATGATTTTATGTGGGGTGCGGCTACAATGTTTGGACAGGTTCAAGCCTTGGACTAATGAGAGGGCACTGTCCTCTCGTGGCCACTTGCAAGTCCCACCTGGAGGGCACAGCCCTCCTAGCACAATGATAGCTAAGAGCTGTAGCTGTAAGCTTGAACCTATGGTCCAAACACGTGGTCCATGTGCCTGAGATAGGCTACAAGCAAACAAAGCTTGATCAGGTGCATGTAATTGAGTAGGATCAAAACTCATGAGAATGATGTAAACATCTTAACCACGCCCTTACTTTGCCTGGTGACATCTGTTGTAAAATAAATATAGGGCTTGCAGTCAATCTCCCCGTCTCCTCATCAGGGAAGCAGCATCCCACCATGACCCAGCTTTCATTCTCTTGTCTGTCTTTTCTAAGCCTTCATCTGCCCCCACTCAGAATTTAAGACTTCTGTTCAGTTAGGGTTTTCTTTGATAAGGAAGTCTGCATCCTGCCTCTTTTGTTTGTTATTATCAAGCAAAGATGACAATGGTAGCATTTACTGATAGGACATTCTCCATATGGCTGATGTTAGAAGGTCACTTTGGCTGAAGTGGCAGTTTTCTCAAACAAAAATATTTTACTATACCTTAAACCAGAGGTGGGCAAACTCATTAGTCAACAGACCCAATATCAAAGGTACAACGATTGAAATTTCTTTTCAGAGCCAAATTTTTTAAACTTTATTGGTAAGCACATTGTTATTAACTTAATTAGGGTACTCCTAACTTTGTGAAAGAGCAACACTCAAGGAGCCAAAGAGCCACATGTGGCTCTCAAGCTGCCCTAAACAAATGGAGAGTTCCATTCCTGTTTCTCAAATATCCCAACCTGCTACTGGTTCTAGGTAAAAACACTGTGCATGGAAAAGCAGCCCATACAGGCCTGCTGTATGGGCTGCTTTTGCATTTCCTAACTCCCCCAATGGCCTAATCCTCAGCACAGAAAAAAGGACTTTCTCCCCTCCAATCCCCAATGGCCATTGGCAGGCACACTGTGGAAGGAACAATGTTACTAGTAAGCCCTTTGGAGATTGATGGCGGAGGAGAGGAGCAAGACCTAGCAGCTCCAGAGTGCTTCCTCATTTCCCTAATGAGGGCAGTTTCAGGTGCACTGCCAGCCTCCCTTTAGACAGAGTTTGCCATGATCATGCAACATGCAAACTGATTTTGCAACCTGGGCAGAACAAGGAACCTTTCAAAAAGTTCACATGTCAGTGTCAGATGGGTACAGATTCATCTTTGATAACAAAGTTTGAAGTTCCTCAAACACTGATCTGTGGTGTCTCTGAGCATAAATGTATTCCTTCCAGGAAGAATTTGTTCTAGGTTACCAAGACCACTGATTCTAACCCCCATGTGAGCTGCAGTTTGACAACCACTGAGTTAACATGTATAGGGCTGCTTGACCCTCTATTTTACAGCATGCTTCCCAGGGGATGTTAGTTTGTAACAATCTTTTTCTTCCTTGATGGCTATTTGTGATATTGGGGACTACGTGAACAGGCCGTATGCAATTAAACACAGACTTTGACATTTCTAACTGTGTCTTAGCTAACATAATATGTATGAATGCTGATGGCCATAATCTCATGTATGAGTTTCATTTCAAAGGTGCAGGAGTCCAACAAAATGAAACATCCTGCATTTTTGTTTAAAATATGTATTCTCAGCCCAAATAATTGGTGAATTGGGGTTGATTTATTGAGCCATGTTTCCCAAGAATGAGTGCTTTGCTTTCTTTCATGCTGTTCATAGTTTCCCAGATACCAGTGGGACATCACCTAAAAGGCACGGTGACCAATTCTTCACATACATTGTCTCCTCTGCACACCATCATTATTATTGGTAAAAGGGCTCTTATCAACTTATTTTTATGGATGAGGAAATGGGGGCTTAGAGGTGGTAGAGCAATATGTGGAGCCTCAATCACATGTACCACAGCAGGCTGTGCAGGTCTTATGATGACAGATGGAAAGAACTATTAACACATTTCTGTGGTGGGAGACAAGAGAAGTACTTTTGATAACATAAAATAGGCAACAACCTGAGGGTTTTCTACTCTATCCAAAAACTGTAATAGGTTTCATCTCAGATCAATTATTAATAGCCAGAGGGCACCCCATTTGGACTATGGTTTTTGTGTGCCTGACATCTGTTCTGTTGAGAGACTTTTCTCCTCCCACCTGCATATGTTGGCCTCTAGAGCTGTCAATTAAGGTAGTCCAGCCTAACCTGGCCAGTGGTGGCAGGTGGTTCCAATTAGTCCAATCCTATAATCTTCCTAAGAATTTACATCTGCACAAGTGTGACCCACAGATGAAAATCAAGTGGGAAGGGGGTCAATTACCCTGACTATGGTGAGCCAAATGGCCATCAGCTCCTAGCACCAGATGGCTATCATCTCTCTGTTCATCTCTCTGTGGTTCAAATTTCCTGGAAACATTTCCCCCTCACCCCCTTAAATTCCATGAGTACTTTATATCCTTTATGAACCTCAACTCTGCTTATTAAGGTGGTAGTCATTTAATAAAAACTCCCAATACTTGTATAAAGATTCATTTAAATAATATGAATGAGCCGAAAGCAGTTTGGCTCAGTGGATAGAGCATCAGCATGCAGACTGAAGGGTCCCGTGTTCGATTCTGGTCAAGGGCATGTACCTTTGTTGCGGGCACATGCCCAGTAGGGGGCGTGCAAGAGGCAGCTGATCAATGACTCATCTATGTTTCTATCTCCCTTCCTCTCTGTAAAAACTCAATAAAAATATATTTAAAAAAATAATAGTATAAATGAAACACTAGACACAGTGTCTGATATGTTACAATGACTCACATTAGTTGAACCACCAACATCTGATGAAAAAATTTACAGTAGCCTCCTGGTATCCTCAGATTTGCTTTCCCTGGGTTTAGTTACCTGTAGTCACCCCAGGAACCAAAAATGTTACATGGAAAATTCCAGAAAGAAACAGTTCATGAGTTTTAAATGGAAGCCCATTCTGAGTATCATGATGAAATCTCAAGATGTCTCTCTCTTTTCAGGCCTGGAGGTAAATCATCCCTTTGCTGTAGACTCTCCCGGGAAGGTGTAGCTGTCACTTAGTAGCTGTCTTGGTCATCAAGCTCAGCTGTCACAGTATGTCAGTGCATGTGTAAAAGTAGCCCTTCCTTTCTCTAATAATGACCCCAAAGTGCAAGAGTGGTGATGCTGGTGACTCAGATATGCCAAAGAGAAGTTCTAAAGTGTGTCATTTAAGTGAAAGAGCTATATGCATAGGACCAAACATAGTATATATGTATCAGGTACCATGCTATCCATGGCTTCAGGCATCCACAGCAGGTCTTGGTCTGTACTCTCTATGGGTACAAGGGGAGACTACTGTATGCCCCTTTCAATCATATGTGGTTTTTTGATTTAAGAATGTCCTATTAAGAGAACTATGCTCTACATACCTGTTGGCCTATTGCATTGTTTCTGTCGGTGTCTTTTGTTGAGCTCTGACACCCTCCTCCTATAATGTGCACCTGGTTCAATGATACGGAACTTTCCTTGATTTTTCTAATTTGATTTTGCACACACAACAAACAGGTTATAAAATCCTAGATAGTATGAATGTCCCCATGAGCAAAACAGGAATGGAAATGGGAAGGGGGCAGAGGTATAGGGAAGGATTAGAATATAGTTAAACTTCATTGGGATTTAAATGGTACCATGTTCTGAGAAGGTGCCATTCTCATTTACACAAGGCTCTTTAGAGAAGGATTTAAAGTTACAACATACAGATTAACGGCGGCCATTCTCTCTCCCTAACTTTGAATATGCTGATCAATGAGGCATAAAGATATAATTGGTTTATAGACACATTTGTTGGAATGTATTTACTAGGCTCTTAAATACCACATTTCTGTTTTCAGCCTAAACCGTAAGCAAATGAATTTCAGAATTAAAAAAGAAAATACACAGGAGTTTCTCTGAGATATTAGTTATTTATTTGTATGTCAGTGTCAAAAGTTTCCGCCACCCTGCTCTAAGGAACTGCATTTTAAGAAATGCCAAGAAGGAATTAATTAAAATGTAAGTTGGCAGTAAAATATCTTCATAGAAAAGCTCCGAGACTTCTCCTATAGACATCATTGGTAGATTGTTTTAGACATTAAATCACCTGTGTATGTTTCTGCATCTAGTGAGAAGTGTAACTGCCTATAGCAAGATGAACAGAGACAGAGCTTTGTCTGTAGGTTGGGACTTTGTTCTCTGGATACCTCAGTCTTTTTGTTAATAAGAAACAAAAATAATCTTAAGATCATATTATTTTTGCTGAAATAAGAAATAGGGAGCTTTAGAACTTGCAATATCAATTACCTTTATAAGTGATCACAGTAATGCCTTTCTTAAGAAGTATAAATAAAACCACCTTGAATGCGGTGGACCATTAAGGGAACTCTAAGTGGCTAACAGAGTGGTGAGAAGACCACTTGCTATGTAGTGAGAAAGCAATGGCCTTGCTCTGTCCACCTACACACTTGAGACTATAAAGTTGTTTCAATGGGCCTCGGTCAAGATGCTCCCAAGAGCTTGGTCAACTGAAGAAATTACTTTTTATATTGTGTGTGTTGAGTGTGTGTTGAGTGTGTGTGTGTGTGTGTGTGTGTGTGTGTGTGTGTGTGTTATGAGATAATTAATGTCTTTTGAGAACTGACTTCAAATTCCAGTTAAAATGGACATAAAACAATTTCTAGTAAGATGCAAATAATCTACTAACCACAGTTTCTAGTAAGAAGATTAAAAAGAGCCCTAACTGGTTTGGCTCAGTGAATAGAGCCTCGGTCTGCAGACTGGAAGATCCCAGTTTCGATTCCTGTTAAGGGAGTGTACCTTAGTTGCAGGCACATCCCCAGTGAGGGGGGTGTAGGAGGCAGCTGATTGATGCTTCTCTCATCGATGTTTCTAATTCTTTATCCCTCCCCATTCCTCTCTGTAAAAAGCCAATAAAATATATATTTTTAAAAAAGATGATTGAAAAGAAAACCTCTAAATAGCAGGTCAGAGTCAAGCTGTCTTGGATCCTTTGTTCAAGTGAATGGAAAATAAGTGATAAGTAATTCCAAATGACACAGAGTCCATGTGGAAACTGGCAATATTTTATTAAGTGTTGGTAATAGAGATTATTTCTAAGTGTTTTCATAAACGAGGCTTTATCTCACTGCTTATGTATACATTAATGCTCACCATCCCCTCCCCAGAGGGGCTGTATATTCCCTCATTTATGGTTGAAGAAAAACCAGTCAGAATCACCTGAACTCCATAATCACATCCTCCAGGGGGCTCCAGAGTGAATCCTCTTAAGAACTAAACTCTTCTGCCTCAGTTAGTATGATTTAAAGACAATCAAGATTGACAAGACAGAAGAGAGATTTCGCGAATAGTGGAGCAGGAACTGTATTTTTGCAGTAAAACCTTAGAAACAAAACAAAACAAAAAAAAAACAGAGAAAAAGTGAACATGGTAATTAGAATTATGAGATGAAGCAACTAAGAAGTTGAGGCAAGGGCTATGCTATTTTTTTCTGCTAGAATACTGTTTATCCTGCCAATTAATTGGATAAATATTGATTTATCCAATATTCTTTGAGCAACTTATATTTAGATTGAATGAAATAGTCCCTGACCTGTTGGAGCAAAATGCTAGTATATTATGAAAAGTAATTAAAATACACATGCATTGACATAGAAATTGGCATGCTTTGATACAGATATTAATAAAGATACTCATTTAGATGTAGATATAGATAGCTATACGCACATGGGATAATGGCAACAATCGATAAATATTTTGAAGAAAGCAAAGCAATGATTCTAGGGGTGAAGAGGGAAAGGTTTTTTTAAAGATAAAACAAGTGGGTTTTCTCGTGCTCCTCTCCAACTTCGGTGTGCTCTTGCTTCTAAGTAGCCACACCTGACTCTCTTTGAGAACCTGATTTGGGGCTATCGGACCTGCTTTGCATGCAGGCTTAGAAAGCAGACCCTGCCTGGAAATTGACCTCTTTCACCACCACCTCAGGGACCTGCTAGCCTCTGCTGGACAGGTATGGGGTTAGGAAAGCCCAAACCCATTGCTTCTATTGGGAACAGCTCAGAGCCTAACCTAACAGTCCAGCTTCCCTTTGGGGGTTTGGTTTATTCTGCCTCCACTGGACTTTCCCTGGCTTGGCATCTTCCCTCCCTCCTTCTGCTTGCCCCCACCTCCTTCCTGGTAACCTCCTGAGAGCACTTCCCTTATTAATGTATGCTGGCTCCTCGCTGTCCATGGCCAGGGCAGTGGGATCCCTTGGACTGCAATATTATCAGCAGACCGGACTTTCAGGACAAAGGTTGGGAGAGTCACGGGCCAGTCAAGATGTCCGGTTCCCAAAGAATGGGCTTTCCAGAAACCTGAGCTCTGGCGTCTGGGCTGGGAAGGAGCCAGCCATTTGCAAAGCTGAGAGAAATGTTTTCCAAGCGAAGGACTAGTATGTCCTAGTGGCAGATAGGAAGATAGACCAGTGTGGCTGGAGCAGTAAGCAAGGGCACAGGTGTGAGTCCCTGAGGCTATAGGGCAGGAAGGTAAACAACCTGTGGGGACTTAGCAGAATGGAAAAGAGATGTTCATGATTCTATCAAGTTTTCCCATAAGCTTTGGATGCTTAGTATGTAGAATTTTTATGTGTATATGTCTGTTTGTGGGTGGTTGTTGTTGTTGTTTTACTAATACAATTATAATCTTTAAAAGGACAGTTTGTTTATTTTTTGAGAGGGTAGTTTTTCCATCTCAATGTCAGCCTAGCGCAGTGGTCGGCAAACTCTTTAGTCAACAGAGCCAAATATCAACAGCACAACGATTGAAATTTCTTTGGAGAGCCACATTTTTTAAACTTAAACTTCTAACACCACTTATTCAAAATAGACTCACCCAGGCCGTGGTATTTTGTGGAAGAGCCACACTCAAGGGGCCAAAGAGCTGCATGTGGCTCGTGAGCCACAGTTTGCCATCCATTGGCCTAGAGATTTGGATGCTTCTCTCTGGGTGCATCTGTAGTTTTGATAACAGGGTTAGCATGACCCCCTTGAGAACCGCAAGCACAGAGACACACCTGGGCCCTCATGCTTGAAAGACAGCTGTAGAAGCCAAAACTGGGTGGATATTGTTTACAGCTTCCACAGGAAACGGGGCTTCTGGTGTTCCGATGACTGCTCCTGTATCAGGGCACCTCTGTGTGGAAACCTCAGCAGGAGGTTTGTTAGAATCTGGGCTTTGCCTTTACTTGGATCTTTGTTTCCTTGTTACTGAATGGTCTGTTTTAAGTCACTGAACCCCACCCGGGTGTGAATGTTTATCTGAGGGATAGACTGTTCCATGCAAATCACAGTAGTTAGTCTCTGGCAGGCGGTTTCAGACTAGTGCTTAGGATTTTGCTAGAGACCAAGCCTCTCTTTAGAAAGTGGCTATTTTTCCAGACATAAGGTTCTGTAAAATGCGTGTCAGGGGATAAAACATAAGAGCGGTCTGGAGGGCAAAAATCTGAAACCGACTGGGTTTCAAGAAAGAAAAAAAATGCCTGGAGGGTCCTCCAGGCTTCAGAATATTCTCCCAAGGGCACTTTTTTCAGTATTTTGTAAGTTTGGAATAACAGAGTTTACCTGAGATAGGCCTGGGAGTAGTGGAGGAAGAGTGAGGCAAGGATTGCATTTTTCAAAAAAGTAGGGAATCTAATAGGTCTTCTCTGTTTGTCACATTCAATTCTTTTATTATCATAATAATGCACAAAATGTAGTCTTACACTTGTGGGAAGATTAAGAGTCAAATTATCGATGCACTCATGTGGTCTCCATTAACTTGAATAAAAGTATATTCATGGGCGATTAACCCTTTCTATGCTTATAAAGAATCATCATTTTATACTTTTCTAAAAACTTTGCAATTAAATCTCAGCCTGGGAGCAAATGAGATTATTTTCAATGCTCCTATGCTAAAATAAGACAAAACAAAACACCGTCTGTAGCAAAATATCCAAATATATATAGAGTATACATTTATAATGGTCATATAGATCTCAACAAATTAAAAACATATTATTGAAGTTAGTTAACAAGACTTGCATTTTAGATAGTTTAATTGAGCTGGTGCAAAATCAATGTATTAAATAGAAAATTATAGTGTGTAGGCAGATAAATCAATTTCATACAAGGAAATTTGTCAGAATACTGAGCCTTAAAAATGGTCAGCTGGAGAGGTCAATAGCTGTTCTGATTATGCATAGAAAACACTAACAGTATCACAGTCTAAGCTCTATTTCACTGGCAAATTTATTTGTGCATTGATTGCTGCTGTAATTAGGTAATTTTACTTTTAAAGTAGAGGTTCCCCAGCTAATTATCTGACTTCATAAAGAAGCTTTTTGTCAGGGAAAAAAGATCATGAATATGTTAGGAGGGATTGTAAAATCAGGTCAACTTTTGGATTAGTCCTTCTGCTGCCTTCTATATGCCTAACATATGGTTGAATCAATACACAGTTTAGTAAGTAGATTCCTGGTCTGGGGTGTTTGGCTAAATCTCTAGAGTTAGATATTTCCGTTTAAGGAGATATGGATTTTATTTCTGTGTCCAGGACAGGGATCCCTACACTAACAAGAAAAACTCAAATTTTCTCTAAATGATAACACCTGGGACTTTGAAAGCTGTTTTATGGGATTTTGTTTGATGGCCTCAAAGTGATATTGTGCTCATTTCTTCTCAAGGGTTATGTTTCAGGATTGGATTAAATAAGAGACAATTTTAGAGAAATTATACCAACCTGAAATGGACAGAATTGTAGATAATGAGTATGTGGGTATTGACTTAGTATGAAAATTATGTGAAACCTCTAAATAGTATTTATAGAAATATTTGGTTGGAATGGGGAAAATTGATTTTTAATTTTTAGATTTTTTTTTTTGCAAATATAACTTCAAGGCAACACCCTCTATTATTCTCTACACATTCACCATAACAAAATTGTGTTCTGCCACTGTCTCCCATCTGGACATTCCTCATTCTGCCCCTGGGTGTGGTCAGTGCTGTTCTTAGACATCCTGCAGAGCTTTCTCTCAGCCCACAGGGTTTGACATGTCATATGCTGGCCACAGACAGTCCCAAGGCTTGCCCCTTTTCAGGAAATGAGCTGCTGATGCCACCATGTCTGCCATGGCCTCAGCAATGAGACAAACCCTCTCGTTTTGCAAAACACAGTGGGAAGCTTTTTTGCCCCTTTATGGGTCATCAGATCTCATCATATCTCATGGGAGCACCAGCATGCATCCTTCTCATCTTTTCACTTTTCACACACTCTGTTTTCTCCTTCTATTCAAGGAGGGCTGAGAAGACCAGCCATCTGCTGAAAGCCATGTGCTTCTTGGAAAGTCTCAAATCTTACTACATGCCTTCCTTACCTTCTTTGTAGCATAGGGAATGCAGTGGGGGCAGCAATTAGATGTAGTAGCTCTTACATGGGAGAATCTAATGAGGGAGAGAGACAATGATGAATTAGTCATATGAATTAATGTATAAAGATGAACTGACATCAGCACAAGGAAGGATAGGATAATTAGTCTAAGTGTTTAAGACAAAACAACAACAAAAAACCAGCCCTGGCCTGTATTTTGCAGTGGTTAGAACTTTGGCCCCCAGACTGAAGGTGGAGGGTTTGATTCCCCATCGAGGGCATGTACTTTGTTTGCAGGTCCTCAGCCCTGTAGGGATGTGGAAGGCAACCAACCCATGTGTTTCTCTCACATCAATGTTTCTCTCACTCCCTCACTCCTTCCCTCCTTTTCACTCTCTTTAGGAATCAATGGAAAAAATATCCTCGGTGAGGATAAAAAACAAAAACAAACAAACAAACAAAAAACTTTATACTTTCATACTTGTGTTTTGGTGGTAGCAGCTGAGAAGGCCTCTTGAAAAGTGATATGAGCTGAAACCTAAATTATGAGCAGATATTAATTTGGTGAAAATTATACATATTTAATGTGTGTGGGTGTGTTTAGTTTAGAATACCATATGGAGCATAAGATTTTTTGTTTTGTTCAGAATTCAGAGCAAAATATCATCTTATGTAATAAAAGGCTAATATGCAAATGGACCAAACAGCGGGAACAACTCTTCACTATGGTGCACTCAGGCCACCAGAGGACAGACACTCAATGCAGGAACTGCTACCTGGTGGTCAGGGCACTCACTCCCCCTGTCCGGAGTGCCTCTCAGCCAGAAGCCAGGCTCATGGCTGGTGAGCATAATGGCGATGGCAGGAGCCTCTCCCACCTCCACTGCAGTGCTAAGGATGTCTAACTGATGGCTTAGGCCTGCTCCCCATAGACATCCTCTAAGGGCTTTTGGACTGTGAGAGGGTGCAGACCTGGCTGAGGGAACCCCTTCCACCCCCTCTCCCCCAACACCCAAGTGCACAAATTTTATCTACCCGGCCTCTAGTTTTTTAATAAGAAAGAATAGTGTCTGTACACCAGGAGGCATCCAAGTTCATGATTAACTTGCTTTGAATCTAACGGAATTGCTTTAAGATCAATATTCTTTCAACTCTAGGTTTATGTGTTAGCAAAAGATACTCAAGGTTGCTTGCTACCTACTCCAAGATACAGTAGTAGCTAAATCTTCTGGAGCAGAGGGAACTCATTTTAAAAATGCAAGGTAGCTACAGAACTAGAAGTATATAACCTTCTGAAATAGAATTCTGCCTTCTGCAGTGATAACACAGAATCAGAAAGTAATATACTCCTTAATGCAAAGAAACTCCTAGACAATGTAAGCATCTCAGATGCTTGCATTTACATATTTGGATAGCTCACATTGCAAAATCATTTGGAAACTCCTTAATCCTTAATAAGAAAATCAAAATTACTGGTTGAGGCATTCAGAGAAAAATGTACTTATGAGTATTCTTGCAATCAGTCCTGGTAAAAGTCTTTCTTTAACTGAATACATACATTACTTATTGGGCTGAAAACAGGCATTGTCAAAAAGGGAGCACTTGAAACTTTCATTAGGCTGAATGGGTGGGTGGAAGGCGTATTGTTACGGTGCAGAAAAATGGTTAGCAAAGGTTCTTAAAAAGCCTGTGAGACCAACAGGGTTAACAACAACAACAAAAAAGCCGAAACCGGTTTGGCTCAGTGGTAGAGCGTCTGTCTGCAGACTGAAAGGTCCCAGGTTCGATTCCGCTCAAGGGCATGTACATTGGTTGCAGGCACATCTCCGGTAGGGGGTGTGCAAGAGGCAGCTGGTCGATGTTTCTCATCAAAGTTTCTAGCTCTCTATCCCTCTCTCCTCCTCTCTGTAAAAAAATCAATAAAATATATTAAAAAAAAAAACATGTTCATTCATGCAGATTTAAGTGAAAGATCCTTATAAAGACAGTTTATTTCTGAAAATTCCTGAATATTAAATTTCCTCCAAGTCCATAGTCTAGGTGAAGACACATGGTTCAATCCTAAGCAGAAGTTATTGCTGTCTATTTGTGTTTGAAGGGAAAATTCATATCTTAAATGCTTATCCCTACAATAGAGCCAATCACATAAATGACATCTGAATAAGACACTTATATTTGGTAAGCATAAAGTCACACTGAAACACCATTTCCCTAATAACCACTTTAGTGGTTATTCTCCCTTGCCCTAGAAATACTAATGCAGTGATAATAGGAAAGCATACTTATATTTTCCACTAAATTTAGAATTTTAATAATTGAAATACAGATGCAGTGGCTTTGACAGAAAATTAATTTGGTGTTAAGTACCCCGCTAGCATTAGATATGCATAGTTACTCAGCCTGGACATGTTGCTTATACCAATAGTGATGTGCACAGAGTAGAACACACATACACACACACACAGATACACACACACACACACAGATAAAGCTAAAGATCCAACATAAATGTAAATTGAGAAGCATGGAAATGTTTTGATCTATATATATAAAAGCCTAAGTGACTGGTTGACTAGTTGCTATGACAGCACACTGACCACCAGGAGGCAGACACTCAATGCTGGAGCTGCCCCTTAGTGGTCAGTGTGCTCCCACAGCCAACCTCCTTTGGTCTTGATGCCCTGATGGCTGGCCAGGCTGAGGGACCCCACTCATGCATGAATTTGTGCACTGGGCCTCTAGTATAAAATAGTAACTCTTCGTTATATTATATTTCCTTACCTATCATTATATTCTTCAAATTTGCCTATGAAATTTTTTCAATAGTTCTATAGCATTTAATTTGGTAGCAAACATCAACTAAACATATTGTATATTTTTCACCACTACTCTCTTACTGTTACCATTTTTCTCTTTCCTACAAATCAGTGATTTTTAAACTTTTTCATCTCATGGCACCCATAAATTACAGAAGTTTTGAGTCACAAAAAATTATATGTTTATATGTAATATGTAAATATATATTTACTTGCTTTGACCAAAATATAGGTATAATTTGATTGGTTTACAAAAAAAAAAAATTACCTACCCATTTTGCTTCAAAGTGACTTTTTAAAAATTAAGTGCCTATACTTATATATAAGTAGTTCCAAGATAAATAATTAACCAATCAGAAGGAACTTTATTATGTGATGTGACCCATAAGATGCAACTCTATTATATGACCTATATATTCATGGTTCAATATAAGAAATTCATACAAAATGGCTGTTGTTGTGCTGTTCGCTGTCATTATTTTTTATTTGACAATCTAAGTAAAAAATATCATTGCCCCTAACTAGTCAGGTATTGCATGTTTTAAAAATTCTTGTGGCATACCAGTTGAAAATTGCTACTATAGATGAAATAGGAAGAAAATATGGGTTGAAATCTGTTTTTGTTTGCCACATAGAACCTTAAAACTGATTCTTCCCTTAATTAACTAACTTCCTCTCTTCCTTCCTGGGTTCCTCGTTTTCTCCCTTTCTTCCTCTTATTTACTTTTTTATTCCTTCAAAAAATACTTATTTGGAGTCTATTATAATCTAGGGACCACACCATGTATTGAAAAGTCCACAAAAGTTTAATGAGATGGGTTTGTACCCTCATAATTAAAATATAGTGAAGAAATACATGTTAATAAATTATCTCACCAGTGGGATAATTAATTTCAATGAATATAAATCATTATCAAGTACTGAGACAGGTTATGGTATGGGCTGAGCAATTTCAGAAAGGCGCTTACTGACGAACTAACTTTGGGGTGAGATTTGGGGGGGTATATTGTTTTTTTGGGAGGGAGTAATTCAGACAATATAAAGGACCTGCACAAGGACCTCACATGAGAAAATACATGGAAAGTTTTGAGATATGAAAATGTCAGAGATCTTAGCGGGGGGGAAATAAAGAGAGAAATTAAACTGCAGAGGCTAAGCCCAGCATTGAAAATTGGTATTTAGCCTGAGAAAAATGAAAAATCTTTAAAAACTTATATTCATGGGAATAGTGTGGGCAGATTTGCATTTTTAAAAGATTTTTCTATCTCCTCTGTACAAAAGAGATTACATGATACAGGACTGCACTCTGGGACTTACAATACTCCTGTGAAGATCCAGGCCAGATTTGTTAGCCTGTGTGAGGGTAATGGCAGGAGATGTGGAGGAGAGGGTGGGCATTTGCCACATTTAGGAAATAAAATCTATGGGAATCATTGCTAGAGGAGGCCAAGGGGGATCACAACAATGCCTTCAGAGTGTCCAGATGTGCTTACAATGGGTAGGGAAAAATACATAGGCCTGTGGTACCTTTATTATCAAGATGGCAGATGGCTGAAGTTCAAGGGTGCTAGAGAAGAAATGACCCAAAATATAAAATATCAATTATCATAGACCTTGGTTGGATAACTGCAGCTTGCGAGCCACATGCGGCTCTTTGGCCCCTTGAGTGTGGCTCTTCCACAAAATACCACGGCCTGGCGAGTCTATTTTGAAGAAGTGGTGTTAGAAGAAGTTTAAGTTTAAAACATTTGGCTCTCAAAAGAAATTTTAATCGTTGTACTGTTGATATTTGGCTCTGTGGACGAATGAGTTTGCTGACCACTGTCATAGACTGATGGAAGTCATGGACATACATCTGTTTGCCTGGGAAAAGCACAAGCAGAGTAATAATCAGAATAACCTATGGCAGTAGCAATCAACTCCTAAATCTCATTGGTTTAGCATAAAAGATTTTTTTTCAAAGACTTTTTCAAAGATTTTGTTGTGTGTGTGAGTGGGCATTTTACTTCTTGATGTCACTTACTACAAAGGCCCAGATTTATTTAGTTTTTCTATGAAGCAGAAGCTCCACAGTGTCCAGGTTGATAAACCCAGATGTAGCTGCACCATCTGCACAGTCTGAAGTCCCACAGTGGTGGTTCTTCAATGTTTTATCCAGAAATTAATACACTTCCTTCTGTCTTTGGCCTTGCTACCACACTTACATGCCCAGGCTTTCCAGGGAGGGGGAAGGAGAAATGTGGTGAAGTAGGTGACATATTTTAAGGGCACCGCTGGACTGCGGTGGCCTAAACAGGACTGTGCCTTGAATGCTTCAGGCCACTGGCGACTCATCCCTGAGTCACTTATTGGGGCACAGGGGGGATGAGCATGGCTGACATATGATGCGGGTGCTGGAAGGGTAAATGCGAGTCTGCCAACAAGTTCAGAGTGAATTCTGCTTTCCCGTCGCGGTATTCACTGAAACACAGCGAAAGGCAATATATTAACTTTCCAATGTAATTTTCTCAGATATGTGTGAAAATGGAATTCATTATACTCGAGAATTGAATATTAAGGGTAATTAATGAATTTGGCAGCTCTTGATTCTCAGCACTTGCTGGGAAAATTCCAAATAGGCACCAAATGAAGCAAATTCTCTCATTCCTGAGTCATTTCTTCAAGTGGAAAGAACAAGTGATGGAGAAACTATTGGATTTTTTTTTTTTTTTAGTTCCAGAAGATTCTTTAACTTCTAAAATAAGATAATAACATCATTTTGGAACACTTTATAAGGAAATGAAATTCATCACTGGATTGTCTTCTTTTTCTAGCAGATATTTCCTATAATTAATAGCTTATAATTAGAATGAAAGACACTTTAAAAAATAATAGAAGAGAGCTGTGAAAGAAGCAGGCTTTTGAGGCATTGGTCTAATATTCTGTCTCTGCTTCTGTATAGCTGTCTGTCAATGGCCCTTTAAATATAAGACCGTTGCTTTATCTTGAAAACGAATGTGTCCACTTCAAATGAGAAATTTGAGCATGGCTTATTTCATGTTGAAGATCTTGGCATGTTCCTCACATGTAATGAACACTTCTGCAGGTTGCTACCATGATGATTATAATTACTGTTATTTATTTTAATTTCAGGTTAAACCATTCACCCTTTGGTTTGGAGGATGAGGCAGATTATCAAGAATGGCTTCATGCAGGCCTTGGCTATGATGGCGATGGGGACTTTCTGGTCAATGGTAAGAGATTCGCATCCTACTTTTTATTTATTTAATTGTTTATTTTATGAAGTCCATTTATCCATCAGCAATCAGAAAGGAGGTGAAAACCATCCCAGCAATTCAGTGTAATAGCATGATGAATTTATACCTGGCTAACAAAGAAAAGAGGTTTTCAAAGGCCCTAAGAGGCCCAGAAATAACTGTAGGAAGCAACAAATATGTCTAGGCTGAGAGCTGGTGAACAAGGGAAAAACTGAGGATTTAGAAGGCACCTCCCTCACCACCCTCCAAGGCTGAGGTATAATTCTTGTGGGAGAGAATGTGGCTGCCACAGAAACACAGACTGCCACTGACCATGAAATGCCCCAAAGAGGAAGGGCCAGGGCTGGTTTGCAGGACCCACTCCTCAGGTGGCTGAGAAACGTTCTGTCCTGGCTGCTTACCATTTTCTTATCAATCTATTGGCTCCTTTGCTGGAAGAGAGCATATTTGAGTCACAGAGGTAAACTTGGGGGCCCTCTTCGAGCTTTCTAATATCTCTCTAGTGCCCTTACACAGGAATCCTGGTAAAGCCAGGCCCAGTCTTACTAAGAGGGGAGCTGAGAGTCAATCACTGATAGCGGGCACAGCCAGGGGTGAGGGGGAGCTGGCTCCACCCGCTGATGAGTGCTCATTGTCTGCATCTCTGCGCATGTGTAACAGACTGATGTTATGTAGATGGCTCTCAACTAGCTATAATGAAAGTATGTACAAAGCGGTGATCAACAGGCATTGCAATTCAGGGTTTGTTGTCATCATTGTTGGAGAGGCAGTTTATCAGTCTTGTGCCTGTGGACACAGCCTGCTTTATAGAGAACAAGCATGCTATCAAAGGCAGAATCCAATGTTTGAAACTTCCTGAAATGTATAAATAAACAGAAGAGGTTATTTTAAAAAAATGACCATTTCTGGAATCTCGCTGCCTAGTTTCTATGCTCTCCCATTTGTTATCTGTGTGACAAGAAATAGCATCTCTTTTTCCTAATAGCATCTCTTTTAACATCATGCCATAACACTGAATTGCTGGGATGAAACATATAAGACCTCATTTAGGATTATTCTGAAAATTGGATGAGATGAATCAGATAAAGAGGCCCAGTAGAAGCCCTAGTGTGAGCCATGATGAGAATCAACACCGCCTAATATTCCAAGGAAATATGTTCATTGTTTTAATGCTAAAACTTGACTAAATGTATCATGCATAGACTGGCGGAAATTCTAATTGCAGCCTTCAGAAAATTTGCATTACAATCTATGAAGCATGTTTAAAAGAGTGGAAAAGAGTTATTAGCCATTTGAGTGTTACTATTCATAGATTAAAAATATTTATGTTACTTAAGCCAAGAGTTTAATTTCTGGAAAACTATAATAAGTGTTCATGCACAACATGGAGGAAAATATTTTACATCCGATTATTTTTACCATGTCATCTACGATGGCGAAAAAGTATAAAATACTGGATTGGTTAAGTGAATTGTAGAATAGTAGGAACTATTTTGAAAATTGTGCAATGCTTTAAATAATGCTTATTAAGTACTGGTACAAATGTAAAAAATACAAATAAAACAAGGAAAAGAAGAGAAAAATACATTGTGACTATAATGGGGAAATATGATTTTAAATGCTTAAATTGTTTTTATGAAACAATGGTGATAGATGAATTTTGCATAATGAAATAAGAGAAATTGTTTCTGTTGTATGCTAATAAAATCCTGCTACTGTATGACTAAATAGTAGATACTCTATAGATCCAGAAGCAAAGGGCAAAGTAAATGCCTATATTCTTCTATGTACCATATTTTCCAGCATATAAGACAACCCCTTTAATTTTACAGTTAAAACATAGGTTTAGGCCTATATTCACTGTATAAGACTACCCCCCACTTCCAAGGCAACACCAGTTCTAAAATAGACCGCCTCTCTAACTCTGGCCAATCTGAGCAGGCTTTTTTTCATTGCAAAAGTCGTCTTATACGCAGGAAAATACGGTATCCGATTTCTCTCTTCTTTTTCTTGTCTCCCTTCCTTCCTTCCTTCCTTCCTTCCTTCCTTCCTTCCTTCCTTCCTTCCTTCCTTCCTTCTTTCCTTCCTGCCTGCCTGCCTGCCTTCCTTCTTGCCTTCCCTACATACTTATCTATCCATCTATCTCAGAGGCAACACATATCTGAATTTCTACCAAAGGAATTTCTTTCTATTTGCAAAAATGTCGATAAAAAATGGGATGAAATAATATTGAGATTCTTTCCTATGGATGTGACATTGAGTTTTCACAAAACAAGGGAAACATGTCAAGTTTTAAAAATTAGTTTATTAGTCCTGTCTTTGTACCTGGGTCCTTTGTAGTTTCTCTTCCTCTGTTAATTGCACCTCACCTTTAATTTCTCTAGAATGTCGACTTCATTACCTATAGGTAATCCATCCCATTCTGGATTGTGTTTCGTTTTTCTGAAAGTTCTTCAGTGTGAAAGTCTTATTCTCCAGTCTTCTCAATTTGAGACCAAACAAAATCGCGCTCGCTCTCGCGCTCTCTCTCTCTCTCTCTCTCTCTCTCTCTCTCTCTCTCTGAATATTTCTTTCAGTGTGGGGTTTCAACTCCATTGCCTGTTTGGATAGTTGCTCTTACTTACATTTCATATTGCCAGGTTCCATTTCACAATTTGTTAGCAAATATTAGACTCTGAACTGGGGCAGTGAAGTGTAGGCAGGGTCACCTACCCAGTGTTGGTGAAGAGAAACACCTTCTAGCTCAATTGTTTAAGTCACATGACTGTTCACCTCCAAATTCATTCGTGTTTCTCTCTGATACTTCAGGACTTTAGGACATGAGATAAGGTAAGAAAAATAGATATAAGTAGGTTATATACCATAGAAAATTTCCCTTGGATGGTGTAGACATATGCTTTACCAGAACATAGTAGGAGACATGCCAGTTGATTAAAAGAAATTAAAAGAAATAATGGAATACAATAAGCGACATCTCAATATGACCCCTTATGAACCTATAATTTACTTCTTTGTTTTACAGTATTGATTATTGCCATTGTAGAGGCTCTGGGAAATATTAAAGGACTCAAGTGTCTGTGTTTCTATCTGTTTATTTCAGCATTTAACATCATAGTGATTAAGAGTATTGTTTTCTTGTGATTGCATGTCTTGTTTTACCTCAGTACCAAATACAAGGAAAATATGTACACTCAAAAGCATTGGTTAACTGTAAGATGAATTAATACTGGCTATTTAAGATAAATAGTCACAGACATAAGGATGCATATTTCAGTAACATCGTAGGCCAGTGGTTGGCAAACTCATTAGTCAACAGAGTCAAATATCGACAGTACAACTATTGAAATTTCTTTTGAGAGCCACATTTATTAAACTTCTTCTAATGCCACTTCTTCAAAGTAGACTTACCCAGGCCTTGGTATTTTGTGGAAGAGCAACAATCAAGAGGCCAAAGAGCCACATGTGGCTCATGAGCCGCAGTTTGCCGACCACGGTCCTAGTGTGTTCTCAACATTTCGTGACTCTTTATTATTACCTTTGCATAATCTAGCTCTTTGCTACTCTTAGAAAATACTTCTCTGTAATTTCTCTCTTGTTCATTGTGACTTATCCAAAGTGTCTTTGCTGCAGTTCTTTAACTATACCGGGCATGCCCCTACCTGATTCTCAATTTCACTGCTCAAATAGCAATCGGACCACCCTGTATAAATTGCATGACGTATCACTTGTGATTTCCTTTCTCTCTTTGTTATTGCTTTTTTTGAATACTTTTAATACCTAATATTTAATATATGTCCATATATCTCTCTTACTGGATTAAAGCTTCATATAAGTAAGTGTTTCTTTTTTTTTTTTTCATTTTAAATCACAGAAACCACAATGCAAAGAACAAGTAGGTACTGATTGCAGGAGTGAATATATAAATGAATGATGGGCAATGCTAAGAAGTACACACCTGGGACCTAAAGTGGTTCAATATTTCCAAAACTTTTATTAGACCTAGAAAGTGTTAGATCTAATTTATTTGGATTGTCAGCCGCTCAAGATGCACCATTGTGACCTGTGCTGGTGCCTATTTGAAACTCTTGGCTTTCAGGGTAAAACCATAAGTTGTGTGTGTGTGTGTGTGTGTGTGTGTGTGTGTGTGTTCTTCCAATTAGGAGAATGTCTGAAACTCTGGTGTGAAAAGCAGAATCCAAGGTTCTCCTATTGGTAATCAGAAAATCTCTCTGCGAATTCTAAATTGGTACAGACTCACATTACATACAAATCTTAATCTCACCATACTTAGTGATGGTAATACCCTGTTTCCCTGAAAATACGACAGTGTCTTATATTAATTTTTGCTCCCAAAGATGTGCTAGATCTTATTTTCAGGGGATGTCTTATTTTTCCATGCGCTAGGTCTTATTTTCGGAGGATGTCTTATTTTCGGGGAAACACGGGTACATGAACATTGTCCAGAAACACCTACAAATGAATGGGACAGCCCAAGGTAGAATGAATTTGGTTTTGCCTGGGTTTGTCTTCTTCTATTTTATTGATTATTTTATGTCATTCACAAATAATCAGATCCATGTGACTTGCATCAAGATTGGTCTTTTTTCATGCTTCTTATTAATAGTTCAGCATTATTAATACTGTTAAGTGTATATCTCTGTTTGACCTTTGTTTTTAGGTCTACATTTAACTTTTTTTTTGCCAACAGATTATTATATAATATTTTTCCTCTCAACTGTTCTGAATAATGGTACTTCTATTTACTTATAAAACTGGGCATTCTCTACACTATTATAATTTTTGCAGGAATATTTTATGCACATTATTAGAATTCCTGCCCCCATCTGGAATTCTGGCTCACTTTTTCTGCTTTCAATTTATATCTTTATTCTTCTCCTACTTTGTAACCCTAGAATTGATAATCATAAAATATTCCATGGCCTGTTTCTTACATACTTTGGAGAAAAAAGATAATGCAGATAGTTATTAAATAATAGATAAATACCACAATTCAAGTGTAATTGAAATTGTATAACAATGCCACAGTCTCCATACAAATATCAGCAAATCCACATTGGCAAAATCAATATTATCCATGAGAAAGTATGAGTTGAAAGAGCAGAAGGTAATAAAGAGTGAATCTGCCACTAAAATGTTAATGTCTCCATGTTGCTAACAATGCTCATGAAGACTGCATTTCTTGTTCCATATTTGAAATGGATCCAATGAAATCAATTTTTATAGGACATGTTTTCATCACACAACTAAAATAAAATGAACAACTGGGATATTTGTTTCATCTATATAAGTTGAATATTTCCAAATATGATCATTGTTAGGCCACAATTTTTCTTCTCTTCGTCTTTAAACATTCAGTTGACTGTTCTTAGAATGTAAGCCCTTAGAAGTCAGAGGTTCTATTTTTGTTCATTATTGTATCAAATACACATTAACCAAATGCTGATAGTTTAAGTCACATGTGTCAAACACAAGGCCCGCGGGCCAAAACCGTCCCGCCAGGCCTTGCAATGTGGCCCGCACCGCACTGTCATCACTGCATTCCACTGCGTTTCCATCACAATGACAGTTTATGACTGTTCAGTAAACCATTCGGCCTGCGATTTAGGCTGGATTTTAGATTTTGGCCCCTTCTCTGATTGAGTTCGACACCCCTAGTTTAAGTGATCAAAAATGTAGTTTAGCAATTCTTGGTGGTCTTTCAAATCATGTCAAACACCACTGCTATAAAATCCTAAACCACTTAGATATTTTTGGTACTTATTTGCCATCTTGAAATAAGTTGCAAATACATGGTTATGTAACATTTACAATATGTTATCCTGTATTGTATGAGGCACGTGGTGTATAGTAAATGTCATTAAGTACATTTAACATTTCTTCTAAGGATTATGAAACACTTTTCAAATAGTAATTAACTAAGAAGGGAGCTCTTTTAGAAGGTGGATAGGAAAGAGGCAATAAATGAATCTCATGAAAATGGATTCTCTTTTGAGCGACAGAGTTTATTATGGGAATGAAAAAGACCAGGGGAAAACATACCTAAATTATTCAGTTACTGAAAATCACTATTGGCTGACTATCCGAATAACAATATCTGCAGCACTTTTTGAAAATTACAAATCTATTTTGCATTAATTGCCTCATTTGGTTCTTATCACAATCCAGATTTGTTTGGCGGATAGATATATTGCAATGATTTTAAGCTTACTCAGAGTGGATATCAAGTGCTTCCTTGTTTGGCCTCCTCATAGGAAGAATAACTGAAGTTTTTCTTCACTTAGTGTGACTAAGCCCCTAATGGCGGGAAAGGCTGATGTAATATAGGCATCCTTGACTTTTGTAGTGGGATGGATTAGACATAGTTCACAAGTAAATTCCACATGAGTTGGCTTTTTCTCAGAGGCTGCAGCAAACTAGACCATTTTTAATGATTTCTTGTTTTAGCATACAACCCTCATCAGCACAATTGGAAAACATACAGGACCATGTTAAGTGTATGGAGAAATTTGCAGTAATGTACATGTAACTATGGATCCAACTAGTCAGCTATTTATGTCTGTGAGATCTTAAGAAAGCACTGTATGTTTCTTTTATTTTATGCTGTACATTAAGGGGGATATTGCATAATTTGGGGGGAAAAAGAAAATGCATTTTTATTCCCAAAATTTATACATTAAATTCAAGAAGTTTGTCAAATTACTTCACTGGGAGAGCAATTACTTCATAGGGAGTAACAGCAATATTCTACTAAAAAAACATCATATTTATTGCAAAATCCTAACTAAGACATTGATCAAAATAATAATGAGGGAATCATTCTAATAATCATCTAATAAACCTGTAGAATATTTCTTTACAAAATCCAGCCAACACATACTTTGCCAATTGAGTCTCCAGATTATTTTGAAGACAACTCTGCATAGACTCAGTGCACTTTGAAATGACTTATGTGAGGTTGGTGTTACAATGTGATATTGAAAACATAATCACAATGACTGCAGGAAATCATCTGCCTGATGTACAAAAATAAAAAATAAACACACACACACAAAAAAATCAACAGTTAGAGCTTCAGTGTCTCCAAATACTTATTATTGGTCTATTTTCATTTTTTTACTGCACATATGAACTCTGATTTCATACTAACTCCCAGGGATCTCCTGAAAATGACAAGTGAGGGTGTAAGATCCAAACTTTAAAACAAAAGGTGGGTAGAAAGAGATCAGCCAAAGAGCTTGTATGCATATCTGCATAACACATGGACACAGACAATAGGGTGGCAAAGGTCTGGGGCAGGGGATGGGGGCAGGCTAGAAAAGGTCCATGGGGGAAAACGGGGACATATGTCATACTTCCAACAATAAAGATTTAAAAATAAAATAATAATAATAATAATAATAATAATAAAACCCACAAAGTGATCCACTTCTCAAAAAACTTGCTGGACTTTAATTGGCATTTCATTCCTTAAAACAAAAAGTGAGCCCTGTCTGTAATGTCCAGCACATGAAACATTACAAAGGCTGTATGATAAGCTGGCTACATGATCTGTTTCTCAGTGAGTAGGCTGTTGCCATACCATGGCTATTTATAAACCTGCCCCTGACTCCTGACAGCTCTGGAGAAAAATAAATTCGAGTCTCCAAGAAAACATGACAAAAGAGTTGCTACAGCGATTTCTTAGGTGACTCTGTTCACAGCGGGCTTGAGACCCACAGGGACCCATGGGGTCCTGCGTTAAGAATGTCGCATGGTAACTTAGACATCAATGCCATTTTAAAATCAGTCAAATCGGGTTATAAATATCTAGTGAAAAGTAGATTGATTTGCTGCTCATGGATATTGCATGCAACATGTAGGGTAAAAAATATACCTTGATTCTGTGGGAAAGTCGCATTTTCAGTATTCTCCTCTGTTTTTGTTTTTTTGTTTTTTTTGTTGTTTTTTTTGTCCTAAGCCTCGGATGCTTCTAAAGCAAGCTTAACAAGTGTGTTAGAAAAATAGCAAGAAGAACAAAAGAATAACGAAACATGGTGAATGAGAAAGTTAAAAAATATAGTATGTTCACATGGTAGGGTTATCATTTAGTTGTTTATATGTAATGTTATAATGCATTTAATTATGGTATTGATCAATGAAAAAAAACCTAAAAAGTGTATATGTTGGGGAAGGGGAGGTGTGAAAATTATTTTAACTTTTTAGAAAAATGTGCATCAAAAGTAGACATGACCCTAGCCAGTTTGGCTCAGTAGAGAGAGTGCCAGGCCATGGACTGAAGGGTCCCAGGTTAGATTTTGGTCAGGGACACTTGCCTGGGTTGCAGGCTGGATCCCTGGCCCTGGTGGGGAGAGTAAAGGTGGCAACCAGTTAATGTGTTTCTCTTACATCAATGTTTCTCTCTCTGTCTCTTCCCCTCTTTTCTACTCTCTCTAAAAAAAAATGAATGGAAAAATATCCTTGGGTGAAGATTAACACAAAAGAAAATAGACATGGAAGATTTATTAAAGACTTTAGTATCAGCTCCTAACTGTTGAAATTTTGGGAATTTGGGGCTTTTTATATGTTTCTCAATTCTTAACAATTTTATATAAGGAGTACACTTACCACTGTAGGTACACACACCCATGCACACACATATATAATACATATAAAATCAAGAAAAGTAGCCATGCTTCTGAAGAATAGCAGATAGAGACTGGAATCAGTTCTTACACATCCTAGAAAAACTTCTCTATATAATTTGTTAGACCCCCAGTGAAAAAAAATGAAAATGTACAGTTTGTTCAACAGGTACTAAGAATTTCAATATAGTGAGAGGATAGCAGTGCCCTACACCAAGCCTGGAACACCCTTGTGGCTATAGAAATCACATTCATGTTAACACAGTCCTGCCCCCTACTGGTCATACTTATGTTTGATCTTTTCCACTGTAGAGCCTTTTGGTGCAAACTTAACACTATTGTACTCTAAGCCTTTGATTTTGACTCTTTTTGTGCCTTTCATTACTGATTTTCATCTGGAATCTAATTTTCTGTCTTCGGCTTTTAGTAAACTTGTCAACTATCCTTTTCTATTGTAATATCCTGTTTCCCCGAAAATAAGACAGTGTCTTATATTAATTTTTCTCCCAAAGTTGCGCTAGGTCTTATTTTTAGGGGATGTCTTATCTTTCCATGCTCTAGGTCTTATTTTCGAAGGATGTCTTATTTTCAGGGAAACAGGGTATGATATAAAGCTCTGTTGCTTTTGTTTTGTATGTGAAGGGGGAGCTAGGAAAATGGATAGTGTGTGGCCAATCCACATTTATCCACCTCCAATATACCAGGCGCCGACTCCTCCATGTCAGGAGGAGAACTATGATTAAATGATGGTCTCTGCCTCAGAGAGCTTATAAAACCAGGGGGGAGAAAGAACCCAAAAGAGACTATTGGGATAGCACGACATTCTAGTTTCTAAAACTCGGGGTGGCCTAGAGGTAAACAATGGGTCCAGCAGGGAGGATGGAGATCATAACATTATTACTAGAACTTACTCCTAGTCAAAAAGCAGACGTAGCTTAGCAGAAATTTTTCAGTCAGCCTCTCTTTATAGGAATCCTGCTTCCTGACCATCCGTGTGCATTCGACTACCGCCCTCCCCCACCTACATACTTAAGTACGTACCACCTCTCTTCCTAATGGCTCAGAGACTAGACTTCTCGTTAACGCAGCCCTCGCATGGGGAGCAGTGAGCCAGTGGGCATGTCAGATGGAGGGGAGATCATTCTTTGATTTTATATTTTATTGGGCAGTGCTTCTGGCAAAGAGAAACCTGCAGATTGCTTCCAATTATTTAGGGATGAATGTTATCCTTCGCAGCAAACTTGCCAGGCAACAGGAACAATAACATCCTTCATAACAGGAGAGTGCATTTCAACACCAAACATTTTTACTGGAGACAGTGCAAATAAACCTTTCACCTTAAAATGAGCGAGTGAAGTATTAACAGATCCCTAAGGTACAGTGAGGTAGCCCAAGGGGAGTACTTATTTTTTTGTCTTTTTAGTAAATACAGGGTGGAGCAAACGTAGCATTACAGTTTTGAATGTAGAAAATAATGTGCAAATAAATCATAATACAAGAATAAGCTATGTTGCAAGTACTCATACCCATGAACCTACTTTTGCCTCACCCTGTATTGAGCCTCAATATGTGCTTTTTTTTTTTTTTTAAGATGTGCTAAAGGATGATGGTATATCATCCTCCATATATTATTATATCAACTCTTTTAATGGGGTAATTTATTCTTCCTTTGTCCTAGATAAATACTTTGCTCCTGCATGTTTTCCAATTCATTTATCTGAGAATATGGGCTTACATGCAGCTCAAGATCCAGGTTCCCCTTTCTTTCTGTCCTGTTCGATAGCTGGGTAGGTATGTAAATATGTGGGCAGAGAGGGAGACATCTATAATATAAAAATATGATTTTGAATTGAAAACCCTTTTCCTGTTTCCTGGTGTTCTAAATAGAAAACTATCTTTGGCAAGAATTCCTGGAGGATGTATCTAGTAACTAGAGGGATGATTTGCATGTTTTGTGTTTGCTTTTTCAATAAAGAGTTAGAATATCAAATAAGTAGTTTTATATTGATTAACACACAGGATCTTGGATCTGGGATAGTCTTGTATATGTACATATACACAAATGATGTGATTTTATTTTCTATAATTCATATATACTTTCCAGCTAAATGCTATATTTTTTTGTTTTTTCCCCCATTGATTTCAGAGAGAGGATGGGAGAGGGAGAGAAATAGGAACATTAATGATGAGAGAGAATTATCGATCAGCTACCTCCCACATGCCTGCTACTGGAGATTGGGCTTGCAATCTGGGCATGTGCCCTGACTGATAATTGAATCATGACTTCTTGATTACTGTGCTGGCACTCAACCAGGAGCCACACAGGCCAGGTTACAATGCTATGCTTTTGAAGATAGCTCCCTTATTTTATAACAGCAGTTCTCAACCTTGCCTGTATATTTAAGTATCCTAGGACATTTATAACCTCCTGATTCTCCTTGAATTCCCCCTCTACAGAGTTTTATTTAATGAACTTTGGGTTTGTGACTTTGATATGAAAATGTGTAAGGTCTCCCAAAGTGATATCACTGTTTACTAGTAGCTAAGGTTGAGAACCACTGTTTTAGGGTTTGGCTTTTTGAAACACTCGAGAATAAAGTGTGTAACTTTCTCCTCGCTGCTTACATTAACGGAATTTCCTTCTCCATTTTCATTGAGAATAAAAGTCATGATCAGGATGCCTCCACATCTCAGTCAGGTTGTGTTGCATAAAGCATATATATTTTTAAAATCTTTATTGTTAAAAGTACTACATATGTTGCCTCCCCCCACCTTTTACCCCACCTAGCTACCCCACCCCCCACCCAAGCCTTTACCACACTATTGTCTGTGTCCATGGGTTATGCATATATGCATACAAGATCTTTGAATGACCTCTTCTCACCTACCCTTACAACATAAAGCATAATAAGATGGTGCCCGTGGCACTCTGGGTCTCTTTACTTAACTAGCATGCGAGATGTGCATTGAAACCAACAGAGATTACGTGGCAGAGAGAGAGACACTTTAATGTTCTCTGTCACAAGGGAAGACCAACTGAGGCAGCATGTGTACAACTCCCAACAGAATAAAGGCACACTACATATCCTCCCTAATCTTCAAGGGCAGTGTATTTGTCAAATCATATACATTACACGTGTTGGGCCTAACAGTCTAGATGTTGGGGTAAAGGTATTTTGCAGCTACGATGAACATTTAACAGCAGTCGACTCAGTAAAGATTCACCTGCATAGTATCGGTGGGCCTCGCCCAATCAGTTGAAGATTTAAGAGCAGGAAATGGAAGTTTCTTGGAGAAGAAGGAATCCTGCCTCCAGGCTGTGGTACAGAGAGTGTGCCTGAGATTCCTGCCTGCCATCCCGCCTTATACATGGTGGACTTGCCAGCCCCACAATCCTATGAGCCCATTTCTTACAACGAATCTGTTGGTATATATACTCTACTGGTTCTCTGGAGAAACCCAGCTGGTACAGTATTAGTCCCACGGGCCCTAGATCTCTTGGAGGGTCAAGGCAGATATTTGCATGGCCTCACCCACATCTCAACCTCCAGTGTGTGCTGACCCCACCCTCCCTCTCAGGGGGCTGTTTCACTTACTGCTTTCTGACCTTGTTCTTTCACTAGTAGTAGCAGAGCCTGCTTTTTACTAGTCCAGGGTTACCTCACTGTATCTTTGGTTTCTTGACACCATAGACGCACCTTTGTCCACAAGGCCTTGGCCTATCTCTACTCAAATTACCCAAATGTGAGTGTCCTAAGTATGTTCTTCTTGGACCTTGACTGACAGAGCGCTTTACAGAATTCTTAGAATAAAACAAACTCTCTTTAATGTGTTGAGGATGGTGTCTGTTCTGTATGAGAATGTTAGCCATTGCCCAGGCGGTGTGGCTTAGTGGTAGCGTGTTGACCCATGAACCAAGAGCTCACTGGTTTAGTTCCCCATCAGGGGACATTCCCAGGTTGCTGAGTTGATCCCCACTAGAGGGCGTTCAGGAGGCAGTGAACCATGTTCTCATCAATGTTTCTATCTCTCTACCCCTCTCCCTTCCTCTCTCTGAAGTCAATAAAGATTGATATATTAAAAGTAATGATAATAATAAAACCAGACTTTAAAGAACACTAAAAAGATGCTAGCCATCATTATGCCAATTGCTCAGGCTTAATGTTCATTGCAGTGGCTTCTAAATGCTCAGTTTCTATGCTGATAAAACATTTCCGAACACATTAAAAGTCTATCCTCATCTTTCCTGGGTCCTGCCTGGTCTCTCTCTAGGGGACACTGGCAGCACGTTGGCAGTCATTCAAAGACTCTAGCAGCTCAAGGTCAAAGATCCCTCCTCTCCTGAGGCCAGGGTCACTTCTCCCGTTCATGCAGGGCTGGCTCCCTCCAGGCCATGTAGAAATGAAACATCTTTCCAGTAGCAGAAATGCGAAACAAAAAAGTCTTCCTATATAATTGGGGTGGGAATAAAGGCAGCGAGCCGTGATCCACTCCATGTTGCTCAACAAACAAAGTGAGTTAATCAAATATTAATTTCAATTTGAGCCCGCCTGGAATTTATTTTGTACGTTAATGTGACACTTCATTAAAAAAATAAATATTTTTAAAAGTATCTTTAAGGGAAACATTTGTTCCCTTCTTCCTTCTTATCCGTAAGTCCATCACAACCACAGTCACTCTTGCACCTGCATCCTCCAATCTCCACACTAAGGCCTGAGTCACCTTCCTAAACTGAACATATAGTCAGGTTTCTGCCCAGCCTAGAATGTGTTTCTTGGTTCCCATTGTAAGCAGGATAAGATAGAAGTGCCTCAGCCTGACCCTCAAATGCATGTCTAGCCTCAGGTTCCATTCAACTCAACCTTTTAAAGTCTCCTAGGTGCCCTAGCCCAGTGGTCGGCAAACTGTGGCTTGCGGTCCACATGTGGCTCTTTGGCCTCGTGAGTGTGGCTCTTCCACAAAATACCAGGACTTAGGTGAGTCTATTTTGAAGAAGTGGTGTTAGAAGTTTAAGTTTAAAAAATGTGGCTCTCAAAAGAAATTTCAATTGTTGTATTGTTGACTAATGAGTTTGCCGACCACTGCCCTAAAGACCACTGCCCTAACCAATTTGACTCAGTGGATATAGCATTGGCCCTCTCCCGGCTGAAGAGTCCCAGGTTTGATTCTTGTCAAGGGCAGGGAGTGGTCAAATTCAGGTCCCTGGGTTACAGGCTCAATTCCAGGCCCTGGTTGGGGAACATGCATGATAGGCAACCAATCAATGTGTCTCTCAAATCAATGCTATCTCTGTATCTCCTTCTCCCTTCCACTTTCTCTCTCTCTCTCTCTCTCTCTCTCTCTCTCTCTCTCTCTCTCTCTCTCTCTCTCAAAAAAAAAAAAAAAAAAAGTATCCTTGGGTAAAGTTTAACAAAAAACAAACAACAAAATAAGTAGCCAAAGTTCTTTATATTTTAAATGAGCTTTGTATTAATAAGTCTTTCTACATGTCTTTCCTATAAAAGCAACACTATGGTTAGTAATTGTGTTGGCAGCCCCACAGCTTGGAAGTACTCTTCTCTTAGAAATGCATTCACCATCTGCTTGCCATTCACACTCAGCTCCCACTTGCTGCTTGACCTCTTTTCATATGGCAGATCCATCTCCATTTTCAGATTTATTCACTGGATGAGGTCCCTGGCTGATTCCAATGTGGCTGACCAGTGGGAAGTGCACATGACTAAGATCGGCTAACCTGGGAGATAGTAGTTCGGCCTCCTCAAGTCCTAACAGTGGAAAGAGGGAAAAAGGTGCAGAGATAGGGGGATAGAAAAAGAAGGGTCGAAGGAAACAGGCCCTCAGGAAGGTTCAGAAAGGAGAGATTAGCCCAGTTAGTCTAGAAGCAAACCTAATTGCCAAGCCTTTAACCCTGAGCACATTTAGGGAGGACCTGATGCAAAAAGACAAATTATTGTGACAGAAAAAGCAATAGTTAATGACAGATTTTGTTGTTTGTTATTATGTCCCAGCCATTTTAATCATTGCAACATGCAGTGATTAAAGATTCAGCTGTATTTTTCCTGAGAATGAATTTCTTCTTTATCTGGAATCTAGGGAATGTAAACATTAGAAATTATGCTCTCTTTTCATCTTTCTACTTACTACCCTAGACTATTTCAACATGCTCATTAATAACATTTTGCTTTTGCAATTTTCCTAACAGGGTGAATGAAGAGGTGCTTTTTTCTGGGTAAAACAAAGGAAATCTGTTTGAAAATAAATGTATTATTCCACACTTTCTATTTTCAGCAATCTAAAAACAATAATTAGGCAATTATTTGATAAATGTAATTTATAAATCAAGTTTATTGATGATTCTCCAGTAGGTTTATTACATTCTGAAATACTGCCTGCATTAATCAAATCATTTGGGTAAATTTTAAAAACATTTTTTTGGGGAAATATATATATATATATATATATGTGTGTGTGTGTGTGTGTGTGTGTATTGTATTCAAGAAATATATATATATATTCCTGAAATTGTCCAAGTTATTTTGTTTTTTTAATTTCATGTCACCACTAGTATATTATGGTTAATAGCATATATCATTTTTGAAAAAAAAAATACCTTATGTAGAACTCAAATGTTAAAATAGGAAAAACATTTTTAAATGAAATAAGATAGGGAGGGGGGGTGAATTTGTTTTGAAAATGATTGATATGTTATTTTAATTCTCTCTAAGAAGAGAACCTTCAGCAAAAACAAATTGGTTTAGCAATAGAGCAAACTTAGAATTTTTGACTTATAGTTCAATGTTCTCCTCAAACATGTTCAAAGGGAAGTTCCTCAATCAAATCCATCAGATGTTAAATCCTAGAACACATGTTAAACACTTCTAAGCATCCTAAAGCCCACCTTAGATCTACTGAATCCAAGGCATTTAGACTAGGGCCTAGGATTTTGCATTTTATTAAGTCCCCATATTATTATTTTTTTTTATTGTTTAAAGTATCACAAATGGTAGTACATATGTCTCCTGTTTTCTCCATTGACCTTCCCAGGGCCTCCCCTCCACGCCCCCCTCCGGGCACATGCCCTATGCCCTCTCCCCCCCAACCCCCCGCAATGTCTTGTGTCCATTGGTTATGCTTATATGCATGCATACAAGTCCTTCTGTTGTTTTCTTACCTCCCCCCCCTTCCATATTATTTTTAATGTACATTAAACATTTGGAAATCTTGCTCATTTTTCCTCCAACAGTCTCCTTTAACTATTGGTTTTGTAGGCTGCCTTCATTATTTACTCACTTATTTCACAATTTTTTTTTTCAGAGAGAGAGGAATAGAGAGAAAGAAATATAGATGTGAGAGAGGAACATCCATCGGCTGCCCCCTGTATGGCCTGCACTGGGGATCAAGCTAAAAAACCCAGGCATGTGCCCCATCTGGGAATGGAACTGGTGATTTCTCAGTTCATGGGTTGATGCTCAACCACTGAGTCACACCAGCTGTGCCTATTTCACAAATTTTTAATGCTCCGTGTATGTTGGCCCTCCGCTGGCCCTGTGATGTTAAGCAAAGATTCAAGGGATCTTCCTTCATGGGAGTGAACACTGATGAAGCTGTTCCAACAATCTGGCAGACAACCAGGAGGGGTTTTTCCTGGTAAAGGGGCAGTTAGGAGCAGTGTGCTGGGAGGAAGCATTTCCTTGCTCGTGTTCTCCCTTCCCTAGCTAATTTGTAGCTTTTTACACAGAGCTACATAAAAATGGCTTTGCATTTATAATAATCCTCATTGATTACTTTGCCTTTGTTTCTTCCCTTTAGTATTATTATTATTACATTTTTCTTTATAGCCACCAAAAACGTCTATGCCTTGGTAGCATTGGTACTGCATGAGTTACCATGGCAACAGTGCATTTTGGGGGATGCCAAAGTAAATATGCATTTACTGTGTCAGCACAGCCCTTGCCGATTCCTGGTGGAGGTCTGAAATTGTGTACGGCACGTTCTTGCTTCGACAGTCATCCAAGTTTTTGTGTTTAAATATATTTTGTTAAGTGAATAGTTGTAGTGTGTTACTCAGAGTGAAGAAATATACTTTTCACAGCCATTTAAGAAGGGTCAGAGTGAGAATAAAAATATTTCCTTTCAAGACAAAAAATAGTTTAATGGTTATAATTGAAGGGGCTAAATTAGGCATGGCAAGGATATTAAAATGATGTTCAATTTTAAATAATTTGTACTCAAAAGGGGCTTCTGCATTGATCTCTTAAATTCAGGGAGCAAAGAGAAAGACAGTAAATATTTATTAAATAATAGCATCCCACATCAGAAAGATAGAGTTGACAGCTGAAACCGGTTTGGCTCAATGGAGAGAGCGTCGGCTTGGGGACTGAAGGGTCCCCGGTTCGATTGCAGTCAAGGGCATGTACCTTGGTTGTGTGCATATCCCCAGTAGGGGGTGTACAAGAGGCAGCTGATATATGACTCTATCATTAATGTTTCTAACTTTCTATCTCTCTCCCTTCCTCTCTGTACAAAATCAATAAAATATATTATATATATATATATATATATATATATATATATATATATATATATATTTTTTTTTTTTTTTTGGGGGGGGGGGGAGAGATAGAGTCGACAAATAGGAAAGTGCAGGGATCCCGGAAACCAACTAGGTCCAAGCAACACAGTGAGCCTGCCTTCCTCTGCTTTCTTCTTATGCTAAGTCTGTGACTTCCCCTGTGAAATGAAACTTGGAATGTCAACTGCCAGCCAACAGGGCATATTAACCAGGAGTCTCATTCCCCATCAGTTCCTTATCCTGCTCTCATGGCTACCACCGCATTGCCTGTTATCTCTACTTGTCTACTTGTCATCATGCTCCACATTCCTTCCTCAGCCTTCTTTTTTTTTTTTTAATATATATTTTTTTGATTTTCCACAGAGAGGAAGGGAGAGAGATAGAGAGATAGAAACATCGATGAGAGAGAAACATCGACCAGCTGCCTCCTGCACATCTCCCACCAGGGATGTGCCCCCAACCAATGTGCATGCCCTTGACCAGAATCGAACCTGGGGACACCACCAGTCTGCAGACCGATGCTCTATCTACTGAGCCAAACCGGTTTTGGCCCCAGCCTTCTTTCTTGACCCCTTGATCTGTCACCACCCTTTCAGGGTAAAATGCCCAATTCTCAAAGCAAGTGGCATAGTCCGAGTTGGTTGTTTTAGCTTCTGGGGCCTTTCCTGGGGTGAAATCAGCCTTGCTCTGTAGGATAGTCTCCCTCTATTTCTCCATATCACCCCTTTGCCCCAGGACTGCCAAATTACCTGCTGCCCCAGGAGCACACTGTGTCTTTTGCACATTTCTAAGTTTTTGCTTAATTCACTTTTCTTAAAATATATTTTTATTGATTTCATAAATCAATAGAAGGAGAGGGATAGGGAGAAACATCAAAAATGAGAGACAATCATTGAGTGGCTGCCTCCTGCATTTATAATAATTTATGACCCATTTATAACCCCTTACTGGGGATGGAGCTCCCAACCCTGGCATGTGCCCTGCCCTGGAATTGAATAGTGACCTCCTGGTTCATAGGTCAATGCTCAACCACTGAGTCACACCAGCCGGGCTTAATCCACTTTTCCATTCAGGCCACTTCTGCCATGGTAGAAAGCCTATGCATGATTTATTAAACCAAGAACCATTACTGTCTCTCCTGAAGGAATCCCTCATGCTGACCAGGTTAGCTGTTTTGTGTTTCTGACTACATCCACTTCGTACACATCTGTCTCAGCTTTGGACCATGTAGCAATTGTGGGCTTACAATTCCATCTCTCCCTCCAGACTGTGTGCTCAAGAGAAAGTCCCATGTATGACTCACCTTTGTGTATCCAGGGGCAAGCCTGGGACACAGACACAGGATGCTGAATGACTGAATGAATAGCCAAGCCTTCTGAGGTGTGGAATGATTGTTCTTGACATCTAGCGAGCAGGAAATAGTACAGAAAAAAAACAAACAAAAGTTATTTTATTTTCTCCCTTGTTGTAGACTTTGAGAATGTGGGCTGATGGGGGAGGAGCGTAAATATTGCTTCACCTGGTTCTCATTGACTGGTGGCCTGTCATGGATCCATTCTCCCAAGGTTACTGTACACCTGTGTGAAATGCACTAAGGAATGATTGACTTTTCTTCTTGTGTAATTTCGCATTAGCAGACAACTCCATTAATATAAAAAGCTCCTTTTTATGCACAGAGCTGATAGTCTACTCTCTGTGACTGTAGATCTATGTTCTGCCATCTGGAGTCTTAGGGTTTAGATATTATCTCTCTATCACATGAGGGCCTGTGAGTGCTTGTTCATATTAATGGTATCCATTGTCCAGTCTCCACTCTCAGCCCATTGCTCTTTATCTTTGGGCATGATATATGGGTCCTTCACTACCCTGATTATACCTCATAAATAATACCCTTTGGCAATGTCTCTAGTAATCAGTTTCAGCTGCTATGATAACTCCTAGGAATAATATGTCTTTTTAATAAAGAGAGGTAGAAAAGTATTAGTATCATTTCTTTTATGACAACATCACAAAATAATAACAGCCAGTTAGTGATTTTCTTCCTGTGAACCAGACCTGGGCTAATGGCTGTACATATATTGTCTCATTCGAACCTCCAAAAAAACAAACAATAAAAACCAAAGAAACAAACAAAAAAAGCCTAAGGAGCTATGCTTACTCTAATTTAACATAGGAGAAAACTAAGCTTAATATTGAACTATCTATACACATGGTTATCAAACTGCGACCTGCAAGCCACATGTGGCTCTTTGGCCCCTTGCGTGTGGCTCTTCCATGAAACACTATGGCCTGGGCAAGTCTATTTTGAAGCATTGGCATTAGAAGAAGTTTAAGTTTAAAAAATTTGGCTTTTCAAAGAAATATCAATCGTTGTACTGTTGATATTTGGCTCTGTTGACTAATGAGTTTGCCAACCACTGGTCTATACCATCCTCAGATTTCTAACTTTAAATTATGTGTTGTCACAGAAAATCAAAAGCAGCTCCTAGACTTTATTCCTTCAGCTTTTATTTTTAACTCATCCAAACAAAGACAAATACTGTATTCAAATCATTAAAGTACTACACGATACTACGCAATAGCTCCATTGCATAAATGCGGGTACCTCTTTGAAATCCAACAAGGACATGGGTCCACAGGAACACAAGGAGGAAAAGTCCTGGAAATGTAAGCAGAATGGATTCTGCTTCCTGCTGCATTATGAACTAAGCGTTGGCACAGTCGTTCGCATGTGCTGTTGTTTTCTGTGGCAAAGGCTGCTTCCAAAGGCATATTGAAAAAATTATCATTTTGATTGTATTGCAAAATACATTTTTCTTCTGCACTAAGACTATGTTGCAATGAAGGCTCACCTGTGAAACCCATTCCTGGAGGCCCGGTTATTGTCTCAGATGAAATGGCTGAAAGATAATTTTGCAAACCCTAACAGTCATGGCATTTGAATAGTTTTGATTCAACTTTGCCTTCCTGAGGTATTTCACACCCAGAGGCAAGAAAATGATACCTTTTACACATTTATCCTTTGCTCACCCCAACGACTGGCTCAATCTCATAAAAATACAGCACAGCTTACATTTCATTTCTCCTGTGGCAAATTTACCATTTTCTTTGGGAATGCCAGCCTTTCTGTTGGCAAAAAGTATGATTGAAAGCCCCCCAAAATTAGAAAATAAACCAATCAAATGTATTTTTAAAATATATTTATATTTATATTGATTTCAGAGAGAAAGAAAGAGGAAGAAAGAGAAACATCAGTGATGAGAGAGAATCATCCATCGGCTGCCTCCTGCATGTCCCCCTCTTGGGATCAAGCCAGAAACCTGGGCATGTGCCCTAACTGGGAATCGAACCATGACCTCCTAATTCATAGGTTGATGCTTAATCACTGAGCAACAACAGCCAAGCACAGTGAAAATTTTTTAAAAAGATGGGGAACAAGATAGAATTCACACAAAATTCCATGGTAAGGTAAACCTAGACAGAAACATGAGTTGCTGACTTCCAATGGGAACCTTTTAATAAGTAACTATGGAAGAAGGGTGAATTTGTGAAGAAAGAGGGAGATTAAAGAGGAAGGGTGCTGAAATAAACTGGAGTGCTCTGTTCTCATTAAAGCTAAGGCATAGGGAAAAAACTTCACATGTACCCTGGCACACTAGTGCACTTCCGATTTCACATTCCGTTTTAGTAGATTCACAGACTCCCAAAGCTTCCAGGGCACTTTCTGAGGTGCATGCTTCCCTGTGTGTGTGCTCCAAGCTATTCTTGGCAGTACAATGTGAATACCGGTCTGATCATCCATTTTTTTTTTCCTATAAAGAAATTAAATGTCAGAAACATTTCTTATACTCGAGGTCATCTAATTGACAAAGGTGGCAATTTAAAATTCAGATTGTCTGATAAAACTACATCCCCCACATCTACATTATGTCATTTTGCATTTTGTAGCTGTGTCTATTAGGCTATGCATATGTTTTTACATGTGTATGAAGTGAGGAAAAAATTGATCCAAGATTGGCAATGTTTTCATATTGTACCCTTTTAAAAAAGCAACATAAATGGTCATTTTGAGGTTGGGAAGGCATTAATTTAAAAATAAAAGTAGTTAATTAAGCTGAATAAGAAATGTGTTCATGATGGCATTGCATGGGCCACCTATTGTGTACCACTTCCTACTTCACCCCCAGCCTCTTTTGTGGCAGCCCCTGCTGGAGCAGCCACTAGATCCCCCCAGGCTTTTGGTCTATAGATCTCATGTCCCTCATGTCCTACCAAAGGGCTTCTAGGATCCCAAGGCAAGGAGATCATTACAAACCCACTCAGCAGTAAGGCGCTAAAGAGTCACACCCTGACTGGCATGCTCAGTGGTTAAAGTGTCCACCTGCCCGCTGGAGAGTCTAGGGTTTGATTCCTTGTCAAGGGCACATGACCATCTGGGAGGCAACCAATCAGTGTGTCTTTCTAACACAGTTGTTTCTCTCTTCCTTCTCTCTTCCCTATCCCCCTCCCCCCACTCTCTAAAAGTCAATGGAAAAATATATAACTTAGTTGAGGATTAAAATGATAGATGATAGATAGATAGATAGATAGATAGATAGATAGATAGATAGATTATAGAGATATAAATAAAGATAATAAAGAGCCTGAGTCACCCAGCCCTGGACAAGCATTTCTAAGCTGCAGAAGTGCTGGCCACAGGTGTGAAAAATATGATAGGAGTGCTTGAGTGAACAGATGAGGAGTTTCTCTTGCTGTGCTCTGGACCACCCATAGCAGTGGAGTTAGGAAATTGTTCTCCTGAAACCCCCAGGGATTCTTTGCCGAGACTGGCTATCCTGAAGGATGCTCTCTGAGAGACTGAACATGGGTACAATGCACCAAGTCTTGAGCGTTGCAAAATGAGCTGTTTCGGACACTCCTCACTTCAGCCACTATTGAGGCAACCTGTTGCATGCAGGCTCCATCAGCTGCTCACAAGTGCAACTCCAATGCCAAACAAGTCTTTCTACTCAAGGCCTTTTTTTTTTTTTAATATCAATATATCAATACATGAGATGTTCAAAGGAACTCTAGTGACTTTCAGGCAAGTGCAACCCAGAAATGCATGGGAGTTAAAGGCTTGGGGCTGCCTTGACCAATTTGTGATAGATGATCACTATGAATGACTTTCCTTTGGATGTCAGACAGCCAGTTTTGTGAGCAGTTGTAGTAGGCTCCTTGGAAGTTGAGGCAGGCAAGCATTAGTGGCACAGGGCAGTGGCCAAATGTGTGGTGTTGGTTTTCCTCCTGTCTTACTTGTATTCTAGGTTACTCACTCCATTACTTTCCAATGAATTCTGAACCACAATTCCAGCCTGCAAGACTTTTGACTCTGCCAATCATTTGAGAGTCCTTGGGTTAAAACACGTTTAGGCCTTAAAAAACAACTATGCGCATATACTTATGTATTATTTTCATTTTGCTTCTGTCAATGGACATTTTTGAATTGTCTTCACTCTTCTGTATTCCTAATGGAAATCAGGGTTTTTCATCGAGGAATTACATTTGCCAGACCTCTGTGTATGCCTTGATTTTCAATAGAGTTCTGGGATGCTCTCCTCTGATGAGAACACAATCATATCCATTGCTCTGAATGTTGATTTTCTCTGTCTTGCTTTAAAACTTTTTTACAAGAAAAAAAAATGGCCGAAACCAGTTTGGCTCAGTGGATAGAGCATTGGTCTACAGACTGAAAGGTCCCAGGTTCGATTCTGGTCAAGGGCATGTACATTGGTTGCTGGCACATCCCCGGTAGGGGCTGTGCAGGAGGCAGCTGGTCCATGCTTCTCTCTCATTGATGTTTCTAGCTCTCTATCCCTCTCCCTTCCTCTCTGTAAAATATCAATAAAATATATATATTTTTAAAAGAATCAAAAATGTGTTTCTTACCAATCTGGACACTAGGAGATCCAAGACCAAAGCACCAGCATGGTCACATTCATCACATTCTGGTCAAGGCCCTCTTCCTGATTAACTGCCACATTCTTTTCTACCTGTGTCCTCACATGGGGAAGGGACCTTGCTTTCATTGATGCATAAACATATGTGACTAATGATTATTTGGCTTTGGGAAAGGCTGTTATCATGGATTCAAAAAGAGTAATGTGTGGGCCTAGTCACTGAATGGATTCCTTAGAATCCACTTTAAATAACACTTGTGGCCCTACTTGATGGATGGGTGTTCTGCCTCTCCACTGTTTTACAATGCTTTCCATTAGTCATTAGAATTAATGTATCCTAAAGCTCACATTCAACTGCAGAATTGGGATTTGAACCCAGCCCTTTGGGCTCCAAGGAAGACATTTGTTTTAATATAATGCACTATATCACTGGACCGTTTTCTATTAGCAGGGCAGATTGTAGCCTGAGGCATGTTCGGGATGTAGAGAAGGTTGCAGTCATGCCTGAAGGGTGTAAAAAATGGCCTGTGCATCAGAAAAAATTATGTCATTTCATTTGAATACCTCGCAGGTCGATATTTTATAGAGTATATAAAATGGCAATAAAAGATAATGGGGAAAATAAAGATAATTTATTTTTTCAGAGGCATTGATCATCAGGAGAGAGGTACATTTTCTTTCTCTCTCTTGTACAAAATGGGGAATTGGTTCAATATTCTTCATTTACATAAAATATACAATGCAGTTCGACACTTTAAGTGCTCCTTGCATTTAGTTCATGACTATAAAATCGTTTGCAGAAGGGAGAAAGTTCTCTGTGTGTTTTATTTACATTTTCCCAAGTCCAACTTTGAAGCCACCCAATGAATAATGCATCAGGCTTGATGTTTAACGACTTCGTACAGGGCTTTTTATTTCAACTACTCGCTTGGTGCACACATTTGCCACAGACTTGTCAACAATGACTTGAGGATTCGCCTCCTTCCCCCCATAAAGCAAAAGCCGAAGCTCTGAAGAGTCTCCCCTCATTACACATGGGCATTAGCCATTCTATGTCATGTTGAACGGACAACTAGTCACATTTGCCACCTTCTTTTAATATTTACCATGGAAGTTAATTAGGTTTCAGTTACAATGATACAAGGCCTGTAATCCACACAGAAGCAGCTCACTGGAATGAAACAATACATGCAGAAAAGCAAGAATACTTCAATAATGGCTTAAATAGAGACACTGTGAGGAATGTGCAGGAATGTTTTTAGAAAGTGACGGTTCAGTGCTGGGTCCAGAAATGTAACTGGGCATGGCTCTAAATTGCCAAATAAGAGTCCAGTCTGCCTGGACAGCAGAGGCCATTCAAATAGATGATACTTCAAGATATTTCCGCCAATATTTATGCCAGACTTTAGTCACACAGACTAAGTGTAATGGAAAAGGTCTTTAGGTTTGGATGTAAGCCCATCAGTCTGAACACCAGGAGGCATAGTGTAGTGGTAAAAACTCTGGACCTGCCTCTACAATATACTTGACACTTGATAGCTGAGTGACCTTAGAAACGAATGTCAGTGTCTCTGGTTCTCATTTTTCTCATCTACAGCAAAGAGGGCCTTGAAGAACCAGTGACTGTGTCTCTGTGTGTGAAGAAGGATATATCTATGCAAAATCCTTCCTTTATTGCTGGCACATAGCAAGTGGGCAAACATAATGGCTATAAATCTAAAACCGTTACCTATTCTGATATCAATTAGGTCTGAGGGAGAGAGAAAGGAATTTAGGAAAGAATTTGGGAAACATTGAGTTTGGGGGGGGAGGGGAAACAGAGCCTTTTCATTATTTTTAGCAACTATAGAAAACGTCTACTCTTTGGCCACACTTTTAGAGCCTCATGAGTAATAGAGTTTGCAGAGAATGTCACTGTTATAAATCTGGAAGTATTCTAGTTCTATATAGAAATTGTCTATGGTGTGCTTTATTTTTCAAGCATATTTTTATTGATTTCAGAGAGGAAGAGGGGGGTGAGAGAGAGAAACATCAATGATGAGAGATAATCATTGCTCAATTGTCTCCTGCATATCCCACACTGAGGATTGAGCCTACTTGGGCATTTGCCTCGACTGGGAATTGAACTGTGATCTCCTGGTTCAAAGGTCAATGCTCAACCATTGAGCCATGCTGGTGGGGCTATGGTATGTTTTAAAGCAGACATATTCAGCTCCTTCTGCAGATACTGTGATGAAGTGGATTCCAGGAAGTAAGATAAGCTTATGAACTTTTACAAAAGTCCTAAAGTAATTTTGATATATACCCAGAGTTGGGAATACCAGATATAGTCGATAATTATTATCACCATAGTATTTGATACTATTTTAAAATATATAGTGCTGAAACCTACGGTATGCAAAATAGTTTACATATATCCTTAAATCTTTAACTATTGCTGGGCTACATATCATCATCATCATATCATTAGGGAAACTGAATTTCAGAGACATTAAATAATTTGATCAAAGTCTCACAACCAGTGAGTGGCTCAGATGCTATTCAAACCCAAGTCTGCCAAGTTCATGGTCAGTAGCCATCCCTAGTGAAAGTATCATGCCCCTTGTTCAGGCTGGGATTTTCTCTGATGTAGAGTTTATTTTCAAACTCAGCAGCCTTGAACAGAGGGATTAACACTGTAATCTTGGGCTTGAGCCCTGTCAATTTCAAATATACCTTTTCACACCTAATATGCACCCTTCTAATTCAAGTGCAAGGCTGGTAAAGGGGGAAAAGAAATCTAGAGCAAATTTGCCGAAAACCTTACCCATCATGTCTTGTCCTTGAATCTGGAGCTTCTGAGTGAAATAGATTTTTAAATGACATTTTTAGAAAGCTTTCAAAACTTAGAATGGCTTCTTGATACACAAAATACTTAACACCATTCTATTAACTTTTGCCTGATTATTTCCTATATTGCAAGGCTCAGTCACTAATTATCTTCTCCAAGTAGTCTTTCCTGCACTCCCAAAACAGCAGCCATATCCCAAGTTGTCAATATATGGCACACCTACTCCTGACTTAGTACTGATCACACCATGACATGATGGTCCATTTCTCATGAGATTTTTTTGAGCAGTTGACTCCTATATACTTGCATAGAGAAGTTTTTGGAAGTAAGGAAAGAAGAAAGGAAGAAATGAAGGGAGATAGGGAAGGAAGGAACAGAGTATGGGATCATCATGGAAAACAGGCTACGTGAAGACAAGATCTACAAGTTTTAAAGATGGTGGTTTCCAGGCAACTTTGGGGACCAGGGGCTAGAAAATGGACTACATCCTAAGTGTAACTTAAGCAGAGACAATACTAGACTCTTTGTACTCTTCTCATTTTATCTCTGTCATTTCTTGGAAATATTTATGCTTTCTCATTCTAGTACACTTCATGTGATAAAATACTAGATGCTACCAGAGTCAGATCGGAGAGTACACGTGAACCAAAGCCCCCTCCCAAAACCAGCAGTCTTTGCAGAGGACACAGCCACATAAGCAGCTACACAGAACCTCTGATGGTATCAAACAGCAGCATTTCAGGGATCACATTATCCAAAGAAACATGCGCAGGGATGGGAGGGAATAGAAAGGAGGATTGTCCTTGCCTCCGGGGTCAGAAAGTGTGGAAAGGGTAAAGAATTTGGAATAAGACCCATTCAACTCCGCTTCCTTACAAGCTGTGTGACTTCTAGCAACTCCTGGAAATTATTTTAGCCACAATGTTCCCTTGTGGAATCAGGGCAATAGGACAACCCAAAAAGCTTTTATGAAAACATAAGGTAATATCTGTGAGGTAGCAGACAATTAGTAAAGTATGCCATTCTCTTTTAATTGGTACTTTAAATGGTGTCAGGCAACATTGTATGATATTGTTGAGTATCTTCTGTTTTCCCTCCCCCCATTTACATGGTCTAGTGTGTTTCTAACCCCTGCCACATTTATATTTAATGATCACTAACTTCATTTTCTCTAAATGCTGCCCATTTTGAGACTGAGTGAGTGTGTGAATGTGTGTTGTGTGTAAGCTACATCAGGTTGATGGAGAAGATGGATTTCTGAGTTGTTGCTAATGGTCTAGACATTTCACTGTTTTGTCAACAAAGCCCTGTTGTTGAAAGCGATGTTTCCACACTATGTCAATATCTCTACCATGTTGGGTTGATATTAATGGAACTGCCAGGAAAGATATTTAATTAATCAGTTCCCAGAATAAGTATTGTCATCATTTATTTCCCAGCTGAAGGCATCCAGGCCAGCAGGAAGGGTCTCTCTGCCCATCTGTGGGCACCTCAGTTATGTGATGAGAACATATTAGTGTAAGTCTCGCTGAGATGCTGAGATGGAAGTTTGGGCGCCCTGGTCAATGAACAAGTGATGTTTTGTTTTTATACAATAACGTGGAGTGATATTGTGCTGCTACTCATCAGGAAAAGTGCCAGTTCTGCTCTATAAAGAACCATGGAATCACTACTCAAAACTAGCACAAGTACAGTGTATAGTAATACCGTATTTCTCTGCCTACAACAAAACTAAACAAAGAAAATAGTGCTTGAATCTTCAGTGTATTTTATATTATGAAGATTCAAAGAAGGATGCTCTGTGAGAATTATGGCATTGAAGCTTGTGCTCCTCCTCATTTATTTTTAGACTAGAGGCTCAATGCGTAAAAATTTGTGCAATTATAGGACTTCCTTCCCCTAGATTAGGGGTGTCGAACTCAATCAGAGAAGGGGCCAAAATCTAAAATCCAGCCTAAATTGCGGGCCGAATGGTTTACTGAACAGTCATAAACTGTCATTGTGATGGAAACGCAGTGGAGTGCAGTGATGACAGCGCGGTGCGGGCCACATTGCAAGGCCTGGCGGGACGGATTTGGCCCGCGGGCCTTGTGTTTGACACATGTGCCCTAGATGCTGACACCACATTTGCTTTGGCCCAGAGCCAACTTTCCACCTTTGCTCTGGCCAGAGCTGCCTTCCATCTTTACCTTATCACATCAATTTGCATATCCCTTCTTATTGGCTGTGGGTGCCACCATCTTTGTCAGAGAGTTACCATCAACTTGCATATTCCATCTTTATTAGATAGGATTCTTCCAAGGGAAACTGATCAAGTTCCTTTGAAAGTCCCCTCTCATCAGTGAGGTGGGAGGAAAAATAAAATCAAGAGCCTGCCCTGGTTGGGCTAGGGCCTTTCTACTTTCTCTTTCACATATGGGCATTGTCCTCTCTTTGCTCTTCTGCTCATCGTGTAAACCAGAAGCTGCTACCATCTAGAATTTCAAATTGTGTTTTAGAGAGAGTAGGAATTTTTTAGGGCTTAGACTTAGGTAAAAAGCCATTATTCCAGCTGTAACCCAGGGCCCTACATGGGTCAGAAAACCAATGGTGTGTTTTATATTAAAGTGTGTTTTTGTTGTTGTTGTTGTTTTGATTTTTTGTGTGAGTGTATGTTTTCTTTTGTCAATCCTCATGGCAGGATATTTTCTCCATTGATTTCCAGAGAGAGTAGAAGAGAGAGGGGGAAGGAGAGAGAGAGAGAGAGAGAGAGAGAGAGAGAGAGAGAGAGAGAGAGAGAGAGAGAGAGAGAGAGAGAGAGAGAAACATCTATGTGAGAGACATATCTATTGATTGCCTCCCATATATGCCCCAACAGAGGCTAGGAATCTAACCTGCAACCCAGATGTGCTCCCTTGACTAGGGATAAAATCCCAGACCCTCCCATGTGTAGGCTTGTGCTCTAACCACTTATCTCACCAGCCAGTGCTAAAGTAGTGCTTTGATATATTTTCTTTCTGTGTCTCTTCCCCAAGAATCTCATGATAAGAGGATGTCTGGGCTAAGACAGAGTTAGATTTTCCTAAATCAAGTAAATCCCTTTGACTAACATCTCTTAACTTACTTTACCATGGGAGAAAAAGATGACAAAAGAGCTAACTTGAAAGAACCCCTCTCCAACCCCTTTCCAGGAGCTATTTCTTACAAATGTTATTTTGTCTGAGTGTGAACTTCTTTATAAGTTACAATCTTTACACAGACCTAAATATATTTCTCTGAAGGAGACAATCTGTTATATACAAAGAGATTTTTTAATTTTTGGAGGAACACTGAGTAGTCAACTTTTAATATTTTTCATTGAAGTCATTAAATATGGGCACATTTTAGTCATCCAGTGACTAGCAGCAGGTGTCATTGGATAAATTTTTCTATGCCATCTGGGAAAATAAATGCAAGCCCAGATCCCACAGTAAATATAAAGTATCTTTGAATATAACTAAAATATACTCTATTAAAACAGATCAGCCAGAGCAGTCATTGTTCTTGGGCTGATTGTTTTAGCAAAGGTGTGTTTATTTTTCTGTCTGCTTCCCAGTTTTCTGAAATAATAATAAAAGTAATTCTCTGAGGCTCCAAATTTTATATGTTCCTCCTGTAGCTAAACTCTGCATGAAGATTATATGAATATGTGTTGTTATACATTGGAATTTGCTTGGTAGGAGGAGAAAAAGAAAACAGGATGGGTCAGTTGAGTTGCTAATTGTCTGTGGAGCTGAAGGTTGAAATTTGAAAAAAATAGGTACCAGGGCCTAGCAAGTCAAGGCATTTAGGAGATAAAGTTGAAGTAAATAACTTATCAAAGCAAATATGGAGTCAACTCTCTAGGAAGTGTATTGCATGTGATCTCATTTTTAGGAGACTCACTTACTAAGGTCATGGAAGAAAATAACTTCCTTGACTACTTGTCATTCTACAAAGGTGAGAGGATCCTTAGTGCCCTGCTGGTGTTGCTGAGTGGTTGAGTGTTGACCTATGAACCAGGTCAGGGTTTGACTCCACATGCCTGGGTTTCAGGAGGAGTGCAGGAGGCAGCTAATAGATAATTCTCTCCCATCATTGATGTTTATATCTCTCCCTTCCTCTCTGAAATCAATATTTTTTTTAAAACAAAAAGAACCTTTAGATGGGCACTATGAGCCATCTCTGGTAGAATAGAGCTGGAATACTGGTACCTTAGAGGTCTTTCTCATCATCATATTAGGTAACTGTACTTATAGCTCTTACACAAAAAAACATAAAATCAAGGCAGTGATTTAAGTATACCATTCAAAAATATTTATCTTCCATGTGTTTGTAAGTAATAAAGAATATATATATATATATATATATATATATATATATATATATATTTTACTTTTAGCACCTATTTATGCAATAGTCTTTCAAAATCAAAAGTTACTCTCAACACATTTTACTTGAAGTTATGTATGCACACTTGAACAATTTTTGCAGCCCCTTTATAACTCTGTTTTTACCAAACCCAAATCTAATAGTAAGGCCATCCCTCACAGATTTAGCAGGCAATCCACCAGGGGCTGCATGTCCACATATGAATGAAGCAATGTCTTTGTTTTCTCAGAGTTTTCAATTTAAGTAAAAAAGCAAACAATGGACACTTGGCACCCATAATACACATAGGAATACAAAATTAAATTATTTACTTAAAAAGGAAACATACAGGATGCAGCGAAAGGTGGCGAAAAGATGGTATGTTAGAATGATTCCCTGAAGAGGTGTCCTTTAAAATTAAGGTATGTTGGGGAGAGAGTGATGGATCAATAGGTTCCCAACCTATGGAAGAACCTAAAAAATAATAAGTAAAAATAAAAACAATATAATAGAGAATTAAATGAAGTGAAAATTGACATGAACCCACATATTACAAGGAATGAGAGACCCTTTTAGAGAGCCTCTATTTAATGTAAATGCAATGAGAAGTAAGGGAGTGATATGATTAAACAGATGGTTTGTGAACAAAGGAAGGAAGAAAGGGGAAGACTGGGAGGAAGAAGGGAGAAAGGGAAAGGAATGGAGGGAAGGAAGGAGGGAGAAAGAAACTACCCAATTGCTTTGTAGGAAATAGTTTGAATGCTGTTAAAATAGAAGCAGAACACAAATATATTGACGAATTCCATGCAGGTAATGATGCTGAGTTGGACAAGGGTTGGCTTAGTTGATAGAGAGAGGAATGGGTACCTTTGATATATGTTTCCGAAATAAGAATGGATGGAGCTGTGATTGTGTTGGCCATGGATACGAATGGAGTCTCTGAAGGAAAAAATTATTTTCTTAAAGCAAGTGATTGAGGCACTCAAGTAGTTTTTATTCGATTCGTAATTATCATCTCTCTTAACATGCTAACCATTGTCAAAGTAAGTTCACTTACTGATAAAATCAAAACTCACTCCATGATGGTATTTTATGAGCACATCTGGTTTACAGGTTAGAAGGCTGGTGCACTCATCTAAGACTTTACAGTTGGCAACCTCAGTGAATCTACTGTAGGACCCAATCCTTATTCTTAAACTTCTCTCTGAGCTTTCATTCATTTACTCTTCCATTTATCCTTCTCGTTTTATGCCAGAAAATATCATTGGTGTATTTTCTCTGTGTGTGAGTGACAGATGTTTTAGATCTCTGTCATGACTCCTATTATAGGCTGTTCACCTTGCTAAACCAGTAGCAGATCCAAGGAACAACAACAACACAAACATTGACTGAGTACCTACCAAAAGTTAGGGATCAAATTTGGCCTTTGATATTCAATATTGTTAATGATCACTAGTGATGGATATTTTTTAAAACTTGATTGTGATGATGATTGTAGGGCCATATATGTTTATCCAGAATTTGTCAAACTGTAGTACAAATTGTGTAGATGTTATGGTTTGTAAATTATAGCTAAGTGGGGGGAAAAAACTCCAATAGTTAAACTATCTTCAATCAATTTGCTTTGTGGCAAACTGCAGGCAGGTGAGCAGACTGTTGTATTGTCCCATCTGACTGTCCTTAAGACCTTCAAGGGAAAGCAGAATCGATGCAATTTAAGAATCGTGCACAATCAAAATCAAATTGTGAGGGCTAAAGCAATGATGGTTTAAGGATCCAAGAATGAATATATGGCTGTGATGTAACTCAAGGATCAAAAAACTTCTTGTAATTATCTTTTCATATTGGTATGATTTACTACTTAGAAAGCACTTTCCCACTCATTGATCTCATAGCATCTTTATTGCACTCTGAAGAGGTGGTTATTCGCTTCCTCACCCTACAGATGCAGATCATAAAATTTTAGGCTTGCAAAGTCACACACCTTGAATGTGGCAGAAATACGACTCAGAGCTGAGCATCTTGGTGGTAAATGCAGGGCTCTGTTTTTCAAACGCTTCTCTGCAACTGGTGAAATCTTGTGACATCCAATTCTTCTTTCTAAGGAGCTCTTAAAATCAGTCTGAAGCACTCATCGATACGGAGAACATACTGATGGGTGACAGAGGGGAAGTGGATTGGAAGTCTGGGTGAAAAAGTAAGGGATTAAGAAGTACAAATTGGTAGTTACAGCCTAGTCATAGGGATGTAAATTACAGTATAGGGATAATAGTCAATAATATTGTAATAATGATAAATGGGGGAAGGTGGGTACTTGAGATATAGGGGGATCACTTTGTAAAGTATATGATTGTCTAACCACTATGCTGTACACCTGAAACTAATACATAATAATCTTGAATGTCAACTGTAATTGGGGAAAAAATCAGCCCTATACACAGAGGTTGGGACTCTCATTCTACATGAGTAATTTCATGGAAGGAAATATAAAATCTTGGTGCAAAACAGGTGTACCCTACACTTAATGGCCAACCCTGTTTTTCCATAATATATTCTCATCAGGAAATGCAGCACCTGCAATGTTATCTGCCTGCATAATTTCATTCTTGTTCACATTGTATCAGACCCATCTGCAGGACGCATCACGTGTTAATTTAAATCGTAGACTGCTCTAGTCTTTGTTTTGTACAGAAGCATTTCCCTACGCATCACTATCAGTCAAAAGTTAATTTGGGGCCCAAATTCATTTTTAAAATACACAGCCAGCATATGATTTTACTGAACATCTTTTTATGATGAGTCTGGATATATCATGTATGAATGACTCATAAATAAAAATAAGGTTGAATTACACAGACACCCATTAATATGGGAACCAAGTTGCAATGAGAGCACATATTTTTTATTATTGGTACTTGAAGACTTTTTCATTTTCATTTTAATGAAACTTCTTGTTCATAGAGCTAGAGGCCCAAAAAACACTCGCATTTTATAAGGAAGAGAGACTTACTCAGTATTTTATAGAAATTTTATAAAATACAGCGATAGTTATAAGCCACACTTTTGGATAACTAATACTTTCTTCATTCTTTTAATATTGTAATCATGAGAAATGTTATCCCCAAGTCCTAAAATAGTTGATGAGTTTGAAATTAGTCTTTACTCACAGTGTTTATATTCACAGACCCATCTATGAACAAATACATATTTTCTCTCTCGTGTAGTTCACTATTTCATGTGACCACTCTCTTTGTGATGTAAAAAACAAACTAAAGTCTTTTAAGCATAGCATCTTGTGCTAACCTCATTGCACCTTCTTTATAGTTATGTTGCTGACTTAGCCATGCTTCTGTGTACAAGGAGATAATTCATGCATCTTCATTTCTATATTACAAATCTGCTTCAACTTATTTCTTCCTCCTCTTTATGAGTTATATATTCATTATTGTGAGGTACCAAATATGCTGTCAGGAGATAGGTTTTACCCTAAAAATCGCTTGATGACTTATTGATTCAACACCTTGGGAATGGAATCTCTCTTCCTTGTACAGAATCAAGAATATTATCTTATGACTCTAGTTAAAATTCAGATTTACATCTTTTGTATTAATATTTTGGGAGCTATAGAAACCAATAAGCTAAATTCCTATTTTTTTTTTTTTTGAGACTCAAATAGATGTTAACCCAATGCAGCAACATGGTCAGCATTTTCTGCATCCGGTTATGTGCCCAGCAGTGTGTTAGAACAAAGAACATGGGTGAAGAAGGAGAAAAAAAAGATATCTTTATTCCAAGAACTCATTGTCTACTTGAGATGACTAATACCAAGAACAATGAAAATAGAAAAGAAAAAAGTATGAACCCGAAGAACGTGGACCTGAAAGCAGTTAGCAAGTGATAGAGTAGTTTCAAGAGGTTGAGTTACACAGGTACCCATTAATATGTGAACTAAATTGAACTTAGAGCACATATTTTTTATTATTGATACTTGAAGACTTTTTCATTTTTATTTCACTATAATGAAACTTCTTGTTCATAAAGCTAGAGGCCAAAAATCAGTAGTATTTTATAAGGAAGAGGAACTTATTCAGTATTTTATAGAAATTTTATAAAATACAGCAATACATAAAAGACACACTTTTGGATGATTAATACTTTCTTAATTCTTTTAATACTATAATCATGAGAAATGTTAGCTCCAAGTCCCAAAATAGTCAATGAGTTTGAAATTAATCTTCACTTACAACATTTATATTCACAGACGCAGGCATGCACAAGCACACATGTATTTTATATGAATCAGGAAACTAGTAGTACTCACTGAGAAGTACTAAAAATAAAGTTTGAAGGATAAGGTGATTTAGAAGTGGATATATATACTGATCTATCAGATCCGTGTTTGCATTTTCTTGAGAATAACCTACCTCTATTTTTCTCCTATATGATGCATATTAAACTCTAAGGACCTTGAAATATGGCAGCTGGGTCACTGTACTTTTTCTGCAGCTGCAAGTAGAACTCCTAAAATGTTGTAGGAATTCTATAAAAGTTGGCAAATAAATAAAGAAAGAATGAAACATTGGTATCACATCCCAAAACTAAAATAAATCAGAGGGGGGAAACAGGCTAATGGAAAAAGAGCCTTGAAGATATTACTTTATCTAAAGCCATTTTCCATTTTCTCCTATGCAGTTAACTTACAACAAGACATAGCTGTGTTGTCAAAAGGTTGATTAATGCTGATGAACCAAGAACATGTTTATTTGGGGATGATGTTTAAGATGACCATAGTTTCAGCAAGAAAAAAAAGAAGGCGGAGGAGAAACACATTAGAAAAATTAAAAATACATCTAAAGAAAACCTGCATTAATTATCAAAAACAAGACAAACTCTTAAAGGAATATTGATATTTTAGGCCCTTTCGCATGGGGCCTCAGTAGTGTATTTCAAAGCAAGATTGAAAAGAATTAGGAGAGAAAATGCCCACCCTTTTATAAATCTTGTAGTATGAATAGAAAATCCATTGATACACACAATTGTCTCAACAGAAAAAGCATGACAATAATTGCATTTTGACATATTTTAAAAGCATGGAGAGTACTTTGATTTTTAGCAAATAAAACCAGCATTCAGGGATATGTACCTATTACTGTGATTGCAGAGAATGTGTTCTACCACATAAATGATTTCCTTTATCTATATGTCATGTCCCAACCTGTTTTCTAGACATTTGACATTGTGTATGCTTGAATCACAAGTAGCCTTTTTTACTTTAATTTGTGTTGTCTTTTCCATGCACTTTATTTTACAGGAAGACCTGGCTTTTCACTGTTTAACGCATCTTCAAACCTCACTGTATATACCAATGTTATTTTCAACCTCTCTTAACTTGTCTAACCTGTAAAAACCTGCTGCTTTTCACAGTCCTCACAGTCACCTCCTGCACGGAGCCTTCCTTAACCCTCTTTTCACAAAACTCAGTGCAATCCATATTAACACCCCTCATTTCTCAGTGCTTCTGTAGCCATTAAGAAGCATCAGTAATGATTAACTGTATACATTCATCTAATTTCCAATAAATAAAATAATTTCTTGAAGATAGGACAGCACTGATATATTATATAAAAGTAAGCCATTATGCTTTTAAAAATAAACTTTGAGAAAATTTTAGGTTTAGAGAAGATTTGTGGCCCAGCCAGCATTGCTCAGTGGTTGAGCATTAACCTATGAACCAGGAAGTAATGTTAATTTCTGGTCAGGGCGCAAATCTGGGTTGCTGGTTGGATCCCCAGTGTGGGGTATGCAGGAGGCAGCCGATCAATGATTCTCTCTCATCATTGATGTTTCTATCTATCTCTCCCTCTCCCTTCCTCTCTGAAATCAATAAAATATTTTAAAGAGAAGATTTGCAAAAATAGTAGAGAAATTCTGCATAACCGTTACTTAATTTAACAGTGAACATAACCATAGAATGCTTGTCAAAACTGCTAACAGAACCTTTGCACAATGGACTGAAATAAAGAGTGTATTTCAATTTCACCATTTCAAAAATAATGTGTTTTTTTCTGTTCCAGAATCCAATTCAAGAACCCAATTGAATGTACTTGTCATGTCACTTTTGTCTTCCCCAATATGTGATAGTTCCTCATGCCCTTTGTCTTTCAAGAACTTGACACTTGTGAAGAATACTAGTCAATACTTTATGTTCATCCCTTAAATTGAGTTTGCCTAATGTTTTCTTATTATTAGAATATGTGTCCAGTGCACAAATTCATGCACCTTAAAAAAAACTTGGGCCTCCAGGCTGCTGTAGGCCCAGGGCGGGTCTCAGCCCATCCTCTGAGCCCCCACCCATCCCCTCCACCTATTGCCCCCTTTTCCCCAGCAGCCCCGCTGCTACCTCTCCCACATGCTGATGGTACTGGCCCCACTAGCACAGCTGACGGCATAGAGCAATTGGGGCCAGGGCCAGAAGCAGGTGCTAGCAGTGCTGGTTGCAGATGTCAGGTCAGCGGTGCAAGTGGCGGCTGCTGCCCCAATCACCCCTCTGGAGCAGGGTGAGGTGAAGAAGCCCTCAGGGGTGATCAGGGCCAGCAGCCACTAGTCAAACCCACTAATGGTGCCAAGTGATCGGGATCCAGGAATTAGCAGAAGGTGCAAGCAGCAGCTCTGGTGCCAGCTGTGGGTACAAGCAGGGCCAGCGCTAGCAGGGTGCTGGGACTGGCAACAGGTGCAAGCACTGGGTGGGATCACTATACCCAGGAGCAAAGAATTTTCAGTCACCACAAGAGGCTTGTCCCAAAGACAGTGATCTGGCACCTCACTCACCTGCTCCACCATTCCACCACAACCAACACCCACCATGTTCTGCACATGCTCCCTGTTGTCAGCACACATAGTGACCGGTTGTTCGGTTGTTTAGGTTGTTCCACCATTCAGTCTATTTGCGTATTAGCCTTTTATTATATAGGATTGAGTCTATATATTTGTCATAAAAACACCAAGAGACAATGAGGCATCATTACATGCAGGTACTTGGTATTTGTATGTAGTGCTGATGATCTAAAAATAAATCATTTGATAATGGGGATGTCAGCAAAGTATCTTCACTGTGAAATGACTCTCCTCTTTGTAACTGGTAAATATTCTATTGGAAAAACAGCAAGACTATGAAGATATATTGGTTTTGCTTGGAATCCTGCCCACCCATCTTAGCATTTATCAATGGATCTCACCTGCAGAATGTATTACAGTGGTATACATTTATGGAGTGAGTTTCTAATTGAAACATTTAAATTAAATTGTATTAGACTTCTGTGGTAATTTTATTTTCCTTATTTTTAAATCAATTGGAATATTTCAGTGAGAAGGGTTTCTTTCTTCTCTATTTATTTAGTTATTTAGGTTTTAGTAATATCAATACAGGCTCATGATACTCATTTTATTTTGTGGGTAATTATCCAATTCTAGCCTTATCTATTTGTAGTCACCTTTTCCCCCCAACTTGGCCATTGGGAACTCTTTCAGGTTGGCTCCTGTGCTCTGTAGGCCTGTTGTGCTCTCTCTATTATATTTTTTTAGCACTTCCTTGTTACCTTGCATCAGGGAATGCTCTAGCCAGCCCAGTGTTTTTAACAATGGCAAGAGCACAATTTGGGAACAGGTGCATTGAAGTTCAAATATGGCTTCTACAAACTCATAGTTCTTGCAAATATTATCCTTTTTCTCTGACTCCTATTTCCTAATTTGTCAAATGGGCCCAGTCATGTTGAGAAAATTGATAATGGTCAATAAATTATTTTCAATATCTATTTGATACTTTTTACATTATTAAATGTTAATATTGAAGAGTTGATTTCTGAATTGATACCACAACTCCACAGACCCACTTCCCAATGAAATAAACTAGTGAACATTATTTTTTTTTTAATTAAAGTATCTGGAAATGTTTTGAGGGGCATAAAACAAATAAGAAGACCTTTATTTCAGAAAATGTAATAAAATCTGGAAAGAAACCTCACAACCCATTCTCTGTCTATCCCCAGCTTAGCTTGTCTATAGCTCCATCTGGGTGGATTTATCCAATAATCCAGGCTTCCTCTTCCTTTAGCCTTTAAGCAAGGCTTACATATATAAATATAACAATTATAGCACAGAAAGAGGGAAGGGAAAATATACTTCCATAGGAGTAATATTTCTATAACTTGCTGAATTTAGTTATCATAAATTTGAAGTATATTCCAATAAGTTAATATGTACATAATCAGAAGCCCTGGGTGAATCTTATATTATGTGCATGATCTCTCATTGAAATTAAAAACTATATTTTGAGGTATTGTGTCTCAGTGGTTGAGCATCAACCTATAAACCAGGAGGTCATGATTCAATTTGCAGTCAGGGCATCTGACCAGGTTGTGAGCTCAATCCCCCGTGTGGGGCATGCAGGAGGCAGCCAATCAGTTATTCCCTCTCATCATTGATATTTCTATCTCTCCATCTCTGAAATCAATAAAAATTCATTTTAAAAATATTTAAATATATATAAAAATAACTTTTAATATTAAAGGTTTATTGTTTTATAAAAGTGGTTTATTCTGATGTACACAGAATCCAAATAAAAAATTCAAGGGTAAAAGACTCTGAAAGACTCAGATAGCTAACTATTAGTAGAGCTATCTGAAAAACGGATTGGATGCCAAGAGAGTAAATGTTAATTCTATGATGAAGTTAAAAAAATCAAAATGGAAAGCTATATAGTTAACTATCTGGGAAAGGATTCAAAAAAATAAACTCAGTGTTTTATTAGAAGGATTTAAGTTTCAAGGGAATTTGAAGTCTGTGTGTGGGTTTGATTTTGGCAAGTCATTTAATTATTTATGTAATATTTCTTTTTAAAAAGCAATGTTTGTACCATTTTTATAAAAGTTATTGTGCAGTCTGTAGAAAAAAATCCTCTTATCAATAACATTAAAAAGGTGAAAGATGACACATGGCATAAAAAACTACACAGGAGCCAAAACTGGTTTGGCTCAGTGGATAGAGCATCAGCCTGCTGACTGAAGGGTCCTGGGTTTGATTCTGGTCAAGGGCATGTACCGTGGTTGCAGACACGGGTCGAGGGTATGCAAGAGTTATCTGAAGGATGATTCTCTCTCATGGATGTTTCTAACTATCCCTCTTCCTTCCTCTCTGTAAAAATCAATACAATATAAAAAAATCAAAAATAAAAAACCAACAACACTAGACAGGATAGAACTTAATACTGATGTTTTGCAGTGGGTCCCTGAATGGTCTTTATGGAATTTAAAAGGCCACTTCTTGTCTTTGATATTTATATATAATCTTATAAGAACAAAATGTAAAAATAAAAGCTAGAATTGAGGCAACTTAAAGCACATCTAAAGTAATTACAAATGTTTCTGAACACTTTTAAGAATGATTGAACAAATTGGGAGGCATACAGAGGATAAGACTGTGGGGTTTTGAATGGCAGTAGTAAGATTTGAATCCTCAATCTATATGTTATTATTGGTAATATTTAGCTAGTCAGAACTTTATTTCCTTGCCTATATAGTAGAAAAATGATGAAGGAAATAATACCCCACCTCTTTGGGAAACTATGATATTAAATGGAATAATGCATATGAGACATTTAATAATGTTAACAATGGTAGCTATTATTATCCTTTTGATTATTATTATTTGAAGTGTGGAATAATTTCCTAGACTCTAATGTGTTTTGATACAGTTCATTCAGGAGGGACAACTTGATCAAGTTTTCTTATTCCCTAAAACATCCCTATTGCTTAATTGAAATAACCTTTAAAATTTTTTAATCATGTAAAGTAGTTGTGGTTATATATATATATATTTTTTAACATTTCAATTTCCGAATATATTCCTGAGCAGTCTCAGCTTCCCTTGTGTATAATGATGTAATATGTATTGATTCTTAGCCTCAGAGAGCTCACATGGGTAATTGGGAGAAGGCAGTATAGGCAATTACAATAGTGCATGGTAAGAGCCATAAATCTAAGGAGCCATTGTCCCAAAGGTCATGAGATTGGGAAACCTCAGAACATAAGACACCTTTGAAATAGGTATTGAAGGAATAATAGAAGATCTCAGATGGACATAAAAAAGAGATTACTTCGGGTAGCAGAATGGGAAGGGAAGACATTAGGGAGTAGGACATGTTTAAAGAACCATGGGTAGTTTAGGATGAATTAGAAAAATTAGGCACAGATTCTTCCGGGACCCATAAAGCTTGACATTCATCCATGTCCGTGGGCCAGAAGTGTATGCTTAGTTTGGACAACGTTAACTCAGCATTACTTTCAGACACACAAAGGGGAGGAAAGCACAGAGCACGGAGAGGCATTGACAGATATTCTCCCTTCATCAACCATGATTTTCCAGGGAAGAGCAGCCAGTGTTGTCAAACAGATGGTTGTTTCAGTGAATATGGTTATGCACAGTATGTGCCTGATGCCAAAATGCATAATTGCTGGTTTCTGTAAATTGAATGTTGTCCTAAACATCTATGATCTGTCGCTAGACAGGTGCAGTGTATCCAAAGGTTTGACTAATATACCTCTGATAGTCAGTGATACCCTTAGCTACCAGCACTGGATCTTTAAACTAAGAAGCTTCCTCTATACCTTAGACCAAGTTTGAGCAAATCAGCAACTTATGTAGGGTGCAGCAAACATTGCTACTAAAAGATGAAAACATTTTCCCCCATTTCTCATTTCCATGGTTATAAAGATTTGAACAATGGAATTAGAATGTGGTTGGCTTCCAAGAACTACACAATACTCAAAACAAATAATTCCATCCGACTTCCTCCATGGAGACTTGACAAACTCAGCCACGGCTTCTATCAGATCAAGATCCAAAACTGTGTCCTTAGGATCATGCCCACCTTCCAATTCTTGTGGGAGGGAAAGAGCCTAATTTTGGAGAGTGCCTTGCTCTCAGTTGGATTTCACAACCACCCTGTGGCCAGTTTGCAAAAGCACCTTCTATCCTAAGTCTATGAAAAGTCTGTTTCTTCTATAGATAAGTGTACTGAACCTCAGAGGGCCTAATAACATTGACCAACTTCCCCTTAAGCCATTTCAGTATATTTTCATTAGCACACCCCAGCATTTTAAAAGCTTGATGAGTGGAAAGGTTGTGGGTCAAATCCCAGGTTGGGGTACATACCCAGGTTGTGGTCCAAACCCTGGTTGGGGTGAGTATGGGAGGCAACCAATCAATGTTTCTCTCTCTCTCCCGCCTTTCCTCCCTCCCTCCCTCCCTCCCTCCCTCTCTCCCTCCCTCCCTCCTTCCCCTTCTCTCTCTAAATCAATTTAAAACAACTAACCAAAATACCATATCTTCTAGTGAAGATTAAATAAATAAGTGAGTAGGCAAAGTGAGAAGAACATCCCCAATGTCTGTCTTTTCATCACCACTTGGCTTATTTGAAATAAGTTGCAACAGTATAGCTAAGGTAGAATATGATTTATAAAACACAGGTCCATAATATTAAACCAGATCATATGGCCAGTAAAAGGTAATTCTCTTTTCATACATGAGCTTTGTGTAAGAAGGGGCTTCTCCTGCTGTGTGTACAATTATGGAGGATAAAATAACTCTAATGGCTGGTATTTGAAAAGGGCAAACAAAGCAGTGATTTCTTTAACTATATCATTTGTGTCTTTCAAATGAATGTTTATATGAGTTCTGAAGCCTCTTGGAGATATTTTAGAATGAAAACTTGGCTACTATTAGAATAGTCCTGATACTTTTGGTAATAATGGTTCATTGTTCTTAGTATGTGTATGAGAAGATATATGGTTACTCAGTGAAAGTTCTAGAAGCCTTACAATCAACTACCTCTATAATTTAATTTAACCCAGATTATCTCTAACACATTAATGTGGAATTTAAAAATAATAAGTAGATATGGTTATACTAATAATAAGATAACCTCAAAAATAATTAGAAGATTATTTTTCTGAAAATCCTGCCTTGTTCTTCTTATGATTATTAAACTCTGCTTATCACTTTAAATCGTTACAAGTTTACTTACTAAATGGTTATAATCTCATTTTATTCCTCTAGTACACTAAAATATGTTATACAGAGACATCAACTAAACTGGTAATGATGCATGAATATACAAATGAAAAGATCATTACAAAAAGCCTTGGCAATTGATTTTTAAAATAAATTGATAGTCAAAACTGGGCATAATAAAACAAAATAAAACAGGTTATAAAAATATTAACTATGCCAAAACCGGTTTGGCTCAATGGATAGAGCGTTGGCTTGGGGACTGAAAGGTCCCGGGTTCGATTCCAGTCAAGGGCATGTACCTTGGTTTTGGGCATATCCCCAGTAGGGGTGTATAAGAGGCAGCCGATTGATGACTCTCTCTCATCGATGTTTCTAACTCTCTATCTCTCCCTTCCTCTCTGTACAAAAATCAATAACATATATTAAAAATATATCAACTATATTAGTACAGAATAATTAATTCATTTACTTGTTGAAATAATTAAGCTTATGTTTTTTTTTTAATATTTATTTCACACCAATATACCAAACACATGTTCAGGCAACAAAAATTCAATAATGCAAAATAGAAAAAAATATTTTTTAGACATTGTTGATGATTTTGAATCTACACATATTATCTCAGTTGGAAATTTTTTAGTACTGGAATTATTAGTGTAAAGTTTGCATTGGCTTTTAGATATCCAATATGATTTATCATGTATATGAAGATATTTGCTTTATTCCATACCTTGGCTTCCATTTTGTCACTAAGCAAATGCTCCAAATATTTGCTGTCTTGTGAATTAATCGATCATACATTCATTCTTGCAATCACTTATGAGAATTAATAAGGGTTCAAATTCAAGTTATACACACACACACACACACACACACACACACTTTCAACTTTGGGTTTTGCATTGATTTTGAGGATAAAATAGAGAACTTAAGGAAATTATATAAGGCCATGCATTCAGAAGATGATCAGACCAAAATTAAAATCAGGCTTGTTTAGCTCAATGGATAGAGTGTTGGCCTTTGGACTGAATAGTCTCAGGTTCGATTCCGGTCAAGGGCATGTACCTTGTTTGCATACACATCCCCAATTGGAGGTGTGCAGGAGACAGCTGATCGATGTTTCTCTCTCATCAATGTTTCTATCTTTCTATCCCTCTACCTTCCTCCCTGTAAAAAATCAATAAAATATATATTTAAAATAATAAATAAATAAATAAATAAAATCAAGCAATCCTGCCAATCAAGCCCTCAGTGGATAGAGGATTGGCCTGTGGACTGAAGGGTCACAGGTTTGATTCCAATCCAGGGCATGTACCTCAGTTGCAGGATTGACATATATGTGGGTTGCAGGCCCAATCCCAGGCCCTGGTTGGGGTGCCTGCAAGAATCAACCAATTGATGTACCTTTTTCACATTGATGTTTGTCTATCTCTGTCTCTCCCCCTCCCTTTCTCTCTCTCTGAAAATCAATGGAAAATATCCTGTGGTGAGGATTAACAAAATGAACAAACAAAAAAGCTAGGAGATCTAAATCTGAATTTTGTGCTTTCTCTATTGCAATCCATGTCTTGATTTTGATTTGCTAACCATACTCACTTAATTAAAAATATGTATTTGTAGGTATGACTATATCACCTCCAAAGTGCAGCTTGTGGAAGAAATACCTCTTGATAGAATATTTCTATTCCTTTTATATATCCTTTCCATAAACAGTTCAAAACAAATTACACACTGAAGTAAAGTGTAAGCATTTAATCAATCTGAGCACTCATTTGTTGCTGCTTAAACTACAAAGCAATAGAGATTATCCCTTTAATATTTAATATGTTCATAAATCTGTTACAGAAAATCTGACCCTTTCTGGGTCTGAACTTCTTCCCCTGTGGTTTATTGCTTTTTCAAAGTTTGTTGTATGAAAGCTCTACAAAACCAAGTCACTTGTAAGCAAGAGAGAGGACAGCCCTGGAAAAAATGCAGATAGACCAGATTACAACATGTATTTATCTTTGCTGACCAACATGCTAATTGTTATTGCCATATACCTACTGTATGGAATATAAGTTGGGTTCTAGACTGTGTATGTGAAGTCTGTCTGCATCCAATAAACACATTCCTTGAACGATTTCAGTGATGTACAAGACATCCTGCTCACCAAAACCGGTTTGGCTCAGTGGATAGAGCATCACCCTGTGGACTGAAAGGTCCCGGGTTCAATTCACATCTAAGGGCACAACCCCAGTAGGGGGTGTGCAAGAGGCAGCTGATCAATGATTCTCTGTCATTGATGTTCCTAACTCTCTATTCCTCTCTATTCCTCTCTGTAAAAAATTAATAAAATATATATATTTTTTTTAAAAAAAGAAAGAAAACATTCTGCTCACTAAGTGCTGAAGCAGCCAATTTTTAATTGATTTTTTGGAGAGGGATAGAGTGATAGAAACAGCGATGATAGAGACATTGATCACTGCCTCCTACACACTCCCCACTGGGGATCAAGTCCACAACCTGGGCATGTGCCCTGACCAGGAATCAACTGTGACCTCCTAGTTCGTAGGCCATGATCAACCATTGAGCCACATTGGCTGAGCTGAAGCAGCCGATTCTTCTTTACCTCTTAGTGGAAAAAAATATTTCCACTTGGAAATGCCTCTTTATAGGAAGGTGAATTCAAGCTGTCTTCTGCCAAGCAATTGATTACTCAGAGTAACCATAATCTATTAACTTACTCTTATATTTTAGTGTTCACATGCATCTATAAGATATATTATGATTTATTAGTGTAATGGCATTTGTGAGACTGTTTCCCACACGTATAGATTGGCATCATCACATTTAGGTGTCAACTGAATACATCATAATAAATAGGAAGGTGTTTTTATGTGCTTCATTTAGTTTTGATTCTCATAAAAGTTAACACCTGCTCCAACAGACATTTTTAAATTGAGTGTATGAAATGCAAACCAACTCGCTCAGAGAATGCCATACCACTAAAAACCCATGTGGTTTGAGTTCTTACTCAATTTTTGGGAAGACACAGATTACTATGTCTACTGCTGGTGAATCTTTCGAAACTTTTACAGAAAAAGAAACTAGTCATCCCGATTGAGCACACACAAGCCAGGTGTACAGAAATTCATATATATATATATATATATATATATATATATATATATATATATCCTAATAAAAGAGAAACATGTAAATTAACCATCCCTCTGCTACACCCACAGCCAATCAGAGTGAATATGCAAATTAACCCAACAAAGATGGAGGTTAGTTTGCATATATAGGAGCAGAGAGGAGTGAAGCCTGCAATGAGGGGAAGGGGGGGGGGTGGAGGGAGCTACTGGAGTGGTGCTCCAGACTGAAGCGAGGATATGGGCATCCTGGGAGCTGGGACTTGCTGGGAGCAGGGATTTGTGGGCTCCTAGGTGGCCGGGGAGCTGGGACTTGCTGGCTTCAGGACAGCTGGGAGTAAAGCTAGGGGCGTATTCTTGCACAAATATCATGCAATGGGCCGTGTGTGTGTGCATGTGAGCATTTTGACCAAATGACTGGAACGACCATTCGACAGGTCACTATGATGCTCACTGACCATGAGGGAGCTTCCCCCTGATGGACGGTGCGCTCCCACAGGGGGAGCACCGCTCAGCCAGAAGCTGCAGCAGGTGCAGTGGGCTTGAATGAGCAGCAGCAGAGTTGCCCCTGGCCCCTGAGGCTTTGGCGCTGTTACATTCCTTGGTGGCGGAGTGGGGAGGGGGGAGCGGAGGGGCGGGGGGGTCGGTTGGACGGGTTCATACCGCCAGGTTTCAGCTTGGCCTGTGGGGATCAGGCCAAAACCCAGCAGTCTGACATCCCGCCTAAAGGTTCCCAGATTGCGAGGGGGTAAGGCCAGGCTGAGGGATCCCACCTGTACATGAATCTGTGCAAAGGGCCTCTGGTACATATATATTTCAGAAAGGAAAAGAGAGAGCGTTAGAAACATCCATAAGAGAGAAACATTGATTGGCTGCCGCCTACACCTCCTACTGGGGATGGAACCTACAACCTGGGCATGTCCCTTGACCAGGAGTTGAATCATAGGTCCACACTCAAGCCCTGAGCCACAGTGGCTGGGCCTAAACTCCATTTTTTAAACAAGAGTTTAGAATCCCCAGGCTTTTGCAACTAAAAGAGCAACATTGAAACTTCGTCTGTGCTTTCTCTGATAATATCCTGCAGTCTTCCCACAGTCCGGAACTAAAGGCAGTTCTGCCCAGACCTCCCACATATGCCTTTGAAAATCTCCCTCTTTAATTTCAGTGCATTTCCATTGATTCCGCTATCAAGTGCACAACCAGACTAAATCATCTAAGACTCATGACATTAAGCAGTAACTTGGAAATACCAAGCACTTTAATGTAATTAGCTTGTCTAAAACAGTTTAGCAAACAGAAAGTCAAGCTTTTGATGGTTTATGCTAATAGGTCTCAGAAGCAGTTATGCTGGTTATGTTATTATTTTTTTCTTTTCCATGCCTCTCTGTTAGTACATTTTACTTGGTGGAGGACTGACACAAACAGACAGCATTTTTTCTTTATCTCTTAAAAATTAATGTTAAATCAGTAGCATTATGCAAGGATAATTAATACTAGGAGTAATTTCAGTGGTTACGGACTTGGGAATGGGAAGTGTCTGATATATTATTTTAATTCAAATACAGATTTGAAAACATAAAAATTCATAGCTGAACAAAATCAAAAGAGAATGTTGAACTGAAACTTTCCATCTGTGGAAATGTTTATACACTGTAGAAGGGACATCATCTAAATAAGTGATTGGAAAAATGTCCCTGTAAAGTACCAGATAGTAAGTACTTTTGGCTCACGAGCCATAACAGCCCATCTGTCATGACTGATGCCATCCACAGAGTGGGATCATTTGCAAGATGAGAGGATTCAGACGTTCAGAGTCAAAGCTGATAGAGTTCAAGGACACTGAGCCATTGAGAGCATGGCCTATGGAAAGAGGGGGCAGGATGTGTAATCCTGTGAATGGGGAATGGATCTTGATAATTGAGTTACCTGGGAAGCAAAATATGAAATAGAGGTTTATGGGGAAATGCTTTTTGGAGTGACCACCTGTGTAAGGAAAGGAAGAGGGAGATGTTGGCCATAATACAGTCTCCAAAAAGTCCTCAGACCTCCATACGGGGAACTCTGAAGCTGGGATGACTCATTCAGCTTTGTCCCACGTTGAGTCATGGGAGAAGGCATGAATGCTTCCACCTTGATTAATCATCAGGAAAAGAATGCCCTGCTTTGGAAGTGTTACCTTGAGGGAGAGGACTTGCTTTAGCCAAAGTGATCCCCAAGGAGGGTTGGGGACTGAAGGCTACCCAACAGCAGCATCCTTTGCTGCTCATTCATTCTTAAAAGAAGACCTGGTGACATACCTCCTGTACAGTACTGTTTACACTTTACCCTGACCTTACCTACTGATTCCGAACTTTTGGACTGGAACCCAGATTCTTCGTCTGCCGGAATGGAAGAATGAATCCATGGACAGAAAGTGGTATAGCAAGTGTGGAAATTTATTGAAGAACAAGAAGAGACTCTCACATGGGGAGAGGGAAGAGTCCCACAGAATGGACTCCCACATAGGAAGAGGGGAAAGGATCCCACTGGGTTCCTTTTCCCTATGGCTTATATAGGCTGCAGATCCTGGTGCCTTAATATCTCCTCTGATTGGTCAATTTTATGAGCCTTGTTACTATAGTAACTCCTGGGCTCAAAGTTGAACCTCACATGGGACATGGGACACATGAGGTTCTCCCTCACCCCTCCTTCTTTATTGCTTTTCTATTCCCTTTGGGCTTTCTTCTTCTCCTTCTGAAGGAAGGGTTTCCTTCTCTTTATTTTGCAAATATAGACCTTTCTTAGCTACCTCCAATTCCCTTGTCTTATAGAGATGTAACTGCACCTGGCTTCCTCGAGATATGAAATGTACCTTCTCCCAGTCTGTGGCCCTGTGATTTTTCCATGGACCCCAATTCTAAAAAATCCCTAAGCCTGAGTATATCCCCCTAAAATCCCTGCTTCACTACCATTAGTTATGCTTACCTTTGTTGGTATAATATTTAGAAGTAGATGCCCCAGTGTTCCCAGGAAAAACCACAAGGAAGGCTAGTGAGATGAATTACAACCCTTCCTTATAGGACAAAAGCATAGATTCATGTGAAAGTCTTTGCTCCTCTCCTCTATGCCCATCTTAGGTTCCTGCTGACCTCAGCTGGGACCTCCCTCTGGTTTACCTGGTGGCATGACCAGATCTGTATTCTTGAGAAAGCTGAATTTCAAGTTCACCATACCTGTTGTAGGCAGGGATTACTGAACTTGCCCAATTACTATCAAAATTGGGCAAGAGAGTTCAGAGAGGCACCCAACTGAATCGTACGTGTGTTCCAAATTCATTCATCCTGCCCCCAGTTTGACAATTGCGCTGATCACATCAGCTCCCCCTCCCTTTAATGAGTAGGGTTAATTATCCTTTCTGATTGTTCTGCTTCTTGAAGTTCTAGCCACTCCCTTTCATCAAACCTGAAGAATCAAGGTGGGCGCTGTAGTATGTATCTCAATAGGACTCGGGTATTCTTTGAAGGAAGACTTTTCGTTTTGGAAATCAAGGTTTTAAAATCCAGAGCCATAAGTTGCAGAGATGACAATAATAAGTAAGAAAATGTGTTGTGGTTTTTTTTGTTTGTTGTTTGTTTGTTTGTGTATTGTTTTCTTAATAAGTGGTAGTAATGGGAACCTGGGACCATTCCTGGGTTTCTGGATGTATGCTTTAAAGTGTACATTATAGCTCTAGTTGATGTGGCTCAGCTGGTTGCAGCAATAGCCCATGTTCGAGAAGGTCCTGGGTTCGATTCCCGATCAGGGAACATACCTAGGTTATAGGTTCTATTCCCCGTGTTGTTGAGTAAGGGAGGCAACTGACATCACTCTCACATCAGTGTTTCTCCACGCCCTCCCTCTGTGTGTGACTCTCTCTCCCTTCTGCTCTCTCCCTGCCTCCTTTTCTGAATAGTTATTATTTAAATACATAAGTACATGCATGAATAAATAAGTACAAAAATACATAAATAAAATGTACGTTGCACCCTAGAGGATGGCTGCATATCTTCTCAAGATATAGTCCTCAGGCTGGTGACCTAAAGTACCTGTCTTTATGGGTCAATTTGTCCTGCAGCTTATGGGCTATGTGGTATATCATGGAACCCAGAGTGCAGGGCCATTCCTTTCCCACCATTGCTATAATTCCCTTGAAATGAAGTGAGGTAAAGTGACATTCCATGTTGGCAGACAATGCAGATACACACCTGCACATATAGGCAGTCTTCTTCCTAATTATCATGGTGAATGCTCTTTGGTATGTGTTGTAATCGGATTTGAAAATCTTCCCATTTTATCTTTAGTCCCTTTTGATTTTCCCCATGCTCCTACCCCAAGTTTTCTGGTCCCTCACCTTCTATACCTTATTCATATTCATGTAAATTCTAACCTCAGGCTATGAGTCTTTCTAAACAGTGAATGACACCTAGCCTGGAATCATTGATTTATCCCTTTCCCATATGTCTTGTCTTTTTCCCAAGCAATTAAGAGTAGCAGTCATCACCAAGTTCTACTGTTCTTCTAATTACTGGTTCTCTCCTGCTGGATCCATGGACACAGCAAATGCATTTGCTTGTACTAGTGTAATATCTCAGTTCATTACTGGTGACAGTTTTGACAATTGCACTGATATTATGAGCCAGGGACTCTCTGTGCTCCACCTACAGTCAGCAAGGGGTCTCTTTATCACCAGCTGGTGGCAAGTCATCCAACTCCAAAACCCCATCCTAGAATCTGCTTTGTCAGAATACGTCTGGCACCGACAAAAATAGCTTGAGTTCTCCAAAAAGCAAACTCTGATACAGAGATGAGTTTCCTGGGGAGTTATTAGGAAATACTCTTGGAGTCACCACCTGTGCAATGGAAGGACAGAAAGAAGGGTTGGCCAGAAGGACAAGATGAGCTGTAACTCAGATATGACAGAGCTTCCGCCATCTCCACGTGAGAGTCTGATACCAGGAGGGTCCTTCAGACTTGTTCCAGGAACTGGCCAGGGAGTTTGTTCTGTGCATTGTCACATCAGCGAATCATTGGCTGAGGGCTGTCCTGGGAAACTTGTTATATGAATATCATTATTAACCAATTCAAAAGGAAAACCAATATGTTATTAAGCGATATATGTAGTTAATTTTTTAAATAAAATATAATCCTATACTTCTGATCTATATGACCTTAGGAGTATTAAAAAATCCATTCACTTCATCACTTAAAGAACTGACATTTAATTACTAGGTATTAGTCAGATACCATGCTAGATGCTGGAGAAATAATATTGTACACAATTTATGGGTACTACCCAACAGAGGTGATTAAGAAATATTGGACCATTTAACATGTGACTTTTTTTTTTCTCCAGAGAGAATTTGGAAATTTCCTTACGTTCTTATAATACTTAGTTCACTCAATGAAGATAGGGCTTCTTTGTGTTTTAGAGATTTTTAGTGGCAATAGTGGGAGGAAAGTGGTAGATAAACACACATCTTAAAAATATATAAGCAGCCAAGCCAGTGTGCTCAGTGGTTGTGCATTGACCTATGACCCAGGAGGTAATAGTTCCATTCCTGATAAGGGCACATGCTCAGGTTTAGGATTGATCTTCAGTAGGAGGCATGCAGGAGGCAGCCAATCAATGATTCTCATCATTGATGTTTCTATTCCCCCTCTCCCTGCCTGTCTCTGAAATAAATAAAAATATCTTTAAAAAAATAAAAAAACATGTAAGTGGATAATGAGTAAATATTTGCAGATTAATTACAAAATCATCTGACCTAGAGTTAGTACTGCAAATAAAATTATGATAGATACTAAAAGGGAGTAAATAGAAAGCTGATATTTATAGAGATTTGGACTTGGCTCCTATTCAGTAGCGGCTGGCCAAAGAAATGATGTAGGTGAAAGAGCTTGGCACTTAGAGAAACTACGAGGTCAATTCTGCTGTATTTAAGGAATAACTGAATCAAAATTTCTGGTCTCCTCTTAAATCTGTTCTACTTTTTTTTTTTTTTTTTTTTTTTTTTAGACCTTTGGTGCATTTTCATGTGTTGTTTTTCTCTGAAGTCAAACCCGCATAGAATTTTGTAGCCCTGTGGCACTTGGTAGGGGGCTAGTCACATCATTGGGATTAAATAGATTTTGATTAAATAACTATAAAATTCATTAATTTCAAATCCAAGAAAATTGTTCTTTTTTTGGAGGTCTGAGAATATGCTATAATCAAACTAACATTATTCTCTGATTTAAAGTTAAAGTACAGCACAGTGGGTACATTTTATTGTTGTTGTTTTTAAACAGCATGAACCTTGGCCAAAAGCCCTACGAGGAATTAATCTGAGTGAATTACCTGCACTTTCTAGTGAGATTGTAAATATGAGCATGGATGAAGAAAATAATAAAACCTCAAGGTATTAATTAAATTTACTTATGTAACACATAGGTAAATGGCAGAGTTTGGAACTCTCTCACATATTTTTATTTTCTCTAATTTATCATAAAATATAATAATGAGAGAAAGAATGATTTTCTGAGGCTTTTTCTTCTTCTTTTGAATCTTTAATACCATTTGACAGGTGTAAAATTTTTATTGATAATTATGGGATCATTGAGGGGGAACATCAGCTCTTTGATTTAAAAAATTGTATCTATTTTTATTAGAACAGATCATCAATAAATTTTGAATTCTTTAGGCAATAACATAATCTATAGGATCATTATTTCTGTGAGGAAAATGGAGCTTCTTAGGAAATGTTTGTTGTTATTTTACCCTGAGTTATTTCTATCCAAACTTATAAAGTGAACAAATTGGAGCTGGCAACAGGAGGCACTAATGTTGGTTCTTCTATGAGCAGTGAGTTTTTTCTCTATTAGGTAACTCAATTTTCCCACCTGAGGAGAGAGAAATAGATTAATCCTGGAGTCCTTTTCCACTCTATCTTCTATATTCAGTATAAATCAACTGCATCTTCTTAAATCTTGTTTCTATTTCAAGCTATCCTTTAAAGTCAAATAGGCCAAATTATATCCACTCTACAAAAGTCAAAGGCATCAAAACTTGTTGAGGACAACCAGTGCATTAGATTGCCTCTAGCTGAAAATAATCCCATCCTCAGAGGCCCAGTGCCCACTAGATACATGGAAGGTGACAGAAATAGTGACTTCACACTTATTTTATTACTTCCCTTGAATAGACAATGGCAGCATGTGACCTTGAGTATGTGAGGATGTGACATGGTATGTATGAGTCAGCCATTCAAGTCCATTCATGTGTAGGTTTGTCAATCAAGGAGTCCCCTGCCATTATAATGAATGGGGTCTGACAAAAACATGACTCTGTGTTTTCTTCCTAATCCAAATAAATTTCCATGGATTCTCATATTAGAAGGCTTCCTCCTGGACCTCCTTTGCTTATTTCTCTCACCACCACTCCCCCTCACCCCTCAAAAAAGTGCTATGGGAGATTGAATGATGATTTCCAAAGATATCCACGCCCTACTCCCCAGGAACATGTGCATGGGTTACCTTTAAATTTACAAAGCACTTTCCTTTGGGAAAAACACGAGGTTCAGAAGTATCAGGGTTCTGACACCCGCTCTGCCACTTACAAGCTGGGTGAGCACAGGCAGCCTGCACAATTTCCTGAGTCTCAGCGTTCTCATCTCAAAAAAGTGAAAGTGGTCATATTTATTACATATGTTTATTTTGAAGATAAAATGAAGTAAAAATACATAAACATACATGACCTCACAGCTCCCTTGTCCCAGGAATCTGGTATGGCTTAACTGAGTTCTTTGGCCACAGGTGTCTTAGAAGGCTTCAATTAAGGTGCAATCATGTCAACATGTCCAAGGTCATGCACACAGTGGTTCACAGGACTCAGTTCCTTGAGGGAAGCTGGAATGAGGGCTCAGTTCCTGATTAGAGTTTATCCTTGGGGACCACCTTCAATTTCTTGTCCTGTGGGAATGAATATCCAGAGGACAGCTGAGTTCCCTCTATGTAAGCAAGTCACCATGCCCAAGAGGGTGTCCCCAAGAGAAGCCACAGACTCTTAGTAACTTCATTTTGGAAGAGACACCCCATCATTTTTGTTTTATTCTATTGATTAGAAGCCATTCATCAGCTCAAGCACTTAAGTGGAAGGCATTGTACGAGGGTGCACATTCCAAGAAGCGAAGGCTATTGGAGATAATCCTGGAGGCTGCCTACCATAGTTATTTTTAAAAAATATACTTTTATTCATTTTGGACAGAGATAGAAACATTAATGATGAGAGAGAATCATTGATTGGCTGCTTCCTGCATGCTCCCTACTGGAGATCAAGCCTGCAACCCAGGCATGTGCCCTGACCTAGAATGAAACTGGGACCTCCTGGTTCATGGGTCAATGCTCAACCACTGAGCCATGCTGGCTGAGCTACCATAGTCATTTTATGCAGTTCTTAAAATTGTTGTTCACTAAAATTCTGGACATTGCTCAGGGCATCTTCTTTATTTTAATATGTATTTTATTGTTTTTTTTTACAGAGGGGAAGAGAGAGGGATAGAGAGCTAGAAACATTGATGAGAGAGAAACATGGACCAGCTACCTCCTGCACACCTCCCTCCAGGGATGTGCCTGCAACCAATGTACATGCCCTTGACCAGAATCGAACCTGGGACCCTTCAGTCCGCAGACCAACGTTCCATCCACTGAGCCAAACTGGTTTTGGCAAGGCATCTTCTTTTCAATGCCTCTTCAATAGCTAACTCTGGGCAAACTAGGCGTGCATCCCGTTCTAAAGCTCCATCTCCTTCCATGTTTGAATGTCTATTTTCCTGAGTATATGAAAGGATAGGAGTAATTTAGAACTCTCGTCTAGTTGTTGGCCTAGGTAATGGAATATATCAAGTGACAAAGTTCTGCAAAACACTTGGTCACAGAGGAAAAACAGATTAATGCTCTCTTGACTATGACTTCCACTAGTGGGTGCAGCATGCAATCACAATTTCCAAAACAGTTATTTTGGATTGAATAGCTCTCCAACGCCTGACTACTGATTTAATGGTGCCCCAAGCTGCTAGAAACTAGAGGTTAAAGCCCATGGGGAGAGGCATTGAAAACTATCACCACATGGATTGTCCTCAGGCCCCAGAAAGAGGGAAGGGGAGAAAGAGGGAAATGGAACAAAAGAGAAGCCCACAGCCAGCTAAGGCTTTCAAGGGCACTCAGATACTGCCATTTTTATTTTATTTTTTATTTTCTATGTGTGTATGTGTTTTGCTATTCTTTTTTTTTAATGTGTTTTTTTGCCACTGCAAATGTTAAATGTAGATGATTATAAACCCCGCATTTGTTTTGTTTTGCTTTTACTTAAAAGTGAAAATTAAAAGACAGTGGGAATAAAGTATAGGAGAGCTTTTGACAGCAAAAGGATGGATGGAAAGCCCATTACCCATAATCATAATAATACAAGCCCGGCTGGACAGTGCCAGGGAGAGAACCTCTCACAGGGGGCCTGGAACTGACCCAGGCCTAGTAGGCCCCGGGGCCACACAGAAATGAGATTGCAGAGCCCCAGGGGGAAGCACTGAAGGCTGCCAACCTGGTGGGCTCTGAGATCTGCACTGTGTGGGACAATGGGAGGCGGGAGGATTGGCAGCTCCCTGACTGGCAGTGGGTGGAGAAATGCAGGAATGGGCTGCCTGCCCAGAGCGCCAGAGACCTGGGAGGAGAGGGTATGAGGGGCAGACAAAAGAAACCTGAATGCCAGAATAAAAGATCTAATCAGAAACCAGTGGAAAGAATGGGGTAAGGCTTTTATATCCAGAGCATGAAATACACAGTTGGAGAAACACAGAATGAGGTTAAAAAACAAACTTCTCCATGGAACACAAACAGAATTTTGTCGAGGGAAGCTATTTTTATTTTTCTAAGATTTATTGATACACAGAAAAGGACACAAGTCATAATTTAATAGCTCAATGAATTTCCCCCCACACACAGAGTAAATACACCTTTTAATCCGCACTCCAGTTTAAATAAAAGACTATTACCTGCCCTCAGAAAGTCTCTCGTGCCCTCTTCCATTTACTTACCACCCTCCTTCCTCAAGGTAATCACAGCATAGATGAATGTTTACATTTGAACTTGATGTAGATGAAGCCTAATGGCAGGTTCATTCGTGCCAATCTATTTTGCTCAACATTGTTTCTGAGACTCATCTACAAAAAGTGTTTTCAAGCTAAATGACTTTCTTTCTTCTCCAGCTCATAACTTCAGTTGACTATTGGAATTGGAATCAGATTATCCCAACCAATAATCAATCTAATCAATTTGAACTGATAATTGATTAGGTTATCAATCATTGCAAATCAGGAAGACTTACTATTCCATTTCTCTAATAAAATAAAAAAAGTCTAAGTCTAAATATTTTACATTCTTTACAAAAATATTTTATGTTTTTATATACACAATGAAAGAATTCTAAAGTAACAAATATCCTATAATATGTTATTATTATTTTAAATGTCTGAAAATGTTAATATATATGATTTATTTTAACTATGCTGCTAAAATTTACTCCGAGATTTGGAATCTATCTTTTCTAAAGTGATAACTGGATATATATATATATGTTTTCTACCTATATAAAACCCTAATATGCAAATCAACCAAACAGCAGAATGACAGGTGGAACAACTGGTTACTATGATGTGCAGTGACCATTAGGGGGCAGACACTCAACACTGGAGCTGCCTCCAGCCTGCATACCCCAACTGGTGGTGGCAATGGGGGGCAGGGCCAACAATCGGGTGGTGCCAGGCCAAGGTGCCTGTGAGCGGGCCACTAATCACACCACTGGTTGCCCCACAGATTGGCCCTGATTGCCAGCCAGGCCTAGAGACCCTTACCCATGCATGAATTTTGTGCACTGGGCCTCTAGTTTTAAATAAGAAAACAGTAGTTAAATAATACATAGTCATAGGTTATATGATATCAATAAGCATTTAATTTTATTTAAAAATTTACTTGATTTCCTGAATTAGCAAGCGTCCTCTCAACTAAACTAATCCACTGGTTTTAGCTTTTGAAGTTCTCAAAGACTATTACATATGGGAAACTCAGTAATGTGTGGGCAAGCAGTTAAGTCTCATACAGTATTAATAACAACTATAATGAGAAATATATAGCAACAGCATCAATCAGGTATTGTGTACATGCTAAATACTTTACAAAGTGCTCCACGTACTATGATGGCGCTCCACGTACTATGATGACATAGAATTATTGGGTTGGCACAATCATATTCTGCCATCCTTCAGATGAGTAAACAAAGGCCAAAGAGGGTCAAGAAACTTGTCCAAGGTCTTACAATAGTGATGAAACCCAGAGCAGCCTGGATGCAAATCTGCTCATTACAATGATGCCATGCTTCCCGAGAAAATACAAACAGAGATAGCTATGCTTCTGCAACCCACGTAACAAGGCAACGAGGACCACAGATGGCGTCCCAGCTGTGTCTGCTATACATCTGGGACAGCCATGTCACCTGAAACCACTTCCCATCACACAAACGGAAACAAAATTTGGCCAATTATTTGGTTAATCCTGTTCATTTCAGTGAAGCCACCAGGTTTAAAAATAAATATTATTTGGCCTGAAACATTGATTTGGCTGTCAGAATCTATTGAAGGAACTGAATAATCAGGAATTCTTCACAAAATCTTGCTCAACTATATACCATTCAATTATCTCATTCAATCTGCCACATAATATGGGTATTTTGTCTTAAATTGTCTATGTGCTTGTTATCACATTTTATTTTGCATCGTACCTCGACAGCTACTTAACTGTTTTTAAAGTGTGTAGTTTATATTTGAGCATATGGTAGAATTAGAACTTGAGGTAGCAGGTTAGATGGTGAGAGAGGTAGGAGGAGGGAAGTCAGAGGACTGGAATGTGTTGCTTCTATTGTAATTTAGCATCTTTTTCTCTCATTCCAGAGAGACCTTAAATGATGTATGTGTGTTTATTTTAAAGACCACTTGGGGAGAAGCTGTTAACTGTCATCAAATAAATTTCACATGATCATTCTCACTACCATTTATTTCCCCTGCCTTCGGAAATAGAAAAGAAAACTTCATGTTGTCATTCTCTATTTCAGATATTAATTCCTAGATGAGTTTGATTTTTTTTTGCAATTGAATGGTGATAAAATGAATCTATTTTGAAGCACATTAAGTCTGCAAATTTGAACACTTTGATGCCAGTGTTCATTTTATTGCAAGGTATTCTATTTTCACCTTCATAAAACTGAATGCTTGCATGTACCATATAATTAAATTTAGCCATACCAAGAGCTCAGGTCTATACATTTATTAACTCTTGACTGCATCACTACCTAGGAAGTTTAATAAAGTTGACTACAATTTTTAAAATCTCTGATGTAACTTATTTAGTATGTATATGGTTTAAATCTAGAGTTTAGGGCATTGCAGAATATCCCTCTTATTCCCATCGCCCCCATCACAGCGACACAGTTCTGGTCCAGCAAAGACACCTAAGCTTGGCAAGGAATCCTTTTCTTCCGGGTTACATAACTCCCCTCTAAGTAGTCTCTGTTGCCTGCTGCCAGGAACAGATTTGCTCCTCTGAGGGAAGGAGAAATTAGTTGTTACTCTTCAAGATTGAGACTTATAAAATACATCCTGGCTAATCACCAGAAAATGAACATTTTGCAGATCTTGGAAAGTTTGAAGCTACTAAAGGTGGCATTTGCATTCTTTCAGCAGGATTTTATTCAGATCAGTTCTGCAGGAAACCTAGAGGCTATATAATAAGAAACGGGACAGGGACGGACATATTCACTGGCATAGAAACTCCCAAAGTAGCTATGGTGACATTTTTAAAAGAGAGATGTGCTTTTTAAGGCGAAGGTCCAGAGCCCCATGGAAGCTTTTGCACTCATTGTTGATAGGTGTATGCTGCTTTCTGTAGCATTGCCAAATATAAACTCACCGTCTTCCCTGCCTTTCTCCACTCACTACCCACCCCATCTACTTACTTTCTGTTCAAAATCGATTATAGATGTTTCCCCAAAGAACCCCCTGTTGTACCTCCTGCTTCCTTCCTCCGTTTTCTCTGTGTAGATGACCTTCTGTGATTCGCCCTCGTTAAGTGCAATCCAAAAGTTAAAGCTCAGAGGTCATCTCTTTTGTGTGTGTCTTTTGCTGTCAGTCAGTCTTTTCCAATGTACTGTCTAGACAAGCTCTCTCAGTTTACTCACACCCCCGTCACTCCCCTGACCTCTCTGATCTAGCCTTGTTCACCTGTTCTCCTGAAACTGTTCTTACCAAATCGCTAAAACCTTTCATGCTGCTAACTGAGTGGCTTTCTCTGCCCTCAGCAAGCTATGTTTTCTATTAAATTTCAAAAAAGTAAACTATTGCTTTCTTTTTGGAAATCCTCTTCTATCTTGACTTTTGGAACTCCCCTCTCTACTGATTTTCCATCCCCTGGCTTTCTCTTTCTCATTTTTCTTCACTGGCTCTATTCTATCCCAAATCTGTAAATAGCATTTTCCCAGGGCTTAGTTCAAGTCACTTTTTCAGACTGCACCTCACCCTCCAGTGATGTCTTTAAAGCTGACGGGTTCAAACACTACTGGCATGCTAATCATGTCTAGATTTATAAGTTCAGACCACACTTGTGATTTTCATATTTGCTATCTAAACTGCCTACTTTGTATAATCCTGCCCTGGAATAACTCCCATCATCTTTTTTTAATTGAATCTCTAAATTACCTTTTTTTAGAAATATATTTTATTGATTTTTACAGAGAGGAAGGGAGAAGGATTTAGAGTTCGAAACATTGATGAGAGAGAAACTTCTATCAGCTGCCTCATGCACACTCCTGACTGGGGATGTGCCCACAACCAAAGTACATGTCCTTGACTGGAATCGACGCTCTATCCACTGATCCAAACTGGTTTTGGCCAAATTACCTTTTGATTTGGACCACCACAACCTACCTTCCATCTAGTTGTCCAAGGTGACATCCTGCTTACTCTGTTTACTATCCCACTTTTTTTTTCTCTTCACTGAAATGCTCCATATAATGTATGATGAACAAGTTCTGAAAACTTTGATACAAAAGAAATCTCAAGTCTGCCTAGTTTTCTCTAGCTCTATTACTACCACCTTAATTTAGAATGTGTGTGTATGTGTGATATGCATATATACACATAGATTTGAAACTCTTTATATAATATAAATGTATAATTATAATGTGTGCAGTTGGTATTATGACTAGCATGCTCACTCCCATTATTTGATAAAATTACATTCATAAGATATCAAGTGTCCTATTTTAAGCTTTGAAAATTAGATCATGCTACATGTCATATGAATTCACTTATTTGAAATCCAAATATGTACCAAACTAGTTACAATAAACAAAATCAGAATCATGTTTGCTATGAGGGTGATGGTTGTTAGTGGATGAATTATAAGAAGGAAATTGACTGGAATGGTGTCACAGGAAACTTTCAGAGAGGCTCATACTTTTCTATACATTGTTTTGGATAGTGGTTACATGGTTTTTAACAAGTGTCAAAACTCATCTAGCTGAATGCTTCAGATCTCCCTTTACAGTATATTCATTGTATAGCAATTAAAATAAAGCAAGCCATAAAGGCTATAGCTTCACATTGAGTGTGGAAAAAAATTTTTACACCTCAAAATGCTGTGAATGGTCTTCCCTCATATTTACTCATCTTTTAGTGTTTTGAATATATGTTGGAGACAGAAAGCTGCTTTAGGACTCTGGAGCCAAGCCGGGCACTCAGTATTCTACATTCTCAAACAACTGTTGCCCATGTCTGTAGGAAAGTAACTCTGATGTCTTCTGACATGGTGTTATGTTTATGTATCATGGAGTAATGAGTTTGTTCCATGTTGAAAATAAAGCCATGTCAAAGGGTACTAGAGTGATACTCTTAGTCTTGTCAGAAATGACAGGATATCAGAACCCTAAAGGTTCTTAGGACTATTGAGCACAAGCATCCATCATATCCCTGAGTCCCACTTAAATGTACAACTACCACTTCACTGGGTTCAGAGCATCCCCCTTGAAGGGGAAAACTAAAATATTACAATATGTGCATAATAGAAGAATTAGCATCATGTTATTTTTTTGTGGGGTAAAGAACAATGGAATAATTGAAGACTGTAGGGATGTTTAATCAGTAGAAGAGGGAGATGGTGAGAGTGTAAGGTACACGACAAGTAGCTACAACCATTGTAGATTCTTTTAATCTATCATTTTCTTTTGGTATCAATGATTTTAATATACTATAATTCATAAGTATTGATATTGATAAATTATTCAAGAATAATAGTTTTCCAATATGTCTCAGGAATATTGACTTAAGTCCAATAGCAATAAAAATGTTCTCAAATTGTCCAAGGACAGAGTGAGTTTCTTGGGATGCAGTCCTTTGTATGTCTCTGGTCAGACATATAACAAAGGTGTTTCCCAGGGGCCTGATGATCAGACGATTCCTGATTGGCTGGCTTAAGATTCTCTTCTGGGAGAACTGGGAACTCTAAGTGTCAGTTTGGTGGTTTGAGGCTTAGCTTAAACGACTCCATTTAAGTCAATTGTCTTGATTTTAACAACTTCCACTTTTCAATCTCTTACTGTTGGCTTAGAGTTATCCCACACAACTCTCCATTCTGCACCAGGCATCTCTGGTAAATGTTTGAAAGTATTTTTCCACTTCCATCTGTTTCTATTGTATTTTATAACCTAGGAATCCCTCCCTAACCCTCCCCCACACACAAATTTCTGGTCTATGGATGATCTTTCTTACCTGCCTATATGCTACCATCTCTATTTACCTACCTCTGTTTCAGTACCTACCCCACCAAGTTGTAATGATGTTTCTACCTATCTGTTTCCCAGCTTCCTGTGAACATATTGAAAGGTGGAATGGTTTCATATTCTCTCTACTCTAATGCCTATCACAGTACATGCCACTGAAATAGTTAATCAGTTTACTTTGAATGAATAAATTAAGGAATGTTTCCTCCAGTAAGAAAACTTCACAAGCATTCCCTCCCATTCTCATTTGACCATCAACATTTCCCCTAAAGATATTATTTCTCAACTCTCCTCAAAAAAGATAGGTTCGTCAGGAGACAAACCCCATTAGAATTTAGCCTCAGAAAATTCCACTTGATGAAGAACATAAAACCTGCAACATAGTTTTTATAATGGAAACTCTTTCATGACCTTAGCAATAGCTCTGTGGTTGTGGCATTCTAATGAGCGTAAACAGGTAGCAGAATCGCATTTGCACCAGTAATAAAAATAAGTCTCCTTTCCCCGTGGACTCAGCAGTACACCCAGCCTCCCAGAGCTGGCACAGGTTTTTCCTCCAAGAGCCCAAAAGCCACAGCCAACTCAATAGAAGATTAAATAGATTTTGTGAAATCAAAATGAGATGAAAGTACGTTTCAATTAGGAGGGAAGGAGGAGAGGAGGTGACAAGGGAGAAAATGTGTGCAAAGCATTAGTCTCTCTAATCTCCGAAAACAGAGTCTCTCATCGGGGCTGAACTCACATTGACTAATCACAGAAAGCACAGGGTGAGGATGAGAGAGACTCCTGAGGAGGCTGGGATCTGACAGACTTCCCTGATAACCTTGACTGCCTGGGACAAGAACTGGGCTGAGCTTCGAGAGGAAACTTGCCTGGCAAACAAGCTGGAATTACAGCAACTTTAATTAAAGCCAGTGGGGGGATATTAAAAATGGCGAGTAATTAGAGCAGCAAGAACAAAAGAGAAAAGAAAGAAAAAGAAACAAAAAGATGATTCCCAAAAGACTCTGGAGGTGTAGAGTTTGCTGGACAGCATTCCAATGACCACTATTCAACGTGAACTTGATGTTTTGCCTATTTCCAATTTAAGTTGTTGATCTGCAACATGTTTGTGTGTGTATGTATGTAAGTATCTGTGTCTCTATGTATGTGTGTGATCCCCTGTTATCTGTATTTTTCCTTGGCTGTCAGCTGAGTGGGAATGAGAAAGTGACATGATCCAAGCTGGATTTTAATGAGGACGGCTCGCTGCCTGCCAAATCCTTGGGCATGAAGTTGGCGGACTGGACCCACTGGTCCTTGAGGGTCCCCGCTCTGGATCCCTGAGCCCCTCTGTTAGAAACTTGGCAGCCAGTTCGCAGCCTCTCTTTCCTTCTGCCAAGCAGATGAAGGTGGCGTCTGGCTCGGAGCGTGCGATGGTGAATGTTGCCAAGGCTGTCAGAGGCCCAGGGAAGGCTCATTTCCTGTCTTAGGGAATTTCACATCCAACCCAGGGACCCTCAGCTGGTGTCACCTTTCCTGAGAGATCACAACTTTCCTACTCCCCATAAACAGCAAAGATGACAGTTTCTACATTTAGTTTGGTAAAGACCCAAGAACAAAATTTCACTTTAAAAAGTTGTCCCCGCGAAGGGCTGGCTGTATATCTGTAGACAGGAGCATGTGTGGGAGAGTTTCAGGCAATGACGCTAAAATTTCAAGAAAGAGTCAGATTCTAAACTTCCTGGAGATGAACTTAAGAAAAGGGTTTGAATTGTTTATGGAAATGTTATAAGGCAGCAACAAAGCTCTGTAACCAGGAGAGTAACATGCACTTTTATTATCATTATGATTAGTTTGCATTAGAAATTTATACTTGAGGCACTGAGAGAGATGGACGTGAGATACAAAAAACAGAGACAAGAAGATAATATAGATGATGTTTGTTAGGATGGAAAAAAATATGATGTTTGTAGGATGAAAAAAAAAAACACCTTGGAAGTGGGCATAAAAACAAACAAAACAGTATCCATATTTCAGAATTATGAAGCAGATGGAATCAACTAGAGTCTGTGGTTGACTTTGTGTCAGAGATTGAAAAAGGATACCCACTTTTCATGTGTGCACATCTAAGTGGATGGCTTTGTTGATCACCAGGGCTGAAAATTTAGGATAAGAATGTTACTTTCTCCTTTACAACAGGAAATGGCAAGTTTGGGATTATTTATAAATATATTATTTTTAATATGTGTACAAAAGGAGATAACTGGTTGATATTTCTCCCAAAGAGTGAGCAGCATTCTTTGTCACAAATCTTCAGTCAACAGGCATGCATGAGCGTTAAGTCAACTTACTAGTAGATGTTTTTGCCCCAAAACATCAAGTCTTCTTAAGCTGAGTCTCCAGACATTGTGAAGTAAAAGCAAGCCCCATGATTGTCCTGAGTCCAAATTACTGACCCACAGAATCCACAATCATAGTAAAGTGGTTGTCTTTTGTCCCTAAGTGCTGGGGAAGGTTGTTAGGCAACAATGACGAGTGAAGAGAAAGTTTGAACTTGAAAGCAAAGTTGTATAAAATATTCTATATTCTATATAGTAGTATGCTATAGCTAACTACAATATATGATGCACTCTACACAATGAAAACCTAAATATGGCATCTACTTGGGAACAAGTGGAAGCAGGCAAAGCCTTCAGGAAACTATGGGGAAAGCTACAAGGACCTTGATTGGTTAACCCTTGGAAGACTAGGAAGAAAATATAAAAAGCTGTAGAAATGGAAACACTTTCTGAAGTTGCCGAAAATTTGGTAAAACGATCACCTTGAGTTATGTGGAATATGTGAAATGCACTTAATTAACTTGATGAGATGGTGATGGGTATTTCCAAATGGAATAGAGAAGAAGATGCTTCTGCCTTCTTGTGTAATCTAAAAAGACAAGGATAAATGAAAGAATGAACTATTCCATTCTTAAGTATAAGTTTATAATATATTAAGTGATCAGAACAATCTTTCAGACAGCAATACGTTCTCAAATTAAGAAAGGTCCTCTGGACAACTTTTAATATTGGGATGGAAATGAAGATCCACTGTCATGATCTTAAACCTAAGGCAATGTCGAACAGAAGTTTTCAGAAAGAAAGAACTTAAAAGCAATCATTAAAGATTAACTTAATTATAGACAGGGTTTTTGATGTGTTAAGAGCATGACAGTACTCACCTAAGCTTATACTTTACATGTTTAGCCACAGAAGACTAGATCAGTTTTCCCTAATCACAAATTACAAGGAAAAAAAAAATCATTGTAAGCTAATGGTTAAATGAATAAGAATTGACCATTGTCATGATTGGATCAAATATTATAGCATTCTAGTACTCATCTGATATACCCCAGAGCACTGTGGCCAAGGACTGGAAACACTCAATACAAAGCTTTTTGCCAGAAACCTATTAAAGAGGCTAAGTGATCAATAGCAGAAGAAAGAAGTGGCCCAGTCAGCGTGGCTCAGTGGTTGAATACTGACCTATGAACCAGGAGGTCACAGTTTGATTCCTGGTCAGGCCACATGCCTGGGTTTCAGGCTTGATCCCCAGTAGAGGATGTGCAGGAGGCAACCGATCAATGATTCTCTCTCATCATTGATGTTTCTCCCTGCCTCTCTGAAATCAATAAAATACATTACAGAAGAAGAAGAAGAAGAAGAAGAAGAAGAAGAAGAAGAAGAAGAAGAAGAAGAAGAAGAAGAAGAAATAGAAGAAGAAAGAAAGAAAGAAGTAAACTTAGCTTTTGTTACTCAGAATCCTTACCACTGATGACTTTGCTAGCATTTAGTATATAAGGCACTGGCCTGATCAGCCAGTGTTCCATCTGAATCACAGAACATCAACAACCTCATAGATAGATGTTGTAGGGCCACCCACTGGGAGACTTTAGCAGGTCTCACCTGTGAGGAGATCACTGGGAAATAAAGGAGTGTTTCCATCAGCACACTGGTGCTTTTTATGAAGTATGAGGGAGAGATTATTACAAAGCAGAATAAAGTAACCTCAAGCTGGTAGAAATTCATAAAGTGTAATCCTAAGAAGATGTGTAAAGATACACACCCTGGCTTTGTTTATCCCAAAGGATAGAGCATAGAGCCTTGTTGTGAGTGAGCCTTGTTGTGTTTGGATCCTGTCTTTTTACCGAAAAGTAACATGGACCACAATGCATTTCTCAGAGGGAGTGACCCTTTCTGTCGCCTTCCAATTTGAATGTGAAATTATAGCTCCTGTACATTTTCCACCGAGGACAGAGAATCACAGTTGGCTTTTACTGCAATTGCCCGAGGAATCTAGAGTCTGTCCCTGAACAAAGGAGCATTGTAAAGCCGCCAGACAGAACACCCTCCAGAGGGGAGAGAGGGGTGGACAGGGCGACCCAGCAGCTGGTGCAGGGATCTGCCGGCAGCAACATCTGCAGGGCTCTGATTCAGGTGCCAGGGATGCCAATCATGCTGCAGACTCAGTGCCATCAGCGTTGTGGAAGCTAATGGTTAACTGAATGTGAATTAAATTGCTGGTTTTGTCATAATTGGATCAAATTACATAATATACTCATCTACTCAGGGAGATAGCAGCCCCTCCTCAGAGCAGCCCTGCTGAAAGCTTCTCATCTCTCAGGATGGCACGTGCTGCATGGTCCTGTAACTCTGGGAATGTCACTTCCTTGTGAGGTTGGGGCAGGCAAGCATTGCCCTGGAGATGCAGAATGTCACCAAGGGTAGGAGGTATCCAAATGCCACAGCTGTTACATTTTTTTCAAATGCAAGCACTTTTCAATTTCATTTGATTTGAGAGAGAGAGAGAGAGAGAGAGAGAGAGAGAGAGAGAGAGAGAGAGAGAGAGAGATTTATTGGCCGCCTCTTACTTGAGCCCCCACTGGGGATTGAACCCACAACGTGGGTATGTACCCTTACTTGGAATTGAGCCTGCCACCTTCTGGTGGATGGGATAATGCTCCAATCAACTGAGCCACATTGAAAATGGGCCAAGTGCAAGCACTTTGAACCTTGCACTATAAGTTATTACAGTGCAAAGTTTGCAAATGCACATGCGTACTCAAGAGTAAAAGCTAAGGGAAGTTAAAAAAGAAAGAGAAAGAAAAAGAAGACCTAAAGAGAGAAACAGAAAGAAGGAAAGAAGCTCCTTGACTCACTGAAGTGTACTACATAAAATGTGTGTATTTGGAGTTAAAAGTAGCAAAACATAACGATTTGTTCTCTATTTGAGAACAACTATACCAGTTTGCAATCACACAGCTAACTCTTAGAAGATTTATGTTGTAATTCCAGCTTGTTGAATCTTGATACTGTTATGCTGTGTCTAGTATTTCACATTCTGCCTATCCTTTCTGTAGATTTCATAAATGCATGGTCACACTGCTTTCTATCAATTCTTTCAGTCTCTCTATCCTTTCTTTTCCTTTCTCACCCTCTCCCTTCCTCCCTCCCTGAATCAAACATAAAAGACTATCATCAGTTTATTATATATTTGGGGTTTCTGCATTCATTTTTTCTTCCTAAGTCTAAAAAGCATCATTACTTCCAAGGTTGACTCTCAAAACTCATTTCACCATTATTCCCAACAGTCTAAAGGGCTCATGCATTATTTCATAGAAAAAGTTATGATGAAGGTTAAAGGAGAAAGAGAATTTGGGGATGTTCAGCAATAACATAGTATTAGAAACAAAACAGGGTGTGTGTGCAAATAAGCACAGGCCAGCCAGCCAGATACAGTGAATACCAAGAAGAAAAACATCTACCATCTACTCTGTCCTACCATTATTTTTTTCCTAAAAAAATATTTAATGTCACAAAAAATAATAGATATATAACCTTTGATAAAATAATGGTCTTTTATTTTATCCTTTCCCTGGCTGCAGGCACCAGTTTTCCTCTGGTACTCAGGACCTGGGCAGCAGTGGAGCCAAGCCTTCAGCCTTCAGGCTTGGTTCTGTCCTCAGTGGAACCTTCAATCTTCAGTTTTTAGTCTTCATTCAGGTGGAGCCTTCAGTCTTAGCTCTGTGCCTACATATGCAAATTAACCTGTCAACTTTGTTGGGTTAATTTGCATATCCACTCCTGATTGGCTTGTGGGTGTTGTGGAGGTATGGTCAATTTGCCTTTTTCTCTTTTATTAGTGTGTGTGTATATATATATATATATATATATATATATATATATATATATATAATATCACTCTATATGTCTCTGTTATCTCTCCCTTCATAATTTAATGACCACTCAAGCTATGTCCAAAGCCTGTTTCTTATAGGTCCATGAAGCTTTGAGCACACCTCTCTGGATAGGATAAATAGAGGAAGTAAACTGAAATATCAGAAGCATTGATTTTTTGCTAAACAAATTTTGGCTTGAGTCCCAGCTATAATTTCAGCTTGCTCACCTCCATAACAGGGGCAACAGTACCAAGTCATAAGTGGTTGTGCATGTGATACAAGAGAATTGTGAAGGACAGTACCTAGTGAGGGTTTATGTAAGCATGTTGTGCCACCGGCTCCCCCCTTCCCCCCCGCCCCCCGTCTTCTATTTTACACTCTAAACAGAGCATCAGAAACTTGCATGTCACCCATCCTGTTGTAATTTGGTCTAGATCTTTCTGTGCTTTTTGGATCCAAGCTCTCTGCCCATTTCACTGTTCTAATAGCAATAAGTAGCCTTTACTGAATGAATTGTATGTGTGCATATGTGATACTAGACATTTTTGTGTGTTATATCTTTTTAATATCCCTCAAAGGAAATACTATTAAAGTACGCAGACAAGGAAACTATGTGTCTAGGGGTTACTTAATGCTGCTCACATTCATATCACACATTAGTAAGGGATTGGCCAAAATGTGAATCTTTCCAGTACAATCCCAGGATCTGTCTCTTAATCACATCACTACATTGTTTCTTTGCCCTGAGCATGTGGGGGGGCAGGTATAATAATCTTTGACAATTGAAGTTGCAAAGAGGCATCATAAAAGCAGATATGGTGTATGGACCCCGGAGACAGAAGTAATGTTGCAGGAGTGTGCAGGAGGTAATGTTGCCAACTGCAGAATAATGCTGGGAGAGTTGGCACACACACAGTTACTTTTCGAATCTTGCTGAACTCTGAGTGCAGCTCACCTAAGATCACCTGATTGATGTTGGATATGCAGCTTTATGTGCAGTGAGCGAGAGAGACTGTGGAAGCTGTGGCATCTCATCAACTCCAATTTTGTGCATTAAGCATCACAAAGTGATTAGATTGAAAAGGCACTTTCCCATTCAACACAGGAAAAGCTGCTTGATTTTATTTCCAGAGACATTTGCCCCCCTCATCCTCCCATTTTTTATTTATTTATTTTTTCAAATTAGAAGGGGAGGTAAGTGCTACTTTCATGGGCTTTGTATGAAGACTATGGCATATGAGAAATCAAGAACTAAGTTTAATCCTGTGTAATATGGCATTTACTGCACCAGTTTTAACGGAAACAATAACACACATTCATAAAGCATTTGTGTTGTGAGAGGCTTGGGATACTTACCTGCACTATCTCATTCCCTCCACCACCACCTACTGAGATGCCTGTGAAATCCAAGATACAGGCCCTGGCAGGTTTAGGGTCTGGTGCATCTTGCAATACCACCCCTGTATCCATCTCTTTTTATAGTACTGGTTCCTCGCTTATAAAAGCCATCTTCTGTCTGAATCCTCACATGGTATAAGGGCCGAGAACTATCTTGGGTCTTTTTTATAAGGGCACTAACCCCACTCATAAGGACTTCATTCACCCTCATGACCTAATCACCTCTTGAAGGCCTACTTCCTAAAACTGTCACATTGGGGATTAGGCTTTAATGCATGGATTTTGATGGGGAAACAGCCATCAAACAGTCTATGGAATTCTGCACAAATACTCCTTTCTACTTCTAGTCCCTCATTCTAAGGGAAGTCTCATTCCTAATGAAACTTGCAATAAGTATTATTTGGTAAGAAAACCTGAGTTCCTAGAATCAGAAACCTTCTCCTTTATCAGCAGTGATGTTGTGATTCCAAATAATAAATATCTACTTGGTCTTCAGTTCCTATTTCTGGCACAAAGCTCCTAAAACCTTTGACATTTCCTGTGCCGAGAGTGAGAAAGATATATTTTGTTATGTTAATGAGATGACCTTTAGAAATTACCTAAAGATGGGGGCTGGTTTCCAGGGGAGAGATGGGATGCTCAATCCTACCCACAGCCTCCTGGGACGAGAGATGGGCTGTAGATTGAGTTCAGTCACCAATATCCAATCATTAAATCAACCCTACCCATGGAAGGAAGCCTCCATAAAAGCCCATGAGGATGAGGTTCAGAAAGCTTCTGGGCTGGTAAATGTGTGGAAAGTGCTGAACTTGGAGTGGGGCATGCAAGTCCTAAGCACCTCTTCCCATGCTCCTTGCTCTATGCGTGTTTCCCAACTGGCTGTTTCTGAGTTGTATTCTCTTACACTAAACCTGTAATCTACTGAGTAAAAGCTTTCCTGAATTGAACTCAAGCAGGGTTCTTTTGGGAACCTCCAATTTATAGCTGAAGCACAGGTGACATTCTGGACTTGCGATTGGCATCTGAAGTAGGTGCAGGCAGTCTTGTGGGGTCCAATGATAACTTCTTAGCAGAGAGTGTCAGAATTGAGTTGAATTGTAAGACACCCCGCTGGCTGGAGAATTGCTTAGTACATGGAAAAGCCCACATAGTGGAATTGGCGTCAGAATTCTACTAGTGAATGTTTTCCCTCTCCCCTCCTATCTCTAACCATGTTTCAGGACCTGGGTCAAGTACCACCTCCTCCAATCTTCTCAACAAGTTTTCTCAAAGACATCTCTGAGCTACACAAATAATCTATTTCACCCTTATTGAAATACCTGTGGCAGTTTTTGGTATTCTGTGGTTTGGTTTTGCTATACTGATGAGACAACAGACTCACAGAGAGCAAGAGGCATGGCCAAATTAGTGCAGTCATTACAAAACTTTTTTTTCAAACACAAAGGTATACAGAATTCTCTATCTATATCTATCTATGTATCTATCTAATCTATCTATCTATCTATCTATCTATCTATCTATCTATCTATCTATCTATCTATGTATAATAGAGAAATATGCTAATCATCCTGGATGCTGTAACTGGTTGACCGGTCAGGAGGAGGTTGTGCTTGCAGCGTCGGGGGTAGGGCGGCAGGGACCTCCACATGCCTACACTTGGGGAGGGCCTGATCAGCAGTGGCCTAGGCTGCTTCAAAGGCTGGTGAGGGAGGCAGGGTGGAAACAGCGACTCCGGGCTGGACTGTGCCACACAATTTTGAATCACGTGCTGGACTCCTATTATAGAATTCTTATAATACATGTAAGCAGGAAATCTCCCTCCTCTCTCACATTCTTTCTCCAAAAAAAACCCCTCTGATCTAAGAAATGAGCAGGCAGCTTATGATCAGAAGGACTAGATTCAAACTCAGACTTCCTGGTTGACCACCAGTGGGGCACCACTGCTCCTTATCTTTGCAATGGGAATATGACCTCTACAAGGGTCATATTAAGGCCTCAGGGAAATAAACAGCCAGAATATTTCCCTTTCTTAATTTAGTTCTTTACTATCCTTTCTTCAGCATCTATGTTTTGTTTTGTTTTTCCTTTCTCCCATTCTTTCTATTCATCCTTTTACATAATGTCTTTCTTAATGCAATATCTATAGTCGGCCCAAATGTACAGTGTCTTCATTTATTCTTTTATTTCCTGAAGAGCAAAGATTCCATTTAAATATATTTTAATTCCAGATATCTGTAATATGAAGTATGCTAAGAAAATAATATAACAGCCACCATGTTGGTGTTGCTGAACATGTATTTATAGAGCTATATTTTTATGTATGGAAATAGAGTTTGCATATTCATGGATATGTTTTCCATTCCACAATACCACATTAGGCAATATATTACATCTCCTGGCCTGCTTGCTATTCATTGCTAATAAAGTCTTATAGATATAAAGCTATGCGGTACTAGAATGGCAGCTTTTTATTACAGAGATGTTTCTATTATGCTAATTTATGATTTAGATAATTTACGCTAATAAGCGTAATTTCTTAATATAAACAAAACTACAGTCAGATTTCAAAATGCTTCTACCCCTGGCTGGCAAATTTACATACCTCACATTTTATTAAATATATTCTGTGGATATAAAGCATTTTTTTTTTCACATAACAATCACCTCCGGCTTTTCCATGGAGAACTTAATTGTGTAAAACAGCTGTACACCTGTAATTGTTTTGCCACCTGTTCTGTGGATGCGGAGGTTCTGTGCCTTTCAATGGTGATTGGATGATGTTTTGCTCACATTTCAAGGTCATGAATTTCTCTTCCTTTTTTAATACCTTTTGAAGTGGGCCAGGGCAGGGGGAGGGGGGATAATGGAGTTGATTTTCCAAGGTTTGATTAGAAATTTTCCAGAAGAAAGGAATTAAATATTGATTTGTTTAAAACCAGCCAGATGACCAGAAAAGAGGAGATGCCCACCATCTGTGATGAGCTTTAATTTCTAATTTCCCAAGGGCAGCTATTTTAGGTTCCTTTCAATCCAGAAAAATAAAGTAATTGAGTTCAAAGGAAACAGAGGCCTTTTGTTTAGGGGGGGAAATGAAGATGTGACAATATTATCTGGCCGAGGATTGATATGTTTCTCTGTATCTCTCTCAAACATGCGCATACACACATAAGTGGACGTATAAATTATCTTACTCCATTAATTATATAATAGTAGAGCACATTGACCAATCTATCTCAATTTTTTAAAAAAAATCATGAGGCTAAGAAATATATTTTGACCTCATTCTGAGCATATGCCACCAACTTTGTCAAATCACCAAGAGACTTAAGTCTGCCTGTTATGAGATTAATGTAGCTGACCTATGAGTTTTTACCAACAAAACTTCTTTTGTGATAAAGTGATAATAACAGTCACTCACTCTGATGAGACCAGAAATTGAATTCTTGTGGCAAATCCCAAGGGATGGATAGTGCACGGAAAACTTGTAATACTTCCCAAAACTGTCAAGGTCATCAAAAACAAGGAAAGTCTAAGAAATTATCACACCCAGAAGAGCCCATGGAGACATAATGGCTAAATACAATTGGTATTTTGGATGAGACCCTGGGACAAAAAAAAGGGATGATAGAAAAAAAGAGAAATCTGAATAAATTAGGAAATTTAATTAATAAGAATGTTAGATGTTAGAGTAGCTAAAGTGTTACTAGATTTTTAGTTAGGAACACAGTAAAAAAATATTTGCCTAATCCTTTTGTTGTATCTTTTATGTCATCTTAAGAACTGGCAAAGAAGAAAATAATAATTAGGCACTTACTTTCACAACTCTCATGCCTACGACTTTTTTTTATAAAAGCTACTTCCTCAAAGATAAGCTCTTTAGATTACTTATTTCATTATGCTGAAATAAGCAAAACAAACAAACAAAAACATCTTAAAATGCTATGCTTAAAACATTAACTTTAAAAGAGTTAAAACAAGACCCCCTTGAAAATGTTTACAGCTATATAAATATCATCTCTATTCCCTTTATAGCAAAATCTCTTCTCCCACCACACTGATTATTTCTCTTGGGAATTTTCCTTTTCAGCTTTTTCTTCATTAATTGTTGTGAAGTTGAAAGAAGAAATAAGTTTATTGTACAACATAGTGTATGTGTGAATATAATTATGATCAGGAGGAATCATGCCTCACGATTTTATTAAATATATTTATTAAATATATCCTTACTCAGAGAATGTAAGGAAAGAAGAAAGTTCATTGTATAAAGACACACACACACACACACACACACACACACACACACTCACTCTAGAGGCCCAGTGCACAAAATTTGTGCACTGGTGGGGGGGTCAGTTCCCTCAGCTCAGCCTGCCCCCTTTCATATTCCAGGAGCCCTCAGGGGCTGTCCTACTGAAGGATTATGGGGAGCAGGCCTAAACCGAAGTCTGGCCTCCCTCTATGGGCTGATCAGTGGAAGGCGCCATACCTATCACCCCACTGCTGCTGCCACTGCTGGGCACCAAAGTGTTTTCATCAACACAGATTCTTAATTCCTGCACCATGAAAAAATGACAACTTTCTTTTGACATTTTCAAGATGTTTTTTTTTTAAATATTATTTCTTTGATTTCTGTGACTTCTTCCTTCCTTCCTTCCTTCCTTCCTTCCTTCCTTCCTTCCTTCCTCCCTCCCTCCCTCCCTCCCTCCCTCCCTCCCTCTCTTTCTTTCTTTCCTTCTTTCTTTCTTTCTTTCTTTCTTTCTTTCTTTCTTTCTTTCTTTCTTTCTTTCTTTCTTCCTTCCTTCCTTTCTTTCTTTCTTTTCACCTGATTTTTAGAGAGTGTGGAAGAGAGCAGGAAAGACACAGAGAAACATTAATTTTGAGAGGGACACTTCAGTTGGTTGCCTCCTGCATAAGCCCTCACTTGGGCCCCGGCCAGGGAGGAGCCTACAACCTAGGTACATGCCCTTGATCAGAATCAAACATGGACCCTGTTATCCACAGGTCAAGGTTCTATCCACTGAGCCAAATGAGCTAGGGCAGGATATGACATTTCTTAGCCCTTCCAGCATAAGACCTTCATTTTTTCCTTCAGGAATGAGGTGGAAAACCCTAGATCACCTCTTGGATTCTTATTACCCAAGTTACCAAGAAAGTTGTGAGTGGCATACTGGGAGTTTAGTCAATGAGAGGTCAGAAAAGGTGTTTCCTTTACAGCTCACATGGAGATGGGGACTTGCTGGGGCCGGGTGGCAATGGCCTGGACACCTGCCCCTACCTCTCTGCCGTCTGCTCCCAGATTTGCTGGCTCCCAGTGCTGCGCCACCCATGGCTTGCTTACTTCACAGCATAAGCAGTCCCCTCCCACCTATCTGTGCAAGCAACCTCCCCCTGAGCCAGTCATAACTATTTAGTTTTCCCAGATAATTTGCATATTACTTCTTTATATATAGAGATATATGTGTGTGTATGTATATGTTTGTGCGTGTATATATTTTAATGTCTATATATTTACCTTTATCCAGCAATGCACATGATACCATCTAGATATTTTTCATCAGACAACTAGCTCTTCTGTTTTTCTATTGTTTTTTTGTTCTAACTAAAGTCTTACTTGGTTTCTGGAATGACGGTCAGATACTGCTCTAAACAGAGTGACCTCACTGCTACCTGTCAGTGTAAAAAAAAAGCATGCATTTTTTGATGGAACCAATAAAAGTTCCAAAGAGAACTGTTGCTGAATCACCCTGGTTTGTTTTCTGGTTTCAGGATCATTTATAGCACAAAAGAATGGAAAGAGTGACCAGTAATCCCAGTGTTCTGTGACTGTCCCAGTTTTTTTACTGGGAGTCTGGTGCCCTGGTCACCAGTCTGGGGTCTTGGTCACACATACCCTTTGAGACATAGGAAGGAAAAATGTTCCCCCAAAAGAATTCTCTCCTCTCCAAAAAGAGGCAACACATGTAAAGTACTCTGTGACTAGAATGACATATTAAACATTGATTAAATATTAACATACATACTTGTTCCCCCAAATCCATACAATATAAAATGAATATCTGTTGTAAAGTCAGTGTTTTTTTACTTACCCCTAAGAAAGAATACGCTGCAAATTTGACTTTGACATGCCATCAATTTGAACACATTTGAATTTCAGTGATATTAAAATGTGAATAATTTATGCATACTACATTTCAAAAATATGTATATATATACATATACATATATATATATATATATACACATATATATATCTGCAGAACAAAGGACTAAAATATATACAGCTTTTCCTCTAGAATATGCATTTTTATTCTTAAATACTCTTTATATTTTTTTTATGTGTCCCAGACTTAAGTATAGTTCAGAAAATTATGAGATATGTATCTGAAATGGAGTAATGTCTTTTTAAAAACGTAAGTGGTTATTATGTTTCTAGACATCCTAAAGCCCTCCAGGGAGCATTAGAGGGGCTGCTTAGAATATCTCACCAGCTCCTGCCTGGTTTGGCCCATGCTCATTCGACTTCCTCTTTCCAACACAGATATTGATTCCTGGCTCAGGGCCTTTGCGCTTGTGCTTTCTCTGATGGTTATGGCTAGTTCCCTCTGCCTTTTAGGTGACAATCACCCTCTTAATAAAGCGCCCAAACTAAGGCACTCCTGGGACCCCCACTGTGTCCTGATCATCCTCTTTAGACCAATGCCCCTCTCTAGTGTGACTCTTCAATATGTGAAATAACAGTATTCATTTACCTTTGCCTGTTCTCTTCTCCACTCTAGAAAGTGGTCTGTGAAAATAGGAGTGACTTGCTTAATTTACTCATTATTGAATCAACTTTTCTTTTTTTTAATGTGTTGAATGAGTTGCTGAACACAGAATCAGATGCACAAAATGAGAGAGTAGATAATAGAAAGTTTTTTTTTAAGCTATTGACTTAATTAGGCTTCTTTCTCCAGACTTAGCTACATATCGATATTATACTCAGGCCCATGAGTGTAAAAGAAATATGTGTGTTAGAAAGAATGAAATTGTGTAAAAAGGTTAAGAAGAAGACACATATTGTTTCTTACTTTGCATTTGATAAAAGAAAGACCCTGGAAGGCTTAGTAATGTTACTTATTTGGTTTGTATTGTTTCACTATTGTATTTGGACAGAGTTTTGAAAACAGAATAGATAAGAACACACATCACAAGTGCACTTGGCTATGAGAATGCGATAGATTCCTTTACATCTGGAAAGTCTATCAGACTTCCAAAGTTTGCTAAGTAAAAATCAAGAAACTTTTGAAATTTGCATTCATTTGGACTTTTTCTTTTGCTCTAAGCATTTGTGTACATTTGCATGGAAATTCAGAATTAGTTTCTATGCCAATAAGCATCAGGACGAGTGAAAAAATGTAAAATGAATGGACTGATAAGATGCACACACACATGAGAGGATAGGGCAGTGACTTTTATACCTATTTAAAAGGAAGGTAGTCATGTGGGGTGGGAGGAAGGGAAGAATAGAAGAAAGAAAAAAGAGAGAGAGAAAAAAGGAAGAAGAACATTTAAAAATGGCCAGTGTGGTTAAATTGGTAGAAACTAGAGAGGGAAACCTCCTCTTGTTGGAGTAGGCAATCCCTGATCCACTCACATGAAGGAATTCAGAGAGAGACACAGCCTTAGCTAACATTGAAGTCCTCTTCTCTCCAGAGGTTATAGGTCCCTTTACTTTAGCATGTGTTCCTCCTAAAATCCTTTGTCTCCCTCTCTCTAACCCAAGAACAGTCTGTCCGATAATGAAGTAAGGAAAGTTATTTTTTTTAATAGTAAACAGGACCAAAAGGGGGAGTTTTTATCTTACGTCTTGAATTTTTAAAAATATTTTTGCTATACAAGTGGAGTTGGAGATCATTATATTCTGCCCTCTTTTTAAATTTTGGTCATGTCTAGTGTCCTGTTCATTTTGAAAAATAATTACCAGGTCATCACATAGTAAGACCACATAATATCTCTAGTTGAAACCACAGCCTTTGTCAGAAAAGAGAAACACACACATGGAAACATCCAACTCAGAGATGCAATTGTAAAAGACCTAAAAGTGTGCTAACACCCAAATCATTGCTGCCACATGATTAGATCACATCAGCTATGTGGATACTGCCTACCTGGCCTCAAATTTACTTGATTGAATGACCACCAATGTGTAACCTTTCCTCAGCCAAGCTAAATCCAATCCATTACTTAAAACACTGTAGCAGTGGTAGTTTCCCTAGAGCCATTTGATGAATGCTTTGTCACTTCCCCAGTGGCCCATAACATAGACCCACGCTTCTCAAACTTACGTCAGTCATCAAAGCAGAATTTTAGTCTCTCATGTTCATCCCTCATTCATCTCTCTCCACTTATGAGAGCCAAGTTATGTTTGAACACTTTCTGTGTGAACTGAGCGATCTGACCATGCATCAACTTTCACTTATAAATTTTACTTTCACCCTCATCTATCTAGAGCGTGCTATTAAAAAATTAGCACTTGATAGATAAGGAAAATGTCAGATTCAAGCACAGCTGTTATTTTTCCTTAGAGCATTACTTCACAAAACCATCTTTCCAGGAATATATCCTCTTAGCAAAGGCCACCTACTCAGAGAACAACTGTTTTTGAAAGCAATTAAATACTTTTAATTAAAAAAACAATTCCAAGCACCTTAAAATGTTTTCCCTAATGACCTCAATTCCCAGGAGGCTTTCATTTTCATCTATTTTTCTATTGCTTTGACCTAATTAGAGCAAAGATCGCAGATGTTGGGAAGATTTTCTTTTTTACAAAATCTGGGCTAAGGTCTACCAGATGTCTGAATCACCCATTATGAATTATTAGCACTTAAAAAAATTGTGCTTGGAACATAGATCTATCTCATGAGGCCAAGCAGCTAATCAAATCCCTGCTTTTTGAGTTTATATGAACTCAAATATTATTGAGTTTTTATATACAAATAAGTACCTCTGATAAGCCCTACATTATTCTATGAAATCTTAAAAATATATGCACCATAAACATCATACCATTGGCCAAAGTTCCAAAGTGTGTGGCTTATTGGAAATAAATGCCAAAGTAATTTCAACCTACAAGAGTGTAAACTTTTGTAAAACTGGCATTCAGCTCTTATGGTACCTTATTGGCTAATTAGTTATCTTTGAGAAATTAATGGTTTTTATGAGGAAAAAAAATGCTTTACTTTTAACTATCCAGATTTTAAAAGAGATTAAACAGACTGTTTTGCATAAAACAATGCAGATTAAAAGCTCAATTAATTTAATCAGTTATCTGAGTGTCAAATAATTTGCCAATGAAATTTTGTGTAGGCGTAAACCTGTCCCAAGGATGCCATTTTCCAATAGGAGATAAAAAGCTGTGTGTACCATCTGGAATTCTGGACAGGGATGGATCCATAATGAAATGCCAGTTTCAGAGAAAAGTGTTTTGGATGGAATAGAGGAAGAAGCTAATGTGTAAGGTCTGCACATATCACCTCATGCTCATGCTAGTAAGAGCTGAAAAATTTGTTTAACACTATGGTACAACATGGATGAGCACAAGGCCAAGATAAATTAGCATCTGTATTCTCTTACTTCCCTCGTGAGGATCTTTAGAGATGGTTTGAGGAAAAGAATGAGGAAGGAAGAAAGACGAAAAATCAGGAGAGATGAATTAAGTCTGATAGAGAAATGTGTCACTCTAAATACCCCAGGGTTACAAAATGAGTTCACCAAAAATGAAATTTGTAATGCTCATCAGATAGACTGTGCACAGGAGCCCTCTTCATGCCTGGTCTGGTCTCTTTCAACAGCCTCTTACCTGTCCTCTACATCTGCATTTTCTCTCCCAGTGATTTCTTCACACTGTTTTCACAATTGTTATTTGAAGTGTAAATTCAACTGTTATTACCCTAACTTTTCTGGTTTCCGTGGGCATAGAGAACAATGTCTGAACACCGGAGTTTCTCCAGACCCTCCCTTAGGTACACTTTGCCTGCAGTGCTTTTTCCTGATGAAACCCATTCCCCGAATAACTATGAAATGCCTCTGCTGCTTACCCTATTTTCAGTCTGTGTAACTGCAATTCACCCTGTTAGACTCAACACGCAGGTGTCTGATGTACAAAAATGTTCCCAGATGCAGCCATGCAGAGGTGCAACTCTTTGGTCTATATAAATATATATATATATATTTTTACAATGGACTTTTGAGTTTTCTTCAAATGCGCTTATTAGCCTTGCACTTAAACAAGGTCAATTGAAAACCACATTCTTATCCTCCAAACAGATGTGAACCCCAAAAGACAAAATACCAAATTAAAAAAAAAAAAGATGCAATGAAAGACTGACTACTAACAACTTTCTCTTTATTTTAACAGAGAATAAAGATTATGTTATGTTCCAGCATTAGTTGTACCTGTTTTCAACATGACATTCTTCTAAATGAAATTTTATATTTTATAACTAAATCCCTTTAGTTACTCTAGGTGGCAGTGACTTGAGACTTTTGGGGGAAAGCAAGGGGCTATTTTTGACATGTTCAGTACCTTCTCCTTCTACCTGCGAACTGTCAAGCACATAGAAGACAAGATAAGATGAAAGCCTGAATAATTTGACCAATAAAGTTACAATGAGCATTTTTATTTAATTTATTTTTTATTGATTTATTTGAGAGAGAGAGAGAGAGAGAGAGAGAGAGAGAGAGAGAGAGAGAGAGAGAGATTTGTTTTACTACCTATTTATGAATTCATTGGTTGCTTCTTGTATATGCCCTGACTATGTATCAAACATTCATTCTAAGTCTATTAGGAAAACATTCTAATCAATTGAGCTACCTGGCCAGGGCCACTAGCTACCAATTGTTTCTAGAATTTACAAGTGATGAACAAAGGCCCAGTGCAGTTTTAAAAAAAATCAATTCACTAAGATCTCATGTCTGGTAGGTATTAGAGCTTAGTTCAAACTCAAGATTGTTGGTCTCCAAAGAAAATGTTCTTTTCATTAAGCCACCATATATCTAGTAGACAGAGATAAACAAGTACTTGGGCACCATTAAATAAGGAGAAACATACCCCATGAAAAATACTCAAACCTCCTTCAAACCATGGTGATTTACAAGAGAAATATTGCAGAATCACTTCAACCAAAGATATGGGCCATACTGGGTATTGGAATGTCTAGATGATTCCCTTTGTCATACTGGATTGTGTCCCTAACCTGTGTCTCCAGATGGTGAGGCTCTGTTTGAGTCTGAGTTGATGGATTCTGAAATGTTTGCTGAATGTTTTCGCATTACAGCTCCACTCACAGCCTATCACCTCACCTTTGGCTTCTCAAGATAGTGTTTCTCCTAGGATTACATATTTCAAGTTTCCAATACAGATTTGAAGAATTTGCTTATTTTTTTCTGCTTTTTAAAAAATCAAATTTGATTGATTTAACAAAAAAGAATTGGATCTTAAGAGTAATTTTTTATTATAAGAGGAAATAAACAGGAATATGATTTGCCTTGTTCTGAAAAGCAGAATTAGAACTCATATAAAATGATCTGTGGTTTCATGTGCTTTGAAAGAATGACAAAGAAATAAACAAGAATGTCCATAATCTAAAACTCTATATAATAGAAGAACCATTTAAAAGGAGATTTGGGGAAGGAAAGACAATATTAAAAGAGTCTCACCAGTGACATTTCATATCCACTAATGTTATTATATCTCAGTGTGAAACCTCCTTATGTTCAAAATACTAAAGACATGATTTCCAGGCTTGGGCATTAAAGGGATTAAATTATGATTGCTTTCTATGTAAACTTAGGTTAGCCACGTGGATTGTGTTTCAATTCATTAAAATGCTATGGAAACCAAACATTTCAAATCCATCCAACTCACTCCCCCAATCTCCATCACAAAAGAATCAGTCTGAATAAGAATTCTAAAGTCATTTGTGAAGTCATTTATAACCTTTATGTATTCTCTTCTGATTAAATTACATGTCTGGGTGATTCTTAATTATATTTTGCCAAATGATTTGAAAGCTTTCTATCTTAAGCTCTGTTAGTAAACAAGTGAATGTGAAAGAATAGAATATGTCCAATATAACTCATATAATGTAAAAGCTTTATCTTTGTCATGGGCATTCTAGTGCAAATGGTTACTACTAATAAAGTCAACTCGAGCAAGAGCTATCTTGGCAAAGGGAGGCTCACGAGAGATATATTGTAGACATCTCCTTGAAATTTATGCTCCATACAGATTATCTTCTATTAACTGGTGCGCTTGAACCTTGAAAGGAGTTTCAAGTTTCAGATAAGTAACACACATCACTGAACATTACGTCTGCCACCTGGTAATGGATGATATAAATACCGCACATTTATTCAGCAGGGAAGGGAAACTGCTTCTATAGCCAGTTCTCAATTATTCGGGGTAATGGGGGAAAACCTCCCCGAGTGGTTATCCATAAATACAGATAATTGGCACAATATGTAAATTAGGTCCCATTTCACAATGTTTATGAACATTTTGGTCAAAGAGGGATAAAAGCAGGAATTAGCAATGATTAAAACACTGTAATTATGCTGAAGTATTTGACAGAATTCACTCTCCTCCCATCTCTGACTTTCCCTCCTCCTTTGTCCACTTTCAAAGGCATGTCTTCTTTGGGGTTTTGCATTCAGCTTTCTTCCATTTTTCAAATGTAAATAATTTCTGGTTCCTCCCACCCTCTATCATGGCTTCAGAGAGCAAGAGAACGGATGCCTAATCCATGCTGGCTGAACAAACCACTAAGATATCTTCCCTCATGTTGTTTCAATTTAATTAAATGCTCAATCTATAGCGGGTGAGTCTGGCAAAACTACATGTGTACCACAGTCATTTGGAAAGTTTTATTCTAACACAAATACTAAGTCATCCCCACATCTCTGAAATCAGAATTTTGCGGGCGATGGAGATAGAGAAGCAGGAGATTCTCACTAGAGAGAAACAACCAACTTAACAAACAAACAAATACAAACACAGGTAAACCGTGCAAAAAAAGCAATGCAGAATACTGTGATTTCTATACAGGTGGATGAATGTCTGATTGTTTTAAGGTGTCTTAAATGATTGCATTCAATCTGCATAATTGAGAGTTCTTATCAAAATGGGATTGTGGTCATAGTTGGTTTGACTCTCTGGATAGAGCATTGGCCAGCGAACTGAAGGGTCTTGGTTTCAATTCTGGTCAAGGGCATGTACCTTGGTTGAAAACTGTATCCCTGGAGTCAGTGGGGGCTCATGTATCCCACATCGATATTTCTCTCTCTCTGCCTCTGCCTCTCCCCCTCCCTTTCATTCAAAAAAAAAAATCAATGGAAAAATATACTTGGTTGAGGATTAACAACAAAACAACAACAACAACAACAACAAAAATGAGAGCTCTGACTTTGATAGAACCAAGCTCCAGGCTCACCCCCACTCTTCACCAGCTCTAGTCAATCACAGAGCCACTTTGGGCCTCATGAGTGGTGAATGGAGGGAACCACGAGGAGTTGGGCTGCCAATCTGGTCATCATCAGATTGGCACCAGTCAGCCCAAAGCTAATATTTGCTCTGTGTTGGGCACTGTGGTATCAGATGGGTTGTTGACTACTTCGAACGGCTTGGCTGGTAGCATTTTCCAAAGGTCTATGACATATGAAAATGACTAAGACATTTTTTCATACAGCAGCCGTCTCATCATCTGTTGTTTTTATCTTTGCTGCTTCACCCAGCGATCTTCCAAATCTCTGACTTCAAATCTTTTCTTAACGCTTTGAATAATGGTCTGTGTCCCTAAAACATTTTCACTGGACCCTCCAGAATCTGGCAGACCCTCCTCTTCCACACCACTCTCCTCTGTGCTCACTTCCCCAGTAATAACGGGTGACCCTCACCTTTCTCAAAATGACCACACTGTCCTGTTTGGTGTGGTTACTTCTGCCTACAGGGCTTCCACTGACCTTTTCACCCAACTTCCCCAGTAATCTTTTATATATATATATATATATATATATATATATATATATATATATATATATATATATATATATATGTTTTCTTTTTTTTAAATTGATTTTAGAGAAGAAAGGAGATAGAGAGAGAGATGGAAAGATCAATGATGAGAAAGAATCATCAATCACCTGACTCCTGCACACCCCACACTGGGGATCTAGCCTGCAACCTGGGCTTGTGCCCTGACCGGAAATCGAACCGTGACCTCCCAATTCATAGATTGACACACACCACTTTGGGGTGGGGAGAGAGGTGGGAAAAGCAGGACACTCTAACTTTTAAGTTGAATATCCCATTATCTAGCACCACTAACCAGGCAACTGTCAGTCATGCTTTGAGTCCTTTGAGATTTCCAGAAGATGGGCCCAAGAGAAATAGTCTCTGGAAAGGGAGATTATGCCCATGTTCCTACAAGCTCATCTGAGGAAGAGATTTAATACTATTTCAGACGCACATTTGAAATTCATGTTTCCAGCCTGTCATAAAAGGCATTTAAAAAAAAAATCTGTAGCTCTGGGAAGTTAATCTCAACTTAAAAAATGTTTTTTAACATAGTTTCCAAATCTCTGATTTTTACTTAAAATATCTATATGTATGTATATATCAGCAATGCCTCAAACTGAGTCCAATTCATTTAGTTTAATTTGGTATCTACCGTAGGTAAGATGCCTGATATGTATGTTTTATGGTTCAATATTTGTTCTTCAGTCTGTCATGCTGAATCTTTGTACTTTCACAAATTAGATTTCTCACTTTCTTTTCATGGCATTCCAGTTGGGCAAATATCATTTTTTTTTTCAACAGCAGATAAACATTTCACAATTCTTTGTCATAACTCCGGGTAATAATGCCACTCTCATTTCCACATTCTCCAAGCCACTTAAACAGTATCAGTTTAATAACCAAGCACTTTATCAATATTTATTCGTGATGCCAACGGCAGACTTCTTGTCATAAATAATTAGGGAGGTAATAAATAGTTTTATTATTAAAAACTGATGATGAGGGCAGAGTGATTACCCTGATAAAGACCGATGACAGGTCTGAGTATCCGACACGACATTCAGAACACGGCGCAGATTGAATCTGAGGCCTTCTGCATGGATAATAAATTGTTATTTCAGAGAATAAAATGATTGATACAATTGCTTGCTGTGGAAAAAGCATTGGGGAGAAGATGCTCCTTCCTAACTTATTTAAACAGACCATGGTGAAATTTTCTTTGCTCGTGTGACAAATTTAACTTTCCAAGAAAGTGACAGTTCTGTGGCAGAGAGGTGACCAGAGAAGCATTCCTTTCTAGATGCTCCTAAAAGTCAGATTCATTTGGGAAATTCTCTAGATGTTCTCTGGCCTCCGTGGTGCCCTCAGCAGGCAGCACGTGGGGCAGAGGTGGGAGAAGCCAGGCAGGGGCGTGGTGGGAAGTCAAGCTATGTGACACGGTGGGTCGCTCAGCAAGGAGACAAATGAAGTCTGTCAGATTACTTGGGAGAAACAGCCATTGACTCTTGCCCAGCTTGGCTCAGTGTACAAGCTCATTGTATTTTTTTTTTCATTGGTTTGATTTTACTTTTTATGACAAACTACCCCTGGAGACTATCCATCTTTTGACAAGCTGGAAAAGGACTGATTTGGGAGGAGAGAGGGGGGAGGGTTAAAGAGAGGGAGAAAGAGATTGAGTCAGAATTGAAAATGCGTGTTCTATGAATTTGTGAAAGTTTGTTCAGAACTGCTATTACTACAAATTAAAATGCAATGACATATAGTGTGAAAATCCTCTCAAAGGAAATACCTAAGCTTTAAAATATAGTCTCTTTACTTTTTTTTTTTTAATTCTAATCTGCTTGTGATACAAATGGCAAGAAAAAGAATGACAAATACATACTTTGAAATGTCACCCAATATCATTGGGGTTGAACTCAAGTCAGAGAATTATTCTATTTTCTAATTTTTATTTCAAAGGAACAATGGACACATCAAATATGATGTATATACAAAGATTTTAGATGAATTCTAAAGAAACTGCCTGTTAGTGAAACACAGGTATCCACCTTTGAGGTATGAATAGATTACATGACTATAGTCTTCCCTGCATGTACTAACAAGGGGAGCTAAAGCAATTTTTAAAAATTGGTATTGTGCAAATGATTTCTTTTTAACTCTTCTCTGTAGAAAATTTCTTAGGATGTCTAAAAATATGTTCTACTATCTCCATATTATTGGAAAAGTGTTTTTCTTTTCATCGCTAACTGTTTTCTAGAGCGTGGACTTGGGAAGAAAAATAACAAAATTTCACAACTCAGTTGCTTTAAATGTTTGTTTAAAATTAGGTTGCATACATTTGCCAAAAGCTGTAGATATCCATTTCTCTTTCTTAGCTTGGTGTTTTCTTGCAGATGTTCATTTTAAAGGTATATTTAGCATCTCAATAATGATAACGTTATTTGCATTACATTTAAAACAAAACACCTTTGTGGATATGTGATACCTTGTAATGCCAAATCTTACATTTACAACATGAAGCAGGAACTATAGGATCACAGTGGAGAGGTTTTAAATTTCTTCTGTGATAAGTGTTTAATTCCCTAAGATAGAATATACATAATGTTCCAACTCTGACAGTTATCAAATTTGATTCAATTAACATTTATAGCAACCCCACAGGATGTGTACAGTGTTTCAGGGTGGAGCCAGGGCTTAAAATGTATTTTCTGTTTTCAATAAATATATGATTTTATGAAGACACAATAGGTAAGCAGATGTTATAGCCAATTAGATAAAGGAAATACTTATGCAGATTTAATGTAAAGAGTTGAGGATGATATCAGCTAAGCTAAGCAGAAAGTTTTCCCATTTACTTCTGTAGACAGTCCTTGAAATGACTTAGGTGCCAAGTGCCACTCTGGGCAACATGGCATAGATCAGGGGTGGAAAACCTCTTTTCTGCCAAGGGCCATTTGGCTATTTATAACATCATTCTCAGGCGATATCGAATTTTCGACTTAAAAATTAGCCTGCTGTATTTGGTCAGATATTTCATTGGGGGGGCCAGAACAAATGATTTTGCAGGCCTTATAGGGCCCACGGGCCAGACGTTCCCAACCCCTGACACTGGCATTCCTCACCTCACATTCATTCAGCAAACATGTATTGACTTCCACTGAGCTAGGTATTTAGGATATCAGAATAGGTCAGAAGGAGTTTCTGCCCTCAAGGAGTTCAGAGATGAAACACACATGTAAATAGAGTGCCAAGAAGTGTTGAAATCACTATAACAGAGATGTGACTAAGACACAAAGCTAACAAATGTAAAGTCCTGATAATTGTATCTGAAAAGGAAGGGGTTCATGGAAAGATATGATTAAGCCATCTTCAAAAGTAGTTGAGCCAAAACTGGTTTGCCTCACTGGATAGAGCGTCGGCCTATGGACTGAAGGGTCCTGGGTTCGATTCCGGTCAGGGGCATGTACCTTGGTTGCAGGCACATCCCTGGTAGGGGGTGTGCAGGAGGCAGCTGGTCGATGTGTCTCTCTCATCGATGTTTATGACTCTCCCTCTCCCTTCCTCTATGTAAAAAATCAATAAAATATTTTAAAAAATAGTTGTTTTAAAAAAATAGTTGAGTGTGCAACAGTAAAAGGAGGGTGGGGCGGGCAGGAACATCTAGCCTGGGTAGCTTCATTGCAAATAAACAAACGCAGAAGCCAATTTTGTTTAAGTAGAAAAGGAATTTATCATAAACACATTACATAAACCAAACCTAGAAATTCAAAATAAACTTTGTGGGTCACAATATCAATATTTCTAGTTCAATTAAATTAAGTTTTAGGTATTAGATGTTTACATATACTGAATCATTGGAAACAGCAAAGGAAGTGTAAGCATTACCATTGAAACTGATCAACAAGCTATGATTCTCTGAGATGAGGAGCCTCTCAAATCCATGCTTTGTCTTAACATGCATGTTCTTGTTTTAAAAATGTTGTATTATTGACTTCAGGCAGGAAGGGAGAGGGAGAGTTAGAAATATTAATGATGAGATAGAATCATTGATTGGATACCTTCTGCATGCCCCACAACTCTCTCTAAAAATCAATGGGAAAAATGCCCCTCCCATGAGAATTAACAAAACAAATAAACAAAAAGGTAAATTAGATGTTCTATCCTAAATTCACCGTTAAATTTTAGTTCCTCTGAAGTTAATCAAAATCAATTCTTTCCAACTCAAAACACTGACCAGCGGAGTCAATCTTATAATAAAAGATATATCCTTGGTTTTTCTACTCCATAAACAGTTCATTTTCCCTCGGCAGGGAAAATAGTTGCAGGAAACCTCTGAGTGTAAGGAACAGACTCCATGTTTATGAGGCTGTTGCAAGGACTTGAAATTCAATATTGTTGCCAGCGCTTATTCCAAGGTTATTACCGTGTGTTTACCGCCTGCCTTTTACAACCATAACTCCAAGTTCATGTACAGAGTTCTGTGAGACAGAATGCAGGAATGCATGTAAATGCTATAGGTCTTTGATAAATTGCTTTTCAGAGTCTTACTGGTTCATTTTTCATGGCCCAAACAACACTATGATTTGGGCAAGAATAGAAAAAGATAGGAACTTATATTTCCTTCACCTTTTCTCAAACAACTAAATGAACCTTCTGTGCGTAAGCGGAAAGCATTCATGCCTGTGGCAAGTGCCTCATTCTGGGTAGATGGGTTGCTTTTATTATTTTTTTTTAAATAAGTAGGACAGAGCCGATACCATTTCTCTCTTTGCCCCTCTTGGTAGGACGATGGGAATAAGGTGACCTTTTGCACATGCTCTTTTACTTAGAGTTATTTACAATAAGGAAGCACATGAAGCAATGCAAATTTCCAGAGCCATGGCAGATACTCCTCATTATGTACTTTATTAAACACAGTCCAGGTACTAAGTACAGATTATGTAGGAAAAAAACTGTTTTCATTAAAATATGCTATCCTTATGCCCTTAAGAAGTTTAATTTTCTTGACACTTTTGAAATGTGCTTTTATTATTCTTTCCATGTTAACCACTTCAAAAACAAGAACCATATGCAGGTGTTTATTTGTGGTTTGGTTCTAGGTTTTCTGTTTATGGCAAAAAAAAAAAAAAGCCTGAAATAGATAGGTCCTATGTTTCTGCCTTGGGGTTGAATGGCAACTCTCCCACTGATTTTTAGTTCAGTTTTGTTTTATTTTGTTACTAGAGGCCTGGTGCATGAAATTCATGCACAGGAAGGGTCTCTAGGCCTGGTCAGTGACCAGGACTGATTGGGGCCTTCTGGCTGCTGGCTGGGGCCTACCTACATTCCATGCTATCCCCTGGTTGTCAGCTCATGCCATAGGGAGTAAAAGAATTCCCAGTCTCCCAGTTGAACTCCCTGGGGCACTGTGAATATTAGCTTTATATTATATACACACACACACACACACACACACACACACACACACACATTTTTACTACCTTATCTTGGGTAACACTATATATTTTGTGGATACTCCATTTTATTTTTGTTGGTATAATAACGCCCACTCATATGTTTGTTGTCATTGCTGTGTTTAGAATAAGATAAAATATTATATTTGTTACAGATTAAACTCTAGGAGAGAAGAGGTCTATCCCTTTCTCTTTATTTTCCTTAAAAAAAAAAAAAAAAAGTTAAGTAGTGTGTGTGTGTGTGTGTGTGTGTGTGTGTGTGTGTGTGTTGTTAAGAATTAATGCCTTCCAGGAACTATTTTCCTAAGTCATTTTAAAGGCAAGAAGTTGCAACTACAATCCAGACAAGGGGATAAATATCTTGTTGACAGACAGAAATTCTACTGACCCTTCTTTGCCCTGGCCCCCAGGGGTGAGAGAGCACTTGAGTACAGCAATCAGCAGCCCCAGTTTCCTCCCATCTCCAAGGCCTGGAGATGCTAATTGCCTGCTGGTCCTACTCCACCCAGACCCTCTTTCCAAAAGCTCTTTTCATTATACTTGTTGTTTGTGACCTCGCCAGTGTATCATATTTAGAGATTTCAAGAGAACCACCCCCTGCCTAGGTATTTGGAAGCTTTGTTGAGTGCTTAAACAATAAGCAAGAGAAATTATTGCTGTTAAAAGTGGGGGTAGGGTGGTGAGAATAAAACAGTGGCTCACAATTTCAAGACAGCATTGCCATGAATAATGTAGTTATGGAAATATAAAGGCTATTCATAATTATGAACACTTCATGCCTCCACATATTCTCATGTCACACAGAGCAGGCTGGTGAGGTCTGGTCTGCCTCTGATTGTTTTTGCTGTGTTTTGCATTATAAATTAGACTCCACTCCACCCTGACTCTCCCAGCTGTTTGGCAGACCTCTTGTGACATTGCGGTCAACAGCAAATCTCTTAAGCTCCCCTGAAGGACGGAACGTGTCTCGCAAGTTGTAGCTTGGAGTTCTGTTCCCATCAAGAGTTAGATCTCACGCAGAACAAATCCCCTCATCAACCATTCTAGAGACAAAATGATATGTTACTATGAAATTATGCATGATAGTAATTTCCTGCCCTGGGCCCTTCCAAGGCCTTGAGAGAGACCAGCCCAGCCATTTACTAGAGTTTGTTGAATTTTATAACATAATAGAAGAGATCATAATCATGCCATCAGGCAAATTTTGCTATAAATCATCCATTTAATGGATCTTCCATTAGTCAATTGTTACATACAATTATTGATACTTATATTTTTGGGGAGAATTGAATTTCACAACTTTTGTTTTTATTTTACATTATTTGCTTCTGAATTTTTTCACAACTCTTTAATGCTCTTAGCACATACCCAGACTACTCAAGGTAACAGTGTAAAAATCTTTAAAAATTATGATTAAAAATATGCCTAAACCGGTTTGGCTCAGCGGTAGAGCGTGGTCTGCGGACTGAAAGGTCCCAGGTTCGATTCTGGTCAAGGGCATGTACCTTGGTTGCGGGCATATCCCCGGTAGGGAGTATGCAAGAGGCAGCTGGTTGATGTTTCTCTCTCATCGACATTTTTAGCTCTCTATCTCTCTCCCTTCCTCTCTGTAAAAAATCAATAAAAATACATTTAAAAATAATAATAGCTATCTCATAACAGTTCTAACTTTAACATTTACTCAAATTTGAAACTCAGAATACTTTTTACTTTTTTTAACTTGATTTTTGGGCAGAGAAGAAAAGAGAGGGAGAGAAAGAGAAACATGGATGTGAGAGCAAAATGTTGATCGATTGCCTCCTGCATACCCCTAGGTAGAGATAGAGCTCGGCATCAAACTGGCAACTATTGGGGGCATGAGATGATGCCCAACCAACAGAGCCACACCAGCCACGGGAGACTTGACATTTTAATGTCTCTATAATTACTATTTGTTTTAAGGTCAATATGTACATTTGACATTATAGTTTCCTTTATTCTGAAAAACTGATTTGGCTAAATTGATAACTTACCTTGAATAATGCTATATTTGAATCTCCAATCTTTCATGAGAATACTATTTTTACTGATAGTAATGTATGTTTTTAAATTTGAGTAATTAGTTAACTGACATGCATAAATTCTTACAGTCAGTTGCTCATGAGATTGGACAATTGTTGAATACCTTCTTCAACTAAATCAATGTGTCTCGCACTGTATTTCTTGGACAAATAGGAATTTTAAAAATAAATAAGTAAAAGGAACACTCACACACAATTTTCCAGAAAAGAACCTTAATAAAGGAAGGGAGGAGGAGAAATTAAAGGGGAAGAAAGAAAGGAAGGGAGAGGACAAAATAAAAAAAAATCATTATCAAATGCCACCATTAAACCCATAATAATACAGTCTAATAGTAAAATTTAGAAATATTACAATTGAAAATAGATTTAGTGCATGTTATTTTCTATGAACTCAGACTCTTATATTTTCTGATTTTTCTCTGTTATAGTCGTAGTACACAGTACTCAAGTACATAATACATTTTATCATAGACCTCTATTGGCTATTTCACTGGTCATTCAGTGAATTAACCATTAGAATTTAACAATATTAGGCTAAAATTTCCTGATTTCCATACCTTATTCTTTTCCACGTTTCTCTTTCCAGATTTCCTGCATCCCTCTGTCCTAAACAAAATAAGTCTTACAAGCATATAACCATTAAAACAGAAGCACCATGATCTCTAAAGTAAAGGATGAATGAGGAAGTAAGGTTCTTTTCAACCACATTCAGAACCATTACTACAATCCATGGTTACTGATTGCTTACTAAGTAAAAGACACTTGGCTTAGCTTTCTAAGTGAATTAATAGTTTAAAAGTTCGAGATACAATATAGTAAACCAATGCTAGAGAATATATAAATTGGACCAGCCCTGTTTGCAAAATTATATTTTTGCCAAATTTGCAGTGGGGGAAAAAAGTGCCTTGAATCTTAACTTGCTACATTGGTTACCAGCAATGTCCCTGGACCAAGTTCCATAATCTCTTTGAGCTTCAGTTTGTTTAAGTGTAAAATGGATGCTAAAGCTGCTCATCTCTTTGTCTTACTGAGAATTAAATGAGAAAAAAAAATTGTAAAGTGCTTAGTTCTAAATAAATGTTATTTTACTAATCTGTGTTAAATATCCTAGCTCTTATGAAACCAAACAAAGTGGGTTCAGCTGCCTATGGCAACAAAAGTCATATTCATGAGACATTATCTAGATCAAAAGGAAAGAGGTTTATTCAAGTGCTGGGACCTGGGAAAATGGTAGATTCCCTTCTCAAAGACCATCTCACTTCCTGCTCAAATCCCCAGTTCTTAAAGGGATGGGGAGGGGAGGAATTTCTTTATCCAATCCCTGCTAGCTTTTGGCACACTCAGGCCCTCCCTTCTTTCTTCCTTTTTTAAAAAAATTTGTTTTGACTTCTTGACATATATATTTTTAAAAATTGCTTAACATAATTTTTAAAAAATCTAAAATGCAGAAGATGTATTAAAGGGGATGATACTGAGAATAATAATAACATCATGAGTTTTTGGAGCAGATGACATTTATGTCCCTGCCAATCTTGGGATTTAAAGACCCCTGACTCCTAGCCCAGACTCTTTCCTCTGAGTGACACAGGAAAGTTAAAATCTGTTCTGGGGCCTATTTGGGTCCTTCAGTAAAACATGTTGGACTAAAAAGGAGAACACTGTACAAGTATCCAAAAGGGTGATGTCAGGCTTCTCTAAATAGGATGGAAAGCAGCACACTATTCAGATAAAAATGATCAAATATAACCAGAAAAGTCTTTTGATTTAAAGTTTTGTTGCTGAAAGTCAAACTGCATCTCTAAAATGAAATAGCTTCAAATATAGTATACAAAACCATTAACCTAACTTCCTAAGATAAAAATCAGCATCCTCTGAGCAAAGACCTTATTTTTTTAAAATCCTCACTTAAGGATATGTGTTTATTCATTTTAGCAAGAGGATAAAAGGAGAAAGAGAGAGAGAGAGAGAGAGAGAGAGAGAGAGAGAGAGAGAGAGAGAGAGAGAGAGAGGGAGGGGGGGGGAGAATATGAATGTATGTGTGGGAGAAACATCAATCAGTTGCCTCTCATACACAATATGACTAGGGATTGAACCCACAACCGAGCTATGTGCCCTGACCCAGAATTGAACCTGTAAGCTTTTGCCATACTGGACAATACTCCAAACACCTGAGGGACCTGGCCAGGGTGACATTATTATTTTATCCGTAGAATCACCATAGGAACAATGAGTAAACAAAATACAATGCTATCAGAAGTTTAAAACCATGGTTTGAGAAACAATAAAGTCCTGTCAATGAATTGCTGATTAGAGAGTTAAGATGAGAAATGTCTTCTAAGTTAACTTAAATTATGACTGAGAGACAAGATACATCTGACATCTGACATATATATATAGACTAGTGGCATTTGAGTGCCACTGGAAAAGGACCTGGGCTGAGATGTGTTTGCCCTGGCATGGTCTGAATATGTGGGTTCTTGACTTTGTGCAGGGAAGATTTCACTACATGAGTCCAGGCATCTTTGAGAGTATCTGAACTCAAGTTGTTAAAGCTGGGGACAGTGAAACAAAGAAAGAGCTTATGATAGGAGATGTGAGATCAAAGCAACAGGAGTGAGTGCCTTGACCCTTTGGAAATGTGAGGAAAAGTCAATCCTAGGCCATCCTGCTTGGCCCTTTTGAAAGGAAATCCCAAAGAAAACTCAAGAAGATGTGAGCTAGCTTGGCTGCATGGACTCAGAAGAAAAGAAACAGGAACATCCTTGGAGACAGGACCAGGAGGTTATTCCAGCAGGAGCTGCCGCTGCCCTCTTCTCCCCTGGTTGCAAGTCTCCTGGGAACCTTTAGAGCTTAGGAGAAAGAAAGCAAAATTATGTGCCTGAGGTAAGAATAGGGTGAAAGGCATAGGTGTGCTCAAGATTATATGCTGGATCCTCTGTCTTAAAGTGTTTTGTTTTTTTCCCCCTGTTTTCTGAAGGTGGGAATTTTAGGGGAGATCTCAGGGGAGAATCACAATAGCAGCAGCAGCAGCTTTCCAGGTGTGTCCATTGATATGGTGGTGCATAAAAATGAGTGTCTACAGGGATCAGAGTCATTCTCTGATCAGTTTCATCTTCAAAGAATTTTCGCTGAAGAGGGACCAAGTCTGCCCTCTGAGTGGTCTGGAAGATAAGAACTTGCAATTTATTATCTGGTTATAAATCGCTCTGCTATTTTAACTATCTGTCTTAGTTTCCCCATACCACTTGTCAAGGAATTTTCCTAGCTTCTTACTCACCTGCCTCATGAGGATATCAATGGATAATAATTTTGTTTCTTTAATAGTTAAACATAATTCATGTATGCTCAATTATTCAAATCCTCTTGGCTAAGGAAGATATGATTTATCATATACCGGACAGTGTGAAATCTGGCTTTAGTGGAACATTTTATGTATGAATATGGATGTAGGCCAGAGTTCATGTTAGATGACCTTAGTTGGAGGTCAAATGATGGGCCTTTAATCGTGTAGCTAGATATTCAGTCTTCTCATTGTTCTAGACCTGATTGGATCTGAGAAGGTCATTTCACCCTAACCAATGTCACTAGAGATTGACCTTGTTAACCTGAAAATAAAAAGCCAAAGTGAGATGGAAAAAGCCCTCCCATCTCCACCCCTGCTTTTTTTTTTTTTTTTTTTTTTTTTGAGATTAAAATAATAGCTAATTAGGAAAGCTCTTATTCAGGAAGCAACACAAATAGTTCAACTAGGGCCTGAAGACAATGGATTTTTCTGATAAAAGGAAGAAAAATTGTTACAGGAATAGATGGAGGGAATTTCTAAAGGTAGGAATAAGCTAAGTTATCCCTTAGTTATAGGTGGTAGTGCTAATTCTAAAGAATGTCTTTAATTTTCAGTCAAGTAGTAGTCAAATTGTAGTTGTTGTTATTTTTTTTTTCTTGTTAGCTTTGCAAATGGTTGTTTGAAATACAGTGTTGGTTTGGCCCAGTCTGAAATTCTATTTTGCCTCATTCAAACATTCCAAAGGTTTGAGGAACAAGATTTGTAAGGCAGTTTCTCTTGAATGGCTGCCCTGGTGTTACCTGAGAATCAAACTCCCATGTCTCTGTGGGAGGGAGATTCTTGCTCTGTCTTCAGAAAATGAATTCTCTAAGATGAGATGAGATAATGGGATGTGAAAGTAGGCTTTATTGACATGGAATTACATTTCTTGGGCTACAACGTCGCATTTCTCCTAAGCCAGTCCGGACAAAGGGGCATCTGGGAGTTCAACAGGCCAGAAGCAGGACCAGTGTCCAGAGTTTCTGTTCCATGTTTCAGGCATGTGTAGTTCAGTATCTAAGCTAAGTAGAGCCCGTTAGTCCATATGTAGAGTCAACATGGCTGTGTGCCTTGTGGGCACAGGGGAACACATCCCCCCTGCCACAGAACAGTCAGGAACCCTGCACATCAGAGAGAGAGGTGGGGGATGGGGGGCTGGGGAGAGGAAGAAGCAAGGATTATATATAATTCAGATTTCTCTTTGCAGTGGCCATACCCTTCTTGGCTCACTTTCAGTTGTGATTGACCAGTAGTCTCTCAGACCTTACTGGGCATTCATCTAAACTGTTTCTCTTCAGTCCCTTCTCCCATTGATCAGACTTGGAAACTGTTAAATGCAGTTGTTTAGCAAAACTGTATAAATGGCATGTCTGTAGTATTTGATCTCCCCTCCTCCTTTCCTGTTAAATAATAACCAGGCTATTACAGGGCTATTACATGGCTTCTCTAATGTCAACTTTCCCACAACATTTAATACAAACTGAAATACAAATGTATCCACTCATTTTTTTTTTCAAATAATAATTTCTGAGCACCCATCCTATCCCTGATAACCAGGCATCAAACACTCTTAGTATGCAGTACATTTTCCAATCATGTAAGTCTCCCCTCAGATGAATGTAAAACATCTGAGAAACAAAATTATCAAAGTTGCTTGGTGAGCAAAAATGATGTCTGTGAAAATGAGTTGTGTGATTTTAATGTTTAAAGGAAACAGGTTTTGAGATCCTGAAGTTTTCATTTTCTAAAGCAGCCCTAGATTTGCTGGGTAAACCAGTGATTGTGATTTAGACCGCACCCTTTCTATCTGTTCAGTGTTCAGATGTCTTCTCTTAAGGCCACTCCTAATGTGTTTGCTATTATAATTGCGGTGTGAGCCAAAGAAATATAAATAACACCTCCTATTTGACAACTTAGCTGTAACATCTATTGATGGGGTTGTTTTATGTCTTTTGTTTTATTTTGTTTTGTTTTTACTGAACTTTTCCAGATGAAAGATTAACCACAAACGATGATAGTCTTGAGAAATTAATTTCTCTTCCATCCTGACAGGCAGTGTGTCTGGGCACTGGACTGGGTTTCTGCCTCTAACAGGGAGAATAGAGGCATTTGAGTAACGATATGGGCCTTTGAAATGCCTGTGTCAGCTGCATTTCAGAGAAAGCATGTCCCAGCTGTGCAATGAATACCCCAATCACAGCTACAGCTGGGGTCCTCTCAGGAAGAATGGAGTCTTCCTGGAAAAAGGAAGGCCAGAAGGAAGGGGTCCCATGGCACCAACAGATGCGTTTGTGTTTTGTTAAATGCCATGCCAAATGGCCAGGAATCTACCGAAATGCACCAAGGAGAACATGCAGGGAGGTGCTGTTCATGTTCACATGAATCGTTACATGCATCCTGTTAACACCCAAGGCAATAACCAGCACATTCCCTAGCAATTTGCTGTGAAACAAAGAGGAATTCCCAAATCTCCTAATTTTTCCTACTTACATACAAATAGCAGTGGGTTCAATTATTCTGATGAAACTGTGGGTTCTTTAGGAGAAGTACTCCTACATGGTGGAGATCCATTTGTGTTTATGAGATAATGGAAGCTAGACTCAACCCAGGACA